>NC_142067.1:75224719-75535885 GCF_059756535.1 Pantherophis guttatus
ATTTAGGTGTGTCTTATACACCGAATGTAGCCCTGCCCACCCATTGGCCCTACCCTTTGGCCTGTGCCTCGCAGCAGTTACCTCCTTGCAAGCAAACAGCAAGAAAAAACAGCTCCTTTCAGCTTCAGCATAGACTAATTAGCACAAGTTGATTAGATCAGCCTCCCAACTCTCAGCTGATTTGCTCTCAGCTGTTTTGGACAGGGCTCTGCTGCTTGCTGCAAAGAGGTAAATTGCTGGAGCAGATTTTTTTCCCCTTGTGCTAATCAAGCTATGCGAAACTGAAAGTAAAGCAGGCTGTTTGCTGCAACAAGGCAAAATTAGGCAGAGGCAGAGGGAGATTTCTTTTTCTTCTTTTTCCTCACCAAAAAAGGTAGGTGCAAACAATGGGAAATTTAGGGCAAAAGAGGAGAGTTCAAGATTTTAAAACACAGAAGAAAAAAAGAAGAAAGAAAAAGGCAAAAATAAAAATGGGAAGGGAGAAAAAGAAATGAAAGAGAAAAATGTTATACCTATTTAGAATTGAAATATGAATAGTAGTAAGAAATAAATGGGAAATCATGATTGTAAAAATGAAATGAATAATAATTGGAATATTTGTCTTTGTATTTTTGAAATCTAGACAATGATAAGTTTATTTTTTATTTTTTTAGAAATATGAATAAGTATAAACTGTAACAATTGAAATACCTTTAATGGTATGGTGGTGAAAGTAAAAAGGATTAAATTATAGCGTGGATAATAGCTAGAACATTTTTAAATTTAATTAGGGAAACTGTAATTATTGAAATATTTTTAATTATATATTGTGATGAAAGTAGAAATGATTAAGTTGTGATTTGGAGGATTATATGGGCAAAACTATATGGGTTATTGGGAGAGTTTAAGATGTGAAAATGAGTAACATAAGAGGGGGAAATTATTTGGTTTATTATTATTGGTAAATATAATTAATTGATTTGTAAGAAATTGGATTGCATGGAAATAATTGGAATATTCATGTTCATATTGATTAATATACAAAAAAGATAGTTATATAACTATTTGATTTATATTAAAATGTTGAATTTGTAGAGTAGAAGGGAAACTTGAATTTGATTAAGATTAGAGATGAGGATGAAGGGTAATATTGGTTTTTTAAAAAAAATAGATGAATAAATATGGCAAAAAGGAAATATAGACATTGTAAATTTAATTGAAATGACTAAACACTGTTTAAATTTGTGAACCAGCCAAATACTCTGTTCAAAGAAAATACATTGTATGTTTGCATGTGTGTTTGTCTAAAAAATAAAAAAAAACACCAAAAAAAGGTAGGTGCGTCTTATACTCTGGTGAGTCTTATACTCCGAAAAATATGGTAAGTTCTAAGAGTATGTATGTGTGTGTGTATGTATGTATGTATATATGTATTTATTAGAATTTGTTGAACAAAACCGAGAACAAGAATAAAAGAAAAAAAACCACAATGACAGGGACAATAGGCATATTAGTGCAGTTATGTGCAACCGCTCTACTGATAATTTAAGTATGATCTAAGGTCCACAGAAGTCAATTTATGACTGAAACTGTGAGGATTTTT
This sequence comes from Pantherophis guttatus, assembly GCF_059756535.1. Lineage (NCBI taxonomy): Eukaryota > Metazoa > Chordata > Lepidosauria > Squamata > Colubridae > Pantherophis > Pantherophis guttatus. Next base: position 75,226,302 of record NC_142067.1, read on the forward strand.
AATATTTTTTTTTACTATTTCTTGAGAATCTTTTCTTGATCCACCTGTAAGATCGATCGATAGGGTGGAAAAGATTGGCTGAGCAAGGAGTGGTATCCGGTAAATTGGCTGCGCGGAAGGTGGAAGAAAGCATATTAGAAATTTGCAGACTTTGAGTGAAGAGGAAAAAGGACTTGGAGATTTTAAATTGGTTTTAAAAAGGAATTGGACAATAAGACGTTGATTGAACTGAATGAATGATGCTTTGTTTATGAATGGGATACAAGAGAAAGTGATTGGTGAAGGGAACCTTGTAACAACTTTAAAGAGACGAAAGTACTGATTCAATATTAAAAGTTAACTTGTAGTGCCATCTAGTGGCAGGAGGAAAAAAGACATATATTTCTGAAGAAACTGTGAGAATTGACCTTGACATTTTGGTTAGAAGATAACAGAACAGCTGTGAAGATTAGACTGAAACTTGCCTTTGAACTCCCCTTTTTTTGTCTGAGCTTTTGGATTGTCTGAAGTTTTGGATTTAAATTTTTTTTTACTATCTTTTTTTGTGTGGGGGGGATTGACTAGCTTTATGTTTTCAGAAGTGCCGGTGGAAAAAGACTTTAGATTTATTTCCTCTTTTTTCTTTTTTTTTCTTTTTTTTCTTGCTCTCTATATATCTAGAGGTTCTTTTTTACTGGATTTAATGGAATTGGATTTTAAATTATCTTTGCCCTTGGATTAAGACTTGAAGAGTCAGAAGAAACCTTTTTAAACTTATTTTATTTCTTGTTTGGCTTTTTCATTTTTTTTCTTTCTCTCTCTCTCTCTCTTTTTTTTTTTTTACCAAACCCACTTTCCTTTGGATTTTTGATTTGTATTTTGACAAGAGGAGTTTTTTAAATTTTTGGGGGTGGAAGTTGTTGGAAATTTTGGTTTCTTCTCCCCTCTTTCTTTTCCTCTCCCCATTATTCTATTTTACTTTAACTAATTCAACTCTCGGTTGGATTAGATATTTGGATTACAAATAAACCGCAAGTAAAATAAAAAGTATCTGAGAAAAGGAGAAATGAAGAAATTTACACAACCAGCACCAAGTCCCTCAGTGCCAGAAAAGCAGAAAAATCCAGAGATGATGGAATTACAAAATTTTATGCAATCGCTTCACGATGATATAAAACAGGAATTAAAAGAAATGAAAGAAATGATGGGGAAAAATGAGGAGAGGATCCACAAAGTAGAAGAAAAAGTAGAAATGACCTAAAAAAAAGTTGAGGAACTGGAAGAGAAATTGGTTTCAACAGACAAGTCACAAGAAAAAACAATTATCCTGTTGCAGATGTAGCATTCTGAATTTTATTTAAGATTTCAAAACAGAGAGGAAGAAAAGGAAGAAAATTTACCTGAAGTAATTGCAGAGGTTTTGGCTGAGGCCTTGGAACAACCCAAGGAAGAGATATTAAACGAGATTGATGAAACATTTAGAGTTTACACTAGATATGCAATAAGGAATAAACTCCCAAGAGAAGTACATGTAAGATTTACAAAGAGGGCAAAGAAAACAGATATTACAAGTGGCAAGAAGTACAACACTGAAATATAAGGATAAAGAACTTGTGGTTTTAAGACAAATACCTAGAAGAGTTAGGGATTTGAGGAGAGAGTATCAATTCCTAACAAAATTCTTAATATACAAAAGAGTGATTTTTAGATGGCTAATACCTGAAGGAATTATGGTGACATGGCAAGAACAACAATATAGATTGGACTCGCTTGAAAAAGCAAATTATTTTATCAGCAATTTTGTGGACCTTTGGAGGAAGATTTGAGAGCTGTAGGTGGGGCAAAAGAGAGAGAGGAAGAGAAGGATAAAGATGAAAAAGCAAAAGAGGAAAGAGTGTTAAGAGAGGAAGCCAGAGCCAAAGACCCAATGGAACAAAGAGAGACAAGAGCGATGAAACTAAAAACTAGTAATAAGTAAAACATGGAAGAAGAAATTAAAGCAATTTCCTTAAATTTAAATGGACTGAATGCAGCGACAAAAAGAAATAGAACATTGGCTAAACTAAATACTTTGAAGATGGACATTATATGTTTACAAGAAGTACATATTAGAAAAAACACTTAAAATTATTACAATATCCAAAATTAGGACTCTTATTTACATCATTGACACATCAAAGTAAAAGAGGTGTGGTATTGTACATTAAAGGAAAATTAGAACCCAAGTTAATCTTTGAAGACGAGGAAGGCAGGATTTTGATGGTGGATATAAAAATGAACTTTAAACAATTACTTTTGATAGCCCTATATGCACCGAATGAAAAACCAAAAGAATTTTATTCAAGATTACACAGGAAAATTATAGAGTTGGACTATGAAAATATATGTATAATGGGAGATTTTAATGCGATAATAGATGCAGGCTTGGACTATAAAACAATGAAGGTAAATAAAAAGCCTAGAAGTACACTGCCGAAATCGTTTTTTACAATGATGGAAGAATTAAGTATTCAAGATATTTGGAGACAAAAGCACTTGAAAGAGAGACAATATACTTTTTATTCAAATAGACATGTATCATGGTCAAGGATAGATATGATATGGATGTCAATGGGACTTATAGAGACTGTGCAAGAAGTAAATATTGGTTCAAATATGTTGGCTGATCACAGCCCAATCACAATAATATGGAAAGGGCAAAAGGAAAGACAAGGTGGAATTTGAATGCAGCAATTTTAAATGAAAAAGTTTCAGGACTTTGCAAAAAAAGAATTGGAAGTATTTTTTAAATAAATAAGAAAGAGGATACATCACTTCAAAATTTATGGGATACAATGAAAGCATATATTAGAGGCCTAGCAATAATGTACTTGGGAAAAAAAGAACAAAAAGAAATGGCAGAGAGAAGGAGGATTAGAAGAGGACTACAAGAAATTGGAAAAAGAATTTCAGAAAAATACCTTAAATAAAAAAAATTAAGAAATTGATGGAATTGAAAAAACATGAAATAAATTTGAATGAACAAGAAGCATTAGCAAACAAATTGAAAACAACCAAACAGAACTTTTTTGAAAATACAAACAAACCTGGAAGATGGCTAGCATACAATTTAAGAAAAGAGAGGGAGAAAACTATAAAATGTTTACAAGATGGAGAAGGGAAACTACAATATAGAATTGAAGATAAAAAGAAAATAAATCAGAAATACTATGAACAACTCTACTCTCAAGAGGAAGATTCCAGAGGAAGAGATATTAAGCTATCTGGAAAAATCAGATCTGATTAAAATATCAGAACAATACAAAGGAATGTTAGAAGAAAGAATAACAATGATGGAAGTAACAGAAGCAATGAAAAGACAAAAAAGTGGGAGAGCACCAGGTCCAGATAGTTTACCAGCGAAGTTATATAAAACACTACAAGAAGTGATTAGTAATATAATGTTGGACTTATTTAATGATTTATTAATGAAGGCAAAAATGCCAGATTCATGCAAGGAGGCATATGTAACAGTTATACCTAAAGAAGACACGGATTTACAATTTATAAAAAACTATAGACCGATCTCGTTGTTAAATGTAGACTATAAGATCTTTGCGTTAATAATGGCTCATAGACTGAAAAAGCCATTAAATGAATATATACATGCAGACTAAAATGGATTCTTACCAAAAAGACAAGTTAAAGACAATATGAGGATGATTTTGAACGCTTTGGAGTATTATGAGAACCATCCAGAAAAACAGATGGCGTTGATGTTTTTAGATGTCCCAAAAGCTTTTTTTTTTTTATTGAAAAAGTTTTCAAATACAAATTTTCCCCCCATTTTTCTCCCCCCCTCCTCCCTAACCCCCCCTCACCACCCATCCCCCCCTGTGACTTCTTCACAACAAAAACCTAATTCATAACAGATTATGTAATATTTTACCATCCCCTTACTCCCTCCTCTAAATACTGACCCTTACTTGCTAATAATATTATTAATATTGTTAATTCCCCCTTTTACCATACATTTCAAAAAAAACACATTCTGCTATAACATTGTATGATAACTTCTAATTTAGCATAATATTATTATAACTCCCAATTTAGCAATAATCTGCCCTTTTTCTCCTCCCCCAAACTTATATCTGTATATTATTACAACATTTCAAAACAACCTTCCACTTTGAAACTATATAATAAATCCTACTTTAACATTTTATCTTTTGTGTATATTAATATAACATTTCAAAGCAGCCTTCCCCATAAATCCTAATTTAACATTTATTCAACTCTATCCATTCCTCCACTCCCCTAGATATATCACTTAAACATCCCTTTTCTTAAACTAATCAATCAGTAAACTAACCTATTTCCACCCACTTTCCTACAAAATTGCCATGCACAACAATTCTTAATATCTTTAATCCACTGCCCACTCTGCTAAAATATATATATATGTATATGTATATGTATATGTATATGTATATGTATATGTATATGTATATGTATATGTATATGTATATGTATATGTATATGTATATGTATATGTATATATTCCGTTATATAAAAAAAAAGACAATGACTTTAAATTTATAATGCATATAATATCTTCTTTGATGTCTTTCCACTGGATTGTTGAGTCCATCATCCATAATAGGGTAACATAGCTTCCTGATGCAACAGTTTGTTCAAAATCTTCAATCATCATCTGCCCCCATCAGTAGTAAATATCCTCATATATATATAAAAGTAAAAACAACCACCCGAGTGACATTATGATTATATTCCATATAATATATTGTAACTGTGGCTTTCATCAGGATTATTAATTCCCATCATCCTAGTGGGTAACAACCAGATCTTCTGCATGCCCCAGCGTAACTCTCTTGCCTTGTAGCTCAGGATAGTTATAATATATTTATCGATACAAGAAAGAAATTCAAAGTAGATAATTCAAATCCAACAATTTAAGGCTCTTTTCACATCCCAAAATTACGGCATTGCAGAGGTCTGTCACTGTCCTCAGGATAATATTAACCAATACTTCGCCTCCACTATCTTTTCGCATATTCATTCATTTTTATTTTTTTTAAATCACTGGCTTCACTGTTGCTTGATTTAGAGATTTCTATTTTTGTGAGACCTATTTCTTTTATTCTTTTCTTTTTGTGGGTTTAATTTCCATCCTGGTTTCCTTTCTACAAGTTGTATATCAACTGATTGGTTTTCATTCTGCTTTATAAATTGGTCTTGTTGATTTTGTTTTTGTATCTCATATTTCTTCTTTGCCAAATGTATATCAGCTAATTGGTTTCCATACTTGTCTTTGACTTGATGAATCATCACATTGGAGTCAGATGCCACTTCTCTCATATTTGTAGATAATCCAGCTGGGGTATCTAAGGCAATTTGTCTACCACAACCTCTGTAATTCGATGTTTTCCCTTTATTTCCAACTCCTTCTGCTTATCCTGTATTATGCCTAAAGATATTAAGTTCATTTTCAAAAATTTTTGATAAAATTCTTCTGCTCTTTCAACAGTATTTAGTTGGTATCTTTCTCCTTGATATCTCAATATTATACCAACTGGGGCATCCCACCTAAATGGAATATCTCTTTTTTTTAACTCAGTCACCAGAAAACCAAATTTCTTCCTTTCCGTTAACATCTTGGGCAGGAGCATTTTGTAGATCCAAATCTTTCTTCCATACAATTGCAAAGTAGAATTAAAGGAATTTTGCACAATATTATTCCTAATTTCTTTATCTGTAAAATAGATCACCACATCTCTAGGCAATTGCCTTTGCTTTGCAATCCAGGAGTTTATTCTATAAACCCTGTCAATCCTACAAAACACTTCCTCAGGTTGAACCTTTAAAATCCCGGCCAGAATTTCAGAAGATATTTTCCTTAAATCATCTCTGTTATTTTCCTGCAAACCTCTCAGTCTAATCGCATATTCAGTGAAATTATATTGCATCATTAAAACTTCTCTTTCAATCCTCTGTTGCAAATTTTCTACATTACCAGTCTTTTGATCAGCCTCCATTTTAGGTTTTTCTTCTGAGCTATTATCTTGAGTATTTGTCAAATCATTTTCAATTTTTTGGATTCTATTGTCCAAATTATCCTGAGTTTCTTCCATTTTAGACTCTAATAACTTAGTATTTGCATCCAACTGGATCATAAATTCTGAAAAACCGTTAGCCATTTTTAAAATCTTTCGCTCCAAAAAGTCAAACTTAGATTTCACCAATTCTTTAATTTCCTGCTTAAATTTTTCAAGATGCTGATTCACAATTTCATCCCTTCTTACAATCTCCTCTAAAAGAAATTCTATTATGTTAAAATCAGGTTTCTGAGACTGGAGACTTAAAACTTGTTCTTGTAATTTGTTAATGGGGGAATCCCCCCCCACTGCTTGTTTGTCTGACTTTATAAGTCTCAATGCCATGTTTCCGCCCAGACAAACTTTATTAGAAAAGAGAAGAAAACTTCTTTCCAACCAAGAGCAATATCAACTCTCCAGGGGAAAAAAAAACACGAAAGTGAAGTTTTGTCTTCAATTGTAGCCAAAGGTATTTATTCTGCTACATTGTGATAATAGAAAACGGAAGGACTTTCCCTTTCAGCCTCTCCTCAAGCAGCGGCAGTCGCCATTTTAAAAATCTTTTTTTTCCTTTCCTTTTCCTTTTTTTTTCTTTCTTAAATAGCTTTTGAAAAATAAGTAAAATACTTGCGATTCAGAATCACAGGTCCAGCTCACATCTTCTTTAATTACTCTGTTAAATTTGCAGGCTTGCTCTTGACGCCTAGCTCTGCATATAGCAGAGGTCTCCCAAAGCCCGGAGCAGCGGCTGGAGATATGGGGAGTCTCATCCGCTCCGTCCCAAAAGTAAAAGAAAAACTTTTGGGACTATGCAGAGAGCTCTACCCACCCCAGCCGGCTCTATCTCCGTTTCCTCATGGAAACGGAGTTTTTTCGAGCTGCCATTCCGTTGTGAAGGCGGCTCTTTACAGGCAGTGGGGCTGACGATCCCGAAAGAACGTCTGGCGGCGACAAGCAGCAAACCGGAAGTCCGCCCCAAAAGCTTTTGATAATGTGAGTTGGCAATTCATGATAAAACAGTTACAGAGATTGGACTTTGGGGAGAGATTCATAAATGCTATAAAAACAGTATACAATTTGCTAAGATAATGATAAATGGGGAAATGACGGAAAAGATTAGCATAATGAAAGGTACTAGACAAGGATGTCCCCTTTTGCCATTGTTGTTTATTTTGACATTAGAAGTTTTAAATAGAAATATTAGACAAGATGAAGAGATAAAAGGGATAAAAGTTAAAAAAGAAGAGTATAAATTGCAGGCCTTTGCAGATGATTTGGTATTTATTATAGAGGATCTGCAAATAACAGGCCCTAAATTACAAGAACAAATAGAAGATTACGGGAAAGTCTCTGGCTTGAAAATAAATAATGACAAAACAAAAATTTTGGCTAAAAACATAACAGAAAAACAAAAAAGAGAGATGGAAGAAAATTTGAATGTACAAGTAGTGAAAAAAGTTAAGTACCTTGGAGTATATTTAACTTCAAGATGTGTAACAATAAAAGAAGATAATTATTATAAATTAAAACAGCAAATCGAAAGAGATCTGGAAAAATGGAAGAATCTTCAATTATCACTCATGGGATGTATTGCATTGATAAGGATGAATATACTACCAAGATTATTATTTTTATTTCAGACTCTGCCGATAAAAATTGAAAAGACCTATTTTCAATATCTCAATAAGATAATAAAGAAATATATATGGCAAGGGAAAAAAGCAAGAATAAGCATAAGAATGATGCAAAATACGAGATTTTTTTTTAAAATTTATATGCCGCCCTTCTCTGGAGACTCAGGGCGGTTTACAATGCGTTAAGCAATAGCCTTCATACTTTTGTATATTTATACAAAGTCAGCTTATTGCCCCCACAATCTGGGTCCTCATTTCACCTACCTTTGAAAGGATGGAAGGCTGAGTCAACCTTGAGATTGAGAGGTGGATTTGGTTTACCAAATTGGGAACTATACTACCAGGCAGCAACACTGACATAGTTAAAGGAATGGGTGGAGCTAAGAAATATAAGGTTGTTAACATTGGAAGGTTATGATTTACAACTGGGATGGCATGCCTTTTTGTGGTATGGTAGAAATAAGATACATACATTGTTGAGTATTGAATGGCATATTTGAACGGACCAATCAGGGACGTGAGTGGGAAATTCAGAGTAACGTCAGTGGCTGAAGCTGCAGACAGCTCCTAGCTATAAAAGGAGCTGCCGCGGCTAGGATTCCCCATTGCAGTTACGGAGCTAATAAAGAGTGTTAGATTCTACTGCGTGTCCTGTCCATTCTTGCGCCCATGACTTAACACTGGCGATGAAGGTGGGATTCTAGGACAAAGAACGAAGCACTAAACCTCCATAAGCAATCATCAGCCACCCAGATCAATGGCCATGAGCATCGGTCAGATCATCGACTACACTATGCCTTCATTCAGCCCACCCGCACCGTTCAACCCGGCTGGGGAAGACTGGGAATCCTACATGGAAAGATTCCACATGTACATGGAAGGAAACGACCTGTTAAGCCTGTCGGAGCAGAGAAAGAAAGCAATCTTCCTTACACACTGCAGAGCCGCTGTGTTCAAAATGGCAAAAGCGCTCGCAGCCCCTACTGAGCTGAGAACGATGTCCTGGACGGATCTACAGAGCATCCTCAAGGCACACTATGCTCCCCAAGCCTCATCCCTGGTAAGGAGACATGAATTCTACTGGAGGGACGAGAGGGAAGGCGAATCCATCAGTGAATTCGTCACGACCCTGAGGGAGATCGCTGCAGCCTGCGACTTCTTAAATCTAGAAGAAGCTATGAGGGACCGGCTAGTGTTGGGACTTAAAGACCTCACGTTGCAAAGCAGGCTACTGGCCAAGCCTCAAATAACATTCAAAGAGGCGTTGGAAGAAGCCTCAGCATCAGAGGCATCCCAGAAATCCGCGGCAGACATGAAAAAGGTGAGCAAAGGGCCGCAAGGAAAAGAGGAATCCGCAATCCACTATGAGGACGTGGAAACGGAATCAGAGGAAGAAGAGGAAGATGAGATCCATCACCTACAAGCAGACCAGAGGGGCAAGCCGCGAGGAAAAGGGAAGCTAGAATTCCAATGCGCAGGCTGCGAAGGAAATCACCCCAGGGCAGAGTGCAGATTCCGTGATGCTATATGCCAAAGATGTGACTGGAGAGGACATATAGTGAGAGCCTGCAGAGCATCTCAACCAGCATCCTGAAGGAGCCGACCGACCCGCCCGCCAAGCTCACTGCCCCCTAACCGATCATTCAAGACAAGTGGAAAAAAGCAACCATTTGGAAGAGGTTGCAGAGACAAGGATTCCAGATTGGAACGAGGTGAGACCCACCAAACATTAATAGTGGGTCATGCAAGCACGGGAAAGTCAAACAAGATGGCGGCAACCGTACTCATCGAGGGGAGAACCTGCAAAATGGAGGTCGATTCGGGGTCCTGCCTATCCATGGTTTCCTGGATAACGATCCAACAACTGGTTCCAGGCATCAAACCCAGCACACTCAAACACCAAAGACTGACTCTCATAGACTACCAAGGGAATCGAATCCCAGTAGTTCCGTGGAAGATTCAACGTTGCCTACAAAACTTTCAAGGCAAAGCTACCCCTCACCATTGTGGACCGAGATAGACCTAGTCTATTAGGTCTAGAATGGTTTGAGCCATTAGGACTGGCCGTAACGGGCATCGACTACATCCATGATGGGGAACCTATGGCACGGGTGCCACAGGTGGCACGCAGAGCCATATTGGTGGGTACACGAGTGTTGTCCTAGCTCAGCTCCTGCGCGCATGCGCGCACTGGCCAACAGATTTTCAGGCCTTCCGGTCCCACCGGAAGTCAGGAAACTGGCTGTTTCCAGCCTCCGGAAGGCCTCCGGGGGGATAGGGAAGGCTCTTTTTGCCCTCCCCAGGCTCCTAGAAAGCCTCTGGAGCCTGGGGAGGGGGAAAAATGGGCCTACCGGGCCTACTGTGGCATTGCGTGCCAAAAGCAGGGGGAAGTGTGTGTGTGGGGGTCATGTGTCCATGCGTGGGAGGGCGGGGTGCATTGAATTATGGATGTGGGCACCTGCACCCGCGACCCCCCACACTCCCCCCACTTTTGGCACGTGACGGCAAAAAGGTTAGCCATCACTGGACTACATCAACGACTGCGGCTGGGAAGAAAAACTGATGGCAGAATTCGTGGAGGTGTTCAACGGTGAATTAGGCAAGTACACGGGGTCCCCAATATCTTTTAGCCTAGACCCTCAAGTTGCCCCTGTCCGGATCAAACCCAGAAGGGTTCCATTTGCTCTAAGGCCCAAAATAGATGAACAGCTAGACAAGCTAGTTGCCCAGGGAGTATTGGAGCCTACCGACCATGCAAAATGGGTAACACCTATCGTCACCCCAGTTAAGCCAGATGGGTCGGTACGCATCTGTGGTGACTACAAAAATTCAGTAAACAAGGCCCTACAACAGAGTACTTACCCTGTACCAGTGGTGCAACATCTGCTCCACTCTCTGGGCCGAGAAAAAATATTTGCAAAACTGGACCTGGCACCAGCATACCAGCAGCTTCTGGTAGACAATGCCACAGCTGAGGCCCAGACAATCATGATGCACAGGGGTGCTTTCAAGTGCAAACGGTTACAATTTGGAGTCAGCGTAGCCCCAGAGTTGTTCCAAAGCCTGATGGAATGCCTATTACAAGGGATTGAGGGAGTTGTCCCATACTTTGACGACGTACTCATCTCGGCAGGGAATCTAGACCAGCTACAGCAGCGCCTAAGAGAAGTGCTATCTAGATTCCAAGAAGTGGGGCTCAAGGTATACAAGAACAAATGCAGTTTGGCAGAAAAGCAAGTAGAATTCCTGGGGTACTTAATTGATGAATCAGGAATACAACCCACTCCTGGAAAAGGGCAATTAGGCACCTACCCCGAAAAACAAAACGGACCTGCAAGCTTTTTTAGGATTACTGAACTTTTATAATATTTTCCTACCACAGAAAGCTACAATTGCTGAACAGCTCCACCGGCTACTGGATAAAACAACAGAATGGAAGTGGGGGAAGAAGGAAAGAACGGCATTCGAAGAAATAAAAAATCTACTAACATCGGACAGAGTTTTAGTCCAATACAGTGGAACGATGCCAATCAGGTTGACTTGCGACGCATCACCTTTCAGCATTGGAACTGTGCTGAGCCATTGCATGCCGAACAGAAGAGAGGCCCCCATCGCATTTTATTCCAGAACGTTGTCCAAGCCAGAAAGAAATTACAGCCAACTAGATAAGGAAGCATTGGCTGCAGTAGCCGGAATAAAGAAATTCCACGAATACTTGTATGGCCAGAGATTCGAACTCATCACCGACCATAAACCACTACTTGGCATCATCGCCGGAAACAAACGCACACCTCCAATACTATCACCGAGAATGCTTTGCTGAATAGAATTCTTAACAGCCTACGTTTACCAGCTGATATACAAGCCTGGCAAGACCATCAACCACGCTGACGCTCTCAGCAGATGGCCACTCCCGGAAATAGAAGAAGACCCAGCTCCAGCATCAACCACACTGCTCATCGAAACAATGGAGAGTGCCCAAATCTCTGCTGTAGACATTGCAAGAGCCACAATGAAAGACAAAACCCTGGCGCATGTTTTGAATTGGATCTGGAAGGGTTGGCCAGAAGTGAACGTGGACACGGAATTCCAGTCATTCAAAACAACCGAACTGTCGGGACTAAAAGGGTGCATATTGTGGGGAGACAGAGTCATAATTCCCAGGGTGCTGAGACAGGACATTCTAAACTTATTACACGAGGGGCACCCGGGGATAGTGAAAATGAAGGCATTGGCCAGGAGCTACGTCTGGTGGCCCGGAATGGATAAGGAGATAGAGGTGTGGGTAGCAACATGCACACCCTGCCAAGAATCACGACTGGCACCCCACACTGCAGCCACACATGATTGGGAGAACCCAGGAACACCCTGGTCAAGAATACATATAGACTTTGCGGGGCCATGCCAGGGCAACATGTTCTTAATCATAGTGGATGCATTCTCTAAATGGCTAGAGGTTTATCTAATGCCATCCAGAACCACAGAGGCTGTCATCCAAGTGTTGAGAAGATTGTTTGCAACACACGGGTTGCCCGACTTGTTAGAATCTGACAATGGGCCCCAGTTTACTGCTAATGCGTTCGAGATGTTCCTGGCTAACCAAGGAATCCGACATGCATTATCCGTGCCAGGAAAGCCATCCACGAATGGGCTTGTTGAAAGGATGGTGAGAACAACCAAAGAGACACAGCGAGGCTGGGGCCCAGGGACATGCAGGCCAAAATTGACAAGCTACTCACTATCCAGCACATCACGCCGAGCGCATTCACACACCGAAGCCCAGCTGAGTTATTAATGGGGAGAAAGTTATGATCCCCATTAGACAGGCTGTACCCACAGTACAGCACAGAAAAGCCTACGGATTCCACAAGCAAGATCCAGCAATTCCAAGTGGGGGACAAAGTTTACGCAAAGAACTTCAGCAGCAACCCCCTATGGATACCGGGAGAAATAACCCAAGTTACAGGACCGCTGTCCTACAGACTGCAGACCGAGGACAGCCGACAGTGGAAACGTCACATGGACCAGATCAGAGGCCAAGTGACAAGGAATGAACAGGGTCCACCAGAAAAATGCATAGAAAGAACCCAGACCCTACCACAGGTACAAGCACAAGACAGCGAAAGGAAAAACTCAAAGAGCAGAGACAGCACACACTTACCTGAAGTACAGGAGGAGGATTCGAACATCAGCTACAATCCACCATGTCGTCTGGGGGAGGAAGGAAGTAACATCCAGGAAAATAATTCCACTCCGGTGAGCGAGTTCGAGAGAGTTCCAGAGGCAGAGCCAGCAGAGCCATGGAACTCGACCTCTCACTCCAAGAACACGGGGATGACTGATCTGTGCAGGTCAAGTCACGCATCGAGACGACCCGCCTACTTACTTGACTACGTCGTCTAGAGACTTCAGGATTGATTAGCTGAACTAGAGGGGAGGTATTGAGTTGAATACTCAACTAGAGTTGAGTATTGAATGGCATATTTGAACGGACCAATCAGGGACGTGAGCGGGAAATTCAGAGTAATGTTAGTGGCTGAAGCTGCAGATAGCTCCTAGCTATAAAAGGAGCTGTCGCGGCTAGGATTCCCCATTGCGATTACGGAGCTAATAAAGAGTGTTAGATTCTACTGCATATCCTGTCCATTCTTGCGCCCACGACTTAACATATTTTCATAGACACTGTGTAAGAAATGCATTGTTATTGGTTTGGGAGAAAGTAAGAGATAAATACTACAAGAAAATACCAACATGGTTATTGACTTGGAAGCTTTAATACACCGAAATGTTTTCAGTTTTGGAAATATTGTTAGATATAAGGACTTACTAACAGACAGGGGAGAATTGAAAGGGAAAAAGGAACTAGAAGAACAGGGGATTGAGACAGATTGGTATATGTATATGCAAATACAAACAAGATACGAGAAAGATGCTAAATTATATGGTTTTGTATGGAAAAGACTGAGTTGGATAGGATACTCATGGGAACAGATGATAATTTAATTTTAAAAAATTATAATTTTTTGCTTAGTATTGAATTAGAGGAGGAGCAAGTAAAAGAAACAATGATAGCTTGGGGAAGAAACTTTGGATATTCAATTGATTTGGAAAAATGGCAACAATTATGAGAAAGGAATTATAAAGGAAAATCAATATAAAATATAAGGAAAATCAATATAAAATGTTTTATAGATGGCATATGCCACCTGAGAAACTAGCAAAAATGTTTAAAGAAAAATCAGCTAAATGTTGGAAGTGTCATCAATTACCAGGATCATATTATCATATATGGTGGACATGTCCAGAAGCTAAAAACTATTGGATTAAAATTAAGACTTGGTTGGAGGAAATGATACATCAATGTATCGAATTTAAACCAGAGCTGTTCCTATTGGGTATCCTACCTGAAAAAATTAGCAAGGAAAATGTTTATTTGATAATACATGTAATAACAGCTGCAAGGATTGTTTATGCACAAAATTGGAAAGCAGAGAAAATACCTTTGGAAGAAGGAGTAATAAAATTTTTTTAGATTGTGCAGAAATGAATAGATTAACTGATGATTAAGGATAGAGAAGACTCAGAATATGGAATGATTTTTATTATTGGTTGGAGAAGAGATATAAATGATTAATTATATAAATATGTATAAATATGTGATGAGTAGAATATTATGTTAGTGAGGAATTGATATTGGACTGGATAAGGATCAAGATAGAAGAAATGACAATTATACAGAAGAAGAAAGAACGTTGGAAGATAACACCGAGATGTCACAGGGAAGAGAAAACTGATGTATTTTTTTTTTTTTAAATGCAACTAATTTTTCTGTGGACCACCAAAATTTTCTTGTGGATCACCAGTGGTCCATGGACCACCAGTTGGTGATCACTGCTCTAAGACAGAGGTGGTATTCAGCTTGTTCGCACTGGTTCACAAGAACTGTTGGCGGAAATTTGGCCAAGGTCACCGAACTGGTAGCGATGGCTGGCTGGCCACGCCCCTGAACCGGTCCCCCGGTCGCCACTCGCTCACCCCACCCATCATGTTCGTTGCCACCATGTTCTTCATGCACGTGTATCCCATTGCCTTGGAAGTCCATGGGATGCACATGTGCACATGGGATGCGCATGTGCAAAGAACATGGCCGTGACAGCAGCAGCTTTTTCTGTGACTTCTGGTACTTTTCGGCAACCAGCTACCACCTCTTTGAGAGCTGCTTTGCAGCTGTGGCGGGTCCGCCAAAAATTCTGATCAGCTTGTCTTCTGGACTCTGGACCAGCCACCGTGGAAGGTAAGCAGCCTAAATAAAGAGGTGGTGGTGGGGGAGGAAGCAGGGCTAGGGCTGGGGCCGCTAAAGGAGGGGAAACGGGCAAAGGGAAGGCGGGGGTAGATAGGTGGAAATTCCAAAATTTTTCCTACCTTTTCCTGTGGGCGTGGCTAGGTGGGGGGATTATGTGACTATGGGCATGAGGTATGGGCATGAGTGACATCAAGTTGGCCATGCCCACTCAGTCACATACCCCTCACCTAGCTACGCCCACCGAACCGATAGTGAAAATTTTTGAAACCCACCACTGCTCCAAGATTGGTCTAGCATAAGTTTTATAAGCTCTAATTAGCAAAACAATGTTTCCAGAAAAAAACTGCACAAAATTAAATTTACAACTCTTAATGCTTTTTAGCAACACTGTTACAGTGAACTTTGGAGCATAGACTGTCAGAGATAAGTACACCTAGGTCCTTGACAAAGTGAGGGTCATCAGCTAGTTCAATGCCATCTAGCTTATACTTGACATTCTGATTACGTTTACCAATATGTAAGACAGAGGATTTATTGATTAAAATTTGAAGCTGCCAAATAGTCGACACATAGTCGAGATCACTTTGCAAAACAACAGGATTATCTGTTAATTAATTAATAGAGGATCTCTGTTTATTTATTTGTTTACAGTTCTTATTTGTTATACTCATACAAAAAATGAAGCCACTCTGAGATCTCCTTTATCAATTGTTACAGCACTCGTGGATAAAATTGGTAGGTGTTTAATTAGTAATGGCTTGATATCTCTTTGGTAAGTTCACACTGTGTTATTCAGTGAAAAACAGCTGAGATTTAAACTCTGATGTTGGGAAGGTGCAAAAGAGAAGTCAAAGCTCTCCTGACACTTTTAGATGACCTTTTTATTTATTTTATTTTATTTATTTTATTTTATTGAATTTGTATACCGCCCTACTCCCGAAGGACTCAGGGCGGTGAACAGCCATAGAATAAAACATATAAATACAAAATTTAAAATAGATTAAAATGAATTAAATAATTTGGCTGAACAAATTTAAAACCCCAATAATTTAAAACCAGATTTAAAATTTCCATTTAAAAAGGGGAAAGACTTAGGTCAGGCCGGCTTGATGAAATAGGAAGGTCTTGCGCGTGCGACGGAAGGTACGCAGATCCTCCGTATCTCCGGGGGAAGCTCGTTCCAGATAGTAGGTGCCCCCACAGAGAAGGCTCTCCCCCTGGGGGCCGCCAGTCGACATTGTTTGGCCGACGGCACCCGGAGGAGCCCCTCTCTATGGGAGTGTACTGGTTGGTGGGAGGCTATTGGTGGTAGCAGGCGGTCCCGTAAATAACCAGGTCCCAAGCCATGGAGCACTCTAAAGGTGATAACCAAAACCTTGAAGCGCACTCGGAAGACCACCAGGAGCCAGTGCAGCTCACGCAGGAGAGGTGTTACATGGGAGCGCCACGTCACTCCCGTCACCACCCGCGCGGCCGCACTCTGCACCAGTTGGAGCCTCTGAGTGCTCCTCAAGGGGAGCCCCATGTAGAGAGCGTTACAATAGTCCAGACAGGAGGTGACGAGGGCATGAGTGACCGTGCGTAAGGAGTCCCGATCTAGAAAGGGACGCAACTGGCGAATCAGGCGAACCTGATGAAAAATCCTCCTGGTCACGGCCATCAAGTGCTCTTCTAAAGACAGCCGTGAGTCCAGGAGGACACCCAAGTTGCGAGCCCTTTCCGTGGGGGCCAATGATTCACCCCCAATAGTCAGCGATGGCACCAGCTGACTATATCGGGACGTCGGAAACCACAGCCACTCGGTCTTGGATGGGTTGAGCCTGAGCCTGTTTCTCCCCATCCAGATCCGTACGGCCTCCAGGCACCGGGACATTACTTCAAGGGCATTGTTGGGGTGGTCTGCGGTGGAGATGTACAGCTGGGTGTCGTCAGCGTACTGATGGTACTCCACCCCGAAACCACGGATGATCTCGCCCAGCGGCTTTACATAAATGTTGAACAAAAGGGGCAAGAGGACCGATCCTTGTGGCACCCCACATATAAGGGGCCTCGGGGTCGACCTCTGCCCCCCGTCAACACAGACTGCGACCGGTCGGAGAGAAAGGAGGAGAACCACCATAGTACAGTGCCTCCCACCCCCAGCTCTTCCAACTGGTGCAGCATGATACCATGGTCGATGGTATCAAAAGCCACTGAGAGATCTAACAGGACCAGGACAGAGGAGCACCCCCTGTCCCGAGCCCTCCAGAGATCATCCACCAATGCGACCAATGCCATTTCCGTGCTGTACCCAGGCCTGAAGCCCGACTGGAACGGATCTAAATATGTCATTTCATCCAGGTACTGGGGGAGCTGTCGTGCAACCACACTCTCAACAACCTTCGCCACAAAGCGAAGGTTGGAGACTGGACGATAGTTAGCCAATACTGCCGGGTCCAGGGAGGGCTTCTTGAGGAGAGGTCTCACCACTGCCTCTTTCAAGGTGGCAGGAAAGACACCCTCGCCCAATGAAGCATTTATAATCCCCTGGAGCCAGCCTCGCGTCACCTCCCGGGAAGCCAGCACTAACCAGGAGGGGCACGGGTCCAACAAACATGTGGTCACATTCAGTCTACCCAGAATCCTGTCCACGTCCTCAGGGGTCACAGGATCAAACTCATCCCAGATAACATTCTCAGGACCTGCCTCCGTCATCCCCGCTGGATCTACCCAGTCGGAGTCCAGATCTTCCTGAATCTGAGTGATTTTGTCATGAACAAAATCCTCGGCTCTTCCCTCCAAGGGGTCCTCCCGTGTTTCCTGGTGGAGCAGGGAGCGGGTCACCCTAAACAGGGCGGCTGGGCGATTATCTGATGACGCAATAAGAGCAGCAAAATGGGTACATTTTGCTGCTTTTATCGCCACTAAGTAATTCTTAATATGAGATCTTACCAGTGTCCGGTCAGATTCAGCATGACTGGCCCTCTAACTATTCTCTAGGCGTCTTTTCCGGCGCTTCATCTCCCTTAGCTCCTCGGTGAACCAAGGAGCCAGGTGAGATCGGCACCGGGTCAGAGGCCGCAAAGGCACGACTCGATCCAGAGCTCCAGCGGCCGCCCTATCCCAGGCGGCCACTAGGTCTCCAGTTGAGGCGTGAGCCAGAACCTCAGGGATTGGCCCAAGCTCCATCTGGAACCTGTCAGGTTCCATCAGGCGCCTGGGGTGGTACCATCTTGTCGGTTCCGCCTCCCTGCGGCGGGGTGCAGCGGTTCGAAGGTCAAGGCGAAGGAGAGAGTGATCCGACCATGACAAGGGCTCGATGACTATATCCCCTATCTCGAGATCACTCAGCCACTGTCCAGAGACAAAAACCAAGTCCAGCGTGTTTCCCCCCGCGTGTGTAGGGCCATGAATTAACTGGGTTAGGTCCATAGCCGTAATGAAAGCCATGAACTCCCGAGCCGCCTCAGATGCCTCACCCACGGACGGCAGGTTGAAATCCCCCATGACCATAAGTCTGGGGGTATCAACCACCACCGCGGCGATAACATTGAGAAGCTCGGGCAGAGCTGCTGCCACGTGGCAGGGAGCCAGGTACGTGATCAGCAAACCCATCTGAACCCCATGACCCCACTTCACGAGGAGAGACTCACAGCCGGCCGTCTGAGGGACAGTGGCCTCCCTCGGCCTAAGGCCTTCTCTAATAACAACCGCTATTTATTTTCAGGAATAACTACATGTTCTGATGAATATATATTCATTCAACTGAATATATATATTCATCCAACTGAATAAATATATCACTTCATAGGCTAGACATTATATCACATTATATTTTAGATACTGTATCTAAACAGAACAGAAAAGACGTGTTATTACTTTTTTCTGGAAAATTAAATAATGGTGTTTAACATTTTAAAATACCAAATTCTTGCAAGATTACCAAGAGTGTCAATGTTTTTGCAGGAGTGCAGTGGAAAATAATTGATACTACAACATTGCATGAAGCTGAAAAGGTTGCTGACCCCAAATTGATCTCTTAAAAGTAGTATTGTCCTCCCTTATATAAATGTTGATTATTAGTCCTTAGAATCTGTGCTCTGACCCCCATCTTCTATCCTTTTAGGTTTATGGAAGCAGCATATTCATCCGGATTGTGATATCAAGTTCACTGGGAATGTTTCCTGGGTTGGAAAAACTTCAATGGAAGTGAAGATACACATGCTTCAGGTTAACGACAGTGAGCTTCATTTGCTCTAAGTGTTTCTGAATTTAGATTCTTACATTTGGCAAGCTAAACTGCATCCTGTAATAAAAGGCTGTGGCAGGTTAGCCAAATAGTAAAATAGTATTCAAAAGGAATAAGTACAAACTGGAACGTAACATCTTTGTTTATTAAAGTGTATTTTGGTCTGTTTGAAGAGAATGTGATTTTTGACTGGCACAATTAAATTGACAAAAGAATCTTACTTACAAACTCTTTTTAATAAATATTGGCAGTATGTATTCTACTTAAATTTTCTTACTTTTTTTCTTTTTGGCATCCATAGGAAAAAAATTGTTCAGTTCTGAAACTGTATCAAGTTTTAATTGAATTATCACTGGATACTGTTTCTAATCATGTTTTTCCCTTCTCATATTCTTTTATTTTAGTTACTTGATGCAATCTATTCCCCTGTGTTAGATGCAACTTTTGTCATGGTGGCCCGTGATCCTGAAAATAAAAGGTAATGTTCCTAGCAGTTTATTTTAAAAAAATCAGTGAGGAATGCAAGTGATGGTAAAAGGTGATGAACCTATTGACCTTCAATTATCGTGGAACTTCAATCCCCATCATAATAATTCAATTCAAATCAATTCAAAAATAAAAAAGTAGAATAGCAGAACAGATCTAGATATAAGATAAAAATCAGGAGCATCAATATTAATGGCAATAAAAACTATAAGGCAACAAGAAAATGAATGGTGCAAAATACCAAATTATGTCAGATTGTGTAGCTGTACATTATTTTACATTGAAGGCAAAAAAGAGTTTTAAAGTGCAAAGGCAATGAATGTAGCTCTTATTTACAATTCCTTATAGCAGCTGGGCCTTATTGTGGATTTTTCAGCTATTGTAGGATCTATAGACATACTTAACCTCAGTCAGGTGTTATGTTTTCACTCCCCTGCATGCTCTGGAGCATGTTTTGCCTTGAAGGAAGACCTCCCTCCCCTGATAGAAGAAGAAAACATGAGCCAGCAAATACTCAAACACAATACAAATAATTAAATCAGAAACCACTTAAACTAAAACACAAGGGAAGAAAAAAACCTTGCCTGACTCATTAACAAACTGTATAGCCCCAGGCGAGCTCAGGCGGAAACACTTGCGATTCACTGAAACCACAAGAATGTGCTCAGTGTATGAATATTGCATGTGTGGAAAGGAGCCAGCTGGCGCTTGTTAAGCCAATCATCAAAACAAAATCCAAAGGAGATAGCTGGATTTATCAACCTGCTTCTCTTAGAAACAGAAGACTAACCTTTCCCCTGCCCAATAGAGCTAGGAGAAATTAACCCATCAACAGGATTAAACATCACCAAAGCAGTTGTTAGACAGAAAAACCCAGAAAGGGTATAAAAACTCATGTTTGGATATCAATCATTCTAGCTAGCCAGGAAATCACACTGAATGTCACTCATCTTGGTTTCTTGTCATTAAACTTCTTTTCAGCAGCTTGCTCCTTAATTCAATTTTGTTGTTCAGAGCCCTGATTGTTGTGTCTTGGCAGGAAGAATCCTAATCAGGAAGCATTTTCCTCCCAACAGCCTTCAGATCTGAAGTGCTACACTGTCTTAGTGGACTGCATTGACTGTCCTCTTTAGATCATTGTCTTTTCAAGTTAAATCATTTGTTTTTTTTAAAATATTTTTTATTGTATTTTTATTGTTAAAGAATAACAGAAAAAAGAAAAAAAAAACAATACAAAAATCAATAGTAAAGAAAAAAAAAATCCCCCCCCAACGTGCTATACAAATGGAAAGGAAGTTTTAGGAAATTAAAGTCTTCAATTCTTCCAGAAATCTCTTTGATAAGGTACTGGCGCCGATTCATCCAATCTCCCAAGTGAAAGTCCACAAATGGTTGCCAAGTGTTCCAAAAAACATTCTCTTTATATATACCACTTCTAATTTTAATATCACAAGTCAATTTATCATTTAATGCAAATGTCCATGTTTCATTATACCATTCTTCTAATTTTAAGTCAACATTTAATTTCCAATATGTAGCAATTATAATTCTCCCCATTATAACCAAAATCCAATTGTTAATGTTGTTTCATTCAATATTAATAATAATATGGTTTCCGATTTCAATTTGACCCTCTTCTTAATCATTTCAAATATTTCATTTTCTATCCTAGACCAAAAAAGTTCAACCCCATTACATTTACACCACATATGAACATATGTCCCAAGTTCCACTTGACATCTCCAACACATTTTATCCACTTTATTATCCATTTGAAAAAGTCTTATTGGGGTCAAATACCACTTCCAAATAACTTTATAATTATGTTCTTTAATCCTTATTGATAATGTCCTCATTATTCTGCTAACCCAGTTCATATTCCAATTTTGATTA
The DNA here is from genome assembly GCF_059756535.1 of Pantherophis guttatus. Taxonomy (NCBI): domain Eukaryota; kingdom Metazoa; phylum Chordata; class Lepidosauria; order Squamata; family Colubridae; genus Pantherophis; species Pantherophis guttatus. The sequence goes on from NC_142067.1 coordinate 75,247,920, forward strand.
GAAATTTCAATACCCAGTTCTTTTACCCAATTCACTTTCATTACCATTTGTGAATTATTATCAAAGTTAATAATTTTATAAATTTTGCTAACTAATCCCTTTGGCCCAATTTCATCTTTTATTATTCGAGATGTCAAATTTTAAAATTCTGTTTCCTTTCTACTCTCATCATTCCTTTCTTTACAATTCCTATTCCATTTATTCATTTGAATTCTTTCGAACCAATTAATGTTTAATTTTCCATAAATTTCCTCTTTCCTCATTTCATTTTCTGTAAATTTCAACCATTCACTAATTGTTTCCACTTTCTTTTCTATTATAATCCTCTCTCTGTTACTATTTAATTTCATTGGGCAATTCTCTTTCAGTTTACCTAAATACAATACGTCTGGTATTAATCTTTTTGCTACTCTATCCCAATTTTTAGTCAGACTATTTAACCAATAATTACAAATTTTAACCTTACCTTTAAAATTTTCCAAAAACCATTTGTAACCAAACTTCTTTATTTCCTTCATTTCCAAACTACCCCAGAGTTCAACGTCTCCTTTTAAAATTTTTACTACTGTTCTTATATTAAATGCTCTATAATAGTTTAATAATTTTGGAATTCCTAAACCACCTTGTTTTTGGTTCTGATACCACATTTTCTTAATCAATCTTGATCTTTTATCTCCATTACAAAATTTATCTAATTTTTTTTTATATACTTCAATATCCTTCTCAGTTAAAAAAATCGGAAGCATCTCAAATAAAAAGTTAAATTTAGGAAGTAACATCATTTTACATATAGCTACTCTACCAAACCAAGATAACTTTAGTTTTTTATATTTCCCAATTTTCTCTTCAATTTCTTTTATTACTATGTCATAGTTTAGTTTCTTTAAATTTTTATTTAAATATCTTAAATTATCCTTTATCCTAATTCCAAATTGATTTTGTAATTTTTCTTTGTTTTCCCTATCAATTTCTATTAATAATTCTGATTTTGCCCAATTTACTTTCAAACCAGTCATATCTTCAAATTTTTCCAAATGTATTTGAACTCTTTTTATATCATTTGTAATATTATTTAAATGACAAGAGTGTCATCTGCATATAAATTAACTTTGATGCCTTTATAACCTATTAATTCTGAATGCTCTTCAATCAAAGTTATTAAAATTTCCATTGCTGATAAGAATAGGGTCGGAGACAGGGGACAACCCTGTCTCGTCCCTGCTTCCAAATTTATGTCTTGTGTAAATATACCATTTACCTTCACTCTTGCCGTACCCCTCTGATACAATTTAGAAATAATATGAATAAATTTATTACCAAATCCTAATGCAGAAATCATTTCTTTTATAGTATCCCATTGTATAGAATCAAAGGCTTTAAAAATATCCAAGGCAAGAATTCCTATCTTGTCACCATTATTTTCAGCAATATCAATAACATTTAATACTCTGCTAACTAAATCACACATATAACGCCCTTTAACGAAACCTACTTGATTGTGGTTTATATATTTATCTACAAAATTATTCAATCTATTTGCTACAATTGCAGTAAATATCTTAGCATCTTGGTTAATCAAGGAAATGGGCCGATAGGATTCAATTTTTTCTAAATCTTTACCTGGTTTCAGGATTAAGGATATAATTGTTCTATTCCAGGACATGGGAATATCGCCTCCATGTAATATCTTATTATACAATTTCTGTAGTTTTGGGATCAAAGTTTCTTTAAACTCTTTATAAAATTCTGCTGGTAACCCATCCTCACCTGGAGATTTTCCAAGTTTTAGCTTCTGAATCACATCTTTAATTTCCTCAGAGGTAATATCCTTTTCCATTTTTTCTTTATATTTATTATCAATTTTCTTCTGACCATATTTTTCTAAAAAAATTTTTAATTTACAATTATCAATTTCTTTTTTGAGATATAATTCTTGAAAAAACTTTTTAACAATTTCACATTTCTCTAATTTTTTATAACATCTCTTACCTTTTTCATCTATTAGGACACCTATTTCTCTTTTTTCTTTTTTATCTTTCGCCATTCTTGCTAATAATTTTGAATTTTTATTACCATACTTTTAAATAGCTTAATTTTTTTTAACTATTTCTGTATCTTCCGCTATTTGTTTATTTTTCAATTTTATAAGTTCCTCCCATAATTTCCTATCCTTAGTCACTAAAAATCTATTTTCCAGTTCTTTTATCAATTTCTTCTTTTCCTCTATTCTTACTTTATAATTCTTATACTTTCTACTTGATAATTAAATGCTTTCTCCTCTAAAAATTGCTTTCATTGTGTCCCAAACTATTCCGTAATTAACTTCCCCATTATCATTCCAATCCCAATTTTCTTCCCATTTCTTAAGAATACGATTCTTATCTTCCTCGTTTTTGTGCAATTTTTCATCATATCTCCAACAATTTTCTTTTTTCTCCAGAAACATATCTAATTCTAGTAACAATTCTGTGTGGTCAGAGTCTTTAAATATTCCAACATCCATATTATCCACGTTATCCATCAAATTCTTGGATACAAAAATATAGTCAATTCTTGAATATGAATTAAATACCTTTGAGTAAAAAGTATACATTCTTTCATTACCTTTAATCTCCCTCCAAACATCTACTACACCATTTTGCAACATCCAATTATCAAGTATCCCCATTTTTCTTATTCCACCATAGCGGGTAGGGTTGGTACTATCCATCTGGTTTCTAATTAAATTAAAATCACCAGCAATAATTACCTTCCCTACCCTTTCAATTTGCAACAAATCGGTAATCTTATTCAAAAAATCTTTTTGATTCACATTTGATACATATAAATTAACTAATGTTATTTTCTCCTCGTTAATACATCCTTTTTTTTTTGTAAATTTATTTATTTAAAACAATACATCAAAAAAAAAAGAAATAGTCAGACAAATGATCGCGACAGGAACTTTACATGATATTTACACTTTCTACGGTATATAGGCTTCAGTCAGATTTAACATATATTAAACATAATCCTGGTTATACTTGACTTTTTGGGCGTCTGTTGTTCAACCAAACGTACCATTTGTCCCAACATTGGAAATATACGGAGTCCTTTTGATCTCTCAATGCTTTAGTCAGTCTGTCGGCTTCTGCATAATCCAAAATTTTCTCCAAAATCAAATCTTCAGCTGGCAGGTCTTTCCCCTTCCAATGTTGGGCGAAACATATTCTTGCTGACGTGGTGATAAATACACACAGACACCATATATTTGTGCCTATGCTGTCTGGCCTAATGTTCAGTAGATAGTACTCTGGTTTCAGAATTAGGTTATAACCTGTGATTTCCATGATCCATGCCTGTATGATTTTCCAGAATTCAGTCGTCCTGGAACAGGTCCACCACATGTGGAAAAAGGTGCCAATCTCCCCACACTTCCAACAGTTTGGTGAGAGATTTGAATACATTTTAGAAAGACGAGCAGGTGGAAGGTGCCATCTATACAGCATCTTGTACACATTTTCTTTGTATAATGTTGCCCACAGGAATTTCATATGTTTAAGCCAGATTTCTTCCCATTTTGTCATATCAATTGGATAGCCAATATTTCTCCCCCAGGCAATCATAGAGTCTTTAACTATTTCATCCCCTATCCAATAGTCTATTAAAAGTTTATATATCCTTGATAACATTTTGTCCTCTTTTCCTAGAATGATATTGTCCAGATCATGCTGATTCAAATTAATACCATCTTGTTCCCTATCTTTTTTAAATTTCGAGCAAATTTGGGCATAAGCCCACCAATCCAGTTGTCTTCCCTGCAACTCCAACTCATTTCTTGATTTCAGACTACCATGGGGGTCCAAAAGTTCCCGGTAAGAGAGGTGATTTTCTTTGTTATATAGAGGCCTATACGTTATAGCTTCGAGTGGGACCAGCCAGGAGGGGATTGAAGAGTAAAATTTATTTTCCTCCAGGACTCAATTAGAATATTCCTCACGTAATGTCCTGCAAGGCACCTGTGCTTTGGGATTTTGTTTTGCCAAAGAAAATAATGCCAACCTTGATGTAGCCCCTCACCTTCCAAGATCAACAACCTCCTTCTTCTCAACAATATCCAAACCCTGATCCAGACTAAATTTGCGGCCTGATAGTAGTATTCCCATTTTGGAACACCAAATCCTCCTCTTTCTTTAAGCTCTTGAAGCATTTTAAGTTTGATTCTGGGTTTTTTATTTTGCCAAATGAATTTAAGGACATAGTAATTTAATTCTTTAAAAAAATTATTATCCAATCTAGCTGGTGCTGTATAGAATAGGTATATCCATTTCGGGAGTATGTAAGTTTTTATAATTGCTATTCTACCTAGTAGGGATATCTGCATGTTCTTCCACTTCTCTAGATCCTGACCTGTTCTCTTGAGAAGGTTCAGATAGTTGTCTTCTTTGATCATGGAGCATTTGGCTGATATAATAATACCTAGATATTTTAGTTTATTTACAATTTGGAACCCCAAATTCGCTTCTAATTCTTTCCCTTGCTTTACTGTCAGATTTTTGGCAATAATTTTAGTTTTTTCCCTATTGACTTTTAATCCCGCCACCTTACCATATTTTTCTATTTCCTGGGTCAGACACGGTCCCGATATCAACGGATCTTCTAATATAAATACTAAGTCATCAGCGTAAGCCTGCACCTTATATTGTTGATTTTGGATATAAAGACCTTTTATCCCCGTATTACGTCTAATTTCCCTCAGTAAGGGTTCTAATGACAGAATAAATAACAACGGGGAAAGCGGACACCCTTGTCTAGTTCCTTTCTCAATATCAATTTGACCGGATACATCACCATTAATTGAAATTTTAGCAGTCTGCTTTGAGTAAATTGCACGGATTGCCCTAATAAATCTTTCTCCAAATTGCATATGTTGCAGTAAACCTATTAAAAAGCTCCAGTTCACACGATCAAAGGCCTTATGTGCATCCATGAATACCAGGGCCAGTTGTTTATCAATATGGGTTTCGTAGTATTCCAAAACATTCATAACTATTCTTACGTTGTCTCTAATCTGTCTGCCTGGTAAGAAGCCATTTTGGTCTTCATGTATAAATTGGTTAAGAAACCCTTTGAGTCTCTCTGCTAAAACTGCTGCGAATAATTTATAATCTGCGTTAAGGAGCGAGATGGGCCTATAGTTCTGAATCTGAGATAGGTCACTATCGTCCTTTGGCAAAAGAGTTATTAGTGCTTCTGTCCATGATTTCGGCGTCTGTCCCTCCCGAATCACCCCATTAAATAACTCAGTCATATGCGTATCTAGTATTTCCCAAAGTGCTTTGTAATATTCAATCGGTAGGCCATCTGTACCGGGAGTTTTCCCTGTCTTTTGTTTTCCCATGACCCTTTCGATTTCCCCCTCCGTAATTTCTTCATCCAATACTTCCCTAGATAAACCTGGTATTTTGGGTATGTCTGATTCCTCTAAGTATTTCTTTATTTCCTGCTCAGACTTATCTTCCTTACAATATAGGTTAGTATAAAATTCCTGTGCAATTATTTTCTTCCCTTTTTCCCCTGTAATCCAATTGCCTTTCCCATCTCTCAAGTTATGGATTCTATTCTTTTCCTTTTCTTTATTTAGACAGTAAGTGAGCCACCTCCCTTGTTTGTTTGCCCTTTCGAAGTATCTTTGCTTCATCCATCTTATTTTTTTCTCCAAATCCTGTTGATCTAATAAATTAATTTGGTGTCGTGCTAATTTCAAGTTCATTTTAAGTCCTATATTGCTTGGATCCTGCTGTAGCATAGCCTCATTTCTTACCAGGTCATCCAATAATTTATTGCGCTCAGCCCTTTCCTTCTTTCGTTTCCCTGCCATATAATTAATCACCAACCCACGAAACACAGCCTTCGCTGTGTCCCATACGTTGAAAAGGCTTGCATCCTCCCTGTTGTTTTCCTGAAAGAAGAACCCCATCTCTTTCTTTAAGTGTTTTAAGAATAACTCATCTTTAAAAACTCTTATGTCCAATCCCCACTTAGGCCTTATTTTCCGGCTTATGCTACATGTTATCCAAAGAGGGTTGTGGTCTGCCCACTCATTGATGCCTATTTCTGCTTTCTGTATCCCCTGATTCAATTCCCCTGACAACCACGCCGCATCTATCCGCAACCAAGATGAGTGCCTGGCGGAGAAGTATGTATATTGTTTATCATCTGGGTGCTTTTCCCTCCAAATGTCTCTGAGTCCAAATTCTTCTTGTATTTGATGCCAGATAGAAGGCAACCTTTTCTTTACCATAGTCTTTTCCCCTTCCTGCTTCCTCTTTCCAGATGTATAATCTTTGCTTTTATCCTCTATAGCATTAAAGTCTCCCACTACACAGATATGTGGGTAATCATATTCAACTAGTTTAGAGTGTAAGGTCTGAAAAAAAACTTTCTGATTTCCATTGGGTGTGTATATACAGACCAATAGACATTTTTTATCACATATTTCTACCTCAACCATCAGCAGTCTCCCGTCTTCGTCTGCAAAAATCAGCCTCGACTTTATATGTTTTTGTACATAAATAGCTACTCCTCTTTTTTTTGTTTCTGCTAGGGATGTATATAATTGACTCAGTTTATTATAATTCAATAAATAGAGGTGATCTCTTTTTATATGTACCTCTTGGAGGCATACTATATTCAAACGTGCTTTCATTAATTTAGTGAAAACCTTTTTCCTTTTATTTGGACTATTCAATCCATTGATATTAACAGACATTAAACGCATCTCTTTCCCCATCCTGTCTTCCTTATTACCCTTACTTGCCTTCTGCTTGAGGTTTCTTTTTTGATTGTCTTGTTTCGACACCCCTCTCTACCGGAATCTGAGTTTGTCCTTTCCCTTTCTTCCTTTCACCTACTTGTTCTATTTCCCTTCTCTCTTCCTCCTCTAGAACTTCTTCCCCGCTCTTGCTCTCTAGCTCTTCTCCCACGTCTGATTCTGAGGGGTTCAAATGTCTAATAAAGAAATCTCTAGCGTCTCTAAGGTTGTCGATTCTCACCCTTTTTTCTGCCCAAGTAAATAATAACCCTTCCGGGAGTAGCCACCTATATAATATTTTATGCTTTCTCAGTTGGGCCGTTAAAAAGTGATAATTGTGCCGTATTTCCCGAACCCGCCTAGGGAGTTGCCTTAAGAATATCAATTGTTTATCCTTATAAGTTACTGTTTTATCTCTGGCCTTCGCAATCACATCTTCCCTAAGGGCTTTCTTAGATAGTCTGATATGAACCTCAGTCAGAAGTTTCTGTCTCCTGGCATAACTCGTGTGAACCCGAAACACATCGTCTATATCCCTCAAAACCTCTTCCTTTGTGATCTCCAAAGTCCCAGCCAATATTTCTGCTACTATATCTCTTTAACGGCTTCCCCCTTTCTTCCACCACATTTTGAATCCTCAGATAGAAAGATGATTGTTCCATTTCCAGAAAAATAATTTCCTCTTCAAGGACCCTGTTCACCACTATTTGTTCCCTTTCCTCTCCATTTTGTCTTTCCTCACATCGTCCCATCCTCCTTTCAATGTCTTGTATTTTACTCTCCTGTTGCATCAACACCCGCTGAACACCTTCCAAGCTCTCATTCAACATTTTGATATCATTTCTAACGGCTCCCAGCTCCCCTTTAATATCTGATGTTAAGTCCTCTAAATTTTTGGCAATAACTTCTTGATTTTTGGTCATCACTTCGTACATTGCCTGCAGCATGTTCTGTAAGCTTGATAACGATGGTGGTTTCCCTGCAGCAACCATATCATCCAGTGACCTGGCAGACGAAGGCGATGAGGTGGGTGTAGCCGTGGTAGTCGTAGCAGCGACCATAGGGAATGTCAAGACTTTTTCCCCAGTTTTTGTGGTTACCACTGATGTTGCCGTTGACATTTTGATTGAAAAGATTTTATCCGATCAATTCCAAAAAAAGGGGGGTAATCAAGGGTAGACAAGATTTGAATTAATCAGGTGAGCAGTCTAATCGGTAGTAGGGGTAGTATTCAATACATAGTTCAGAGAGGAAAGAAAAGTAAGGAGAAAAAAAAATCCAAAAAATATTACTCGGCAGAATTCTTCTCTTCCTGGAGTTGCTATACACAGGTTATAATAAAGATCTCCACTAGATGGGGGTATAGCGCTATTCTGCACACACACTCTTTAATAAACACGTTGAGAGGAAAAGGGGGTGGGGAAAGGGTAATAGATTTCTAGCAAAAAGTATAGCTGTTTGTTCAGTCACAGGTCCTCCCAAATCCTCTATAGAAAATATAAGAAAGGAGCAGGAGATCAACCCAAAATCAATCACACCCTCCACCAGATACAGCTCACAACTCGATCCTTTTCAAATGTTCCATTCAGCCAGCACAGTTCAAAATCGGCTCCACAAGTAAGGAGTGGGACACACGTAGCCGCTATCCCGTCTTTGCTCCAACCACACACAGGGCACTTTTCATAGGTCTCACCACCTCAGCATATCCAGTGGGGCTCTCAGAACAGTCAAAACACCGTCTCCATTAGCTCTTATTTAATTGAAGGTGTAGGGCGCCTTGTCCGTTGCGATCAGGTTTCCCTTCCAATATGGGCAGTCATCGCTACGGAGCCGCCATTACTGGCGCTGCCTTCTCAGCCTGGGACAGGAGAGATTCGCTTTCGCGTGCCGGATTGCCACTCCTAACAAGCTCCTAGCTCCTCTCCGCTTGCGGCTGCCTCTCCGGGGCCACCGCCGGCAAAACAAAGCCGCCCAGGCTAGGAAGTTGGCAAGATCATGACAGGAGCTAACTCCAAATCCATCTTGCTAGCACAATGACCGGAACCGGAAACCATTAATACATCCTGTTATTATCAAATATCATCCATCGATATCCGCTATTACTTTGTTTTTTTCAAATTGGACTCTATTTGATATTAATGTTGCAACACCTCTAGATTTTGAGGACCCAAAAGCTTTTTCATAAACCTGCATCCCTTTTAAATACATCCTGTTTATATCCTCAGATTTCTGATGAGTTTCTTGCAAAAAAAGTATGTCAGGAGAATCTCTTTTAATCTTAAATTCTAAATGTCTTCTCTTAATCTGATTCCCAGTACCTTTGACATTCCAAGTCATTACCTTAATTACCTCCATTAATATTTTTGATTTTAACTATTCCCTCTTTTTCCTTTCCGTGACCCAAAACCCAAACAAATATATATAAACAACACATAACATAAAAAAAAATAATAAAAAATAATAATAATGTAAAACATGCAAACAACATAAAACAAAAACTAACATAACACACAACCACATAAAATCTTCATCTCCCACCGTCTTCATTAAGACACGCCTCGTTTCCAAGAGTGGGGGAGGGGGGACTCCATCCATCAGCCGGGTCATCTCTTCATTGGCATAATTCTGGTTTCAATTGAATAACTACAAGTTCTTCATCCCCGCACTCGGGCTCATCTTCCCTTTTATGTTCAGAATCCAATGTAATCATCCTTTCCACTCCTTCACCAGTAACATCTTGACTTTTCTTCTGTACCTCCGCCAAGGATGGAGAAATATCTTTCGTTGGTTTTCTTTTCCTCTTTCGTTTTGGACCTAAACCTCCGACCGCCCCTCCTTCTTCCTCTGGTGTTGATGTATATACTTCAATTCCACCCATTTTGACTAATTGGGATTTTAGTTCACTTTGTTCTTCCTCTTTTTCCAAAAAGCCAAGCTCATGGAGGTATTGAACCACATCCGTTTCTATTGTAAATATATGCATTCTATTTTTATAAAAAAAATTCATTCGCTGTGGTGGTCTCCAATTATACTTAATATACTTAACCTCTTAATATTTTAGTAATTGGCTTCAAATAATATCTCCACGATCTTTCCTCTTTTGAGATATCTTGAAAGACTTGGACCTGTTTTCCCTCAAGCTTCAACACAGCATCACCATTTTCTCTAATTTTTGCCATTACTTGTAATTTATCATTAACACTTGCAAATCTCACCAAAACATTTCTTATTATTTCATGTTGTCTTCTAAATCCAATTCAATAAACACTTATCAAATCTGTAGTTGAAAATTTTTTATCCAATCCGAGTTCATTAAGCCATTTCAAAACACGTTGTTTAATATTGTCCACTTTTTCTTCCACTATGCCTCTTATAACAATGTTGGACTTCCTAACTTCTTCTTCCAGAATACATATTCTTCTATCCTGTTTTTCATTTTTAAAAAAAATTTCAGTTATTTGCTTATCAATTTTTTTTGTTTGCACTTGTAGTTGATCTACATTATCTTTTATCACTGTTACTTCTGCTGTGTATTTAGCAAAATTAACATTAATTTCTTGAACAATTTGTTCCAGCTGATTGGATCTTTCCTTCTTTTCTTCATCCATTTTTAAATGTATTTTTTGAAATTCTGTATCCATTATTTCAATTTTATCACTTAATTTGTTTAATGCCAACACAATTTGAGCTGAGTCAATACTAGCTTGAGAAATCTGTTTGAACTTAGATCGCACCGATTCATCTTTAGATGGATCCATCTTAATAACTCCTATAATTTTTTGACCCAATATTTCTATAACCTTATTCACAATTCAAAATCAATGGGTCATCAACTTGTATTTAAAAAATCTGATTCAAACAATGTTGAATTGTTGAAGAGGAAAATCTTTAACCATCAGTTCTGTACCACAAATACTCAGAAGGGTTTTTTCAGAAGGACTTGGGCTTATTTTACTTTCTTTTTTTTTATTTTACTTACTTTTTTTTTTTTTGCCAGAGACGACAAATAAAGCATTAGGGAGTCCCAGATATTAAAAAGTTGAAAATCCAAATTATTGAAGGCTTGCTTACAATTGCTTCTTGCGCCAAAGGCAGTGTAAAATACAAACAGTGAAATTCCTGTAGTCAAGTTAATCAAGATCAGTTACACTCCTCAGCGCCATATTGCCCGCTGCGAACTTCAAACAGCAAGAGTACTTTAGATTACTTTAAAACTTTTAACTTTTAGTCCACAATTTTCACAGCGTCTTCAAAAAAAAAGGGATAATTGCTTTCAAATTTTCAGACGATCCCACAAACAAGCCATTTAAATATTCGGCTATTCCAAAAAAAAAAAAAGAAAAAAAAAGGTTCCTGTTCTCCATGTTTATATCGACTCCAACATTCAGGCAGCTCTCATATATCTTATTTTTATCTTATTCAAACATAGCCATAAAACTTAATTTGCTGCCCTTCGCCCTGCGGACGTTTTTTGCGGATCCAGCTCACAATTAAGTTCAAATTTATTGTTTTTCAGACTCTTTAAATCATCGTTTCGCCATTTCATCACCCCCTCTGCTCACTTTTATTTCCCCGAAGGGAAAGCACTATAAAAAAGCCTCAATTAAAAGCATTTCAGGGTGGCTTACCGCATCGATCTTAATCCAACTAAATCAGGAACTCTTCAATAACGCATTTAGTTATTATCGGACTTTAAAAATGCTGTTTATTTTTATTTTCATCCACTTTCAATTTTCCATATGCCGCAGAGAGATGAAGATAATGTCTCTAAGCCACAGCCATGGACATGCCCCCAAGTTAAATCATTTGTGTTGTTGAGTAACAATAAGAAAAAATGTTTAAAACACTAAAATAGACATGCAGATTTCTCATTGCAAATGAACTTCTACATAAGTAACTATGCTAGGTTGCAGCCAAAAACATTTCATTTCCCCCCTGTAATGCAAATTGTTTTGATTTTTTCAAATATATCCTCAGACCAGCATTTGTCAATCCATTAATTGCTGAAACCCCAGAGGAGGAAAAAATCTTAAAGGAAGGAGAAAGTAAGTACTCTTCTAGTCTGTGTTGTTTTTTTGGGGGGAGGGCGAAATGGAGAAATTTTGTTTTGTGGCCATTCCTAAATAATTGGGGGAAACAGGTTCTTTGAGAGTGAAATAGTTTGGTGCGTAAAGCAGTCTAAAACACACTTACAGATTTCATCAGTTTTGAAAAAGGGATGAAATAAAGCTGTTGGAAGTCAGTTGTCATTCATTTTACATGTTTCATTCCATTGATCAGAGAACAAGATCAGGCGGCTTGAATCTAGTAGGGCTTCTTTACTGAAGGTTGCTCCTACTGCAGATGAAAGAAATATTATCCATAATATGTTCCTGAATACTCTGGATTCAAGGTAGGGAGTTCATTTATAAACATTTATTACATGTATATTCCATGTATACAGTATTAGGATTACAATTTGGAGGACTCCCAGACAGCGTGGTGCAGCAGTTATGCTGCTAGACTGTGATTACATAGAGTCATAGAGTTTATTCTGTCATAAGTGCACAGTGTGTAACTTCGATCCAGTCTCTCAGCCTAATATACTTCACAAGATGGTTGTTATAGAAAAGAATTGGAGGAGGGACCGTTTGAAAGCAGAATATGTTTATAGCATAGTAATGGGAAAGAATAACAAGATGTTCTTGGATTCTCCAACATCTATATCAAATATGGGGTCTCCAGATATTGTACTGTAGTGCCATCAATCATCTTGCTTAGGTATCAGAGAAGACAAGGTAAGATATGTAGGTGAACCTAAGGTCCTAGTCCCATTCCCAGCATGTGAATGAAGTGGTATCCATATAGTCTTAGGTAAAGGTTGAAATTCACAATATTGGGATAGGACAGTGTTCTTAACAATTTTACATGTCCTTCTCCATTTTTTAGGACAGTAAGTTTTCGTAGTCGGGTATTACTACCCAATTCAGTATGGATGCAAGACACAAAATTAAAGGGTTTGGAGATCTGCCATCCACAGGTATTTACTGAGCTATAGCTGATGTAGACTAATCCTTTTGTTTGACTCCTGCTTCAAATTGGTACATGATGTGGTACTTTCTATAATACGGTAGCTATTTGGCAATTTGATTTTTTGATAAATATTCATAGCCATTTCAAAGTCATGAAACATCTTCAGAAATTTAATTGCTCTGTACCCTCAATATTTAAAGAAGACATCTGTAATTGCTCTGTACCCTCAATATTTAAAGAAGACAGTAGCTATATTACTCAAGAATGTACGCCAAATATATAATGTGAGTATTGCCAGTTTGTGCTTATAGCAATTTGGAGGGAATTTTCCTTAATTTCAATACACTGCAACAAAGCCAAACAGTTTTGTAGTTTTATTAATCTATGGTCCTGAGGCATTCTCTTTTAGAATATAACAAAAGCCTTCAAGAAAGTAGACAAGCACTTTTTATAAAACATAATGTGAGATTTAAAATGACAAACCTCATAGAAAATAAGGCAGAGACCATGAAGAAGTAAAAAGCAGATTTATTATAGATATATATAGATATATATATCATAAGCTTTTGCAAAAGGGTTCTCCCATGAAAGAGAGAGAACGTCTTACAGCTCCGAAGACATGGTTTAAATACATTTTCAAACAATCAGCACAACAATTAAAATGCCCCCACTTATCATTGTTTTTCAGATGTTACATAACATTTTGGCTTTCTCAGCAACATTTTTCCCGATTTAGAATTCCCCCTTGGAGGGGCATTTCCCTCATAAAAATACCCTTTCAATATGTCTTAATTAAAACAATTAATTGGAGCAGGGTATCTTCCTTCTTTCTATTACTTTAGCTTGGGTCAGCTTGACCCAACTCAGAATGTACTAACTGTCAGAGTACCTGGCATTATTTCCTCAGAAAAGGCATCATACATACTTCCCCTTTCTAAGTGTCTTACACAGCTAAGTAGCTTAGGGTTAGCTCAGGTCATATGAAGGGTAAATATGGAGTCGCTTAGGTTATATTCTTTACAGGAATAATTCCATTTCTCACAATCCAACCTTACCTTTTTGATCCATCCTTATTCCTGTAAATCATCGTGTATGTTTTGTAACATAATACATACTTCCTGTCTACTTAATCTTTTCCCTTTTCTTCTTTTTTTCTTTGGTTTAGTTACCCGATAACAGTACTTCCAACAGTTACAACATACAGTTGCACATTTGATACAAATACAAAAGATAATGCATATACAATAACAATGATACCTATAAACTTTAATTAAATGAGACTAGGCATCGAAGAGGTTAACAAATCCCATATTCCTTTAAAGGCTGTATTATCAGTTACATATGTTAAATGTGTAGTGATATTATGTAAAGCTTGTACCACCTCATCACTACATCCTGTAGCATACGCCTCACTTAGTGTAGCTGTTTTTCCTCCCTATACCTTTTCCTCCATATGATCGAAGGGGTACTTCACTGGCATTATAGGCTATTTTACAGGTTTTACAGATGCATAAATAATTAGATGTGGTTCTTTCTCTGGCTTAGGTGATTCCACATGTCCATGTCCATGCATATGTGATTCATCCACTGTCTCCTTTACAGTGATGTTTTGTGTAGTGTCCTTTGCAGCGACCTTATGTGGTACCCAGTTACTATGATAGAGATTAGCATTCATCATTTCATAATAAAATTCTGTTTCCTGATTAATGTTCTTAATATGTGCAACTGCCATAAAGGCAGTCAGACGTCCAATTGTACAAGGACCTCCTACTGCATTAGCAGGTATGTATGCATAGGCATATAATACACAAAACAGAAACCATCCTCTAGGCAGGTATAACACCTGTCCTCTAAAAATTTTTACTACTGGTTCTGTGAGTGTGGCTTATTATGTGGGCGTAGCTTGGTGGGGGGTAATGTGATTGGGTGGGCATGGCCAACTTTTTTTTTTTACTTTTAAAACCATTTTTTCTACAACCTTAAGAGGTTGTAGAAAAAATGCTTTTAGAAGCCTCTGACGATCCCAGCTGAGCCGCACGATCATCAGAGGCCTTTTTTTTTACTTTTAAAAGCATTTTTTCGACTGAAGAGGTTGTAGAAAAAATGGTTTTAAAAGTAAAAAAAAAAAAAGCCTGTGATGAGGTGGGCAGGGTAAGCAAGCGGTGACGGTTTGGGGGTGTGGCCAGCCAATGTTATTACCAGTTCTCCGAACTACTATAAATTTTTACTATCGGTTCTTGTGAACCAGTGTGAACCGGGAGCAACCCACCACTGGTCCTATAGCATTTACCTCTTCCACTTCAGAACAGGTAAACACATGCTCAGTAGGCATAGGAGCATATACCACCTTTTCCTGTTTCTATAATCCTAAACTTCTTATAAGATGGTGCATAATTACTATAACAATTAGTGCATTGATTGTATAAGAATTCCATTCTATTTACTAGAGCTTTGTACTGGGTAACTGTTTCATACATACGATTGCACCTTGGGTATCTACCCAACAGTACACCATCATTGAAAGAGGATTTAATACAAATCCCAGCTTCAGCTGTAGTCTCAATCAGGGTCAATGGTGTCTGCACCAGGGAATATTGTTGCTCAAGTTCAGTATGGAAACACAGCTGCTGTCATGTTATAGAATAACAAAATCCCCATTCCTATTTGTATATATTGCATAATTTCCCACAAGGCAACAACCACTACCACTCCAAACCTCATCTTCCTAGTGAACTAGGTCCCCTGTTTAGAGTATGTTTAGATGTGTAAAAGCTTAAAAGCTTGCCATTAGACTTCAAGTCTTTCAGCCAATTGCTGGGGACTTAACATCCACCAGGTACCACAGCATCGATTTACACCATTCAATTATCTCCTTTCTTAATACAATCAATATCACAATAAAAATGTTTATTTCTCTCAACCAAATATTTAAATCAACTGCCCAAAGTTCCATTAGTTGGATATCTGTCTTTTAAAAGTTAGTTTAAGCAGGTTTGAGGCATCTGTTGACACTGTCCATCCATAAGCAAAGTGCGTATATATTTAAAAGTTAAGTGCAAGAGGATTGATGAATCTTGCTTCACTGTCCATCCGGAGGGTGGGTCTTATGTCCAAACTGCTGTTTCAGTGGTCAACAGGATTTAGCAGGATCTGTCCCAGGCTTGGCTAAGTTTTTCCACACACCAGCTTGTTATCAGGACCCAATCATCACTTTTGTAGTCATGTATTTGAAAATTAAGAGGTGGAATTCATGCCAATAGTCCTTTAGACTTTAAACGAGAAAAACACTTGGACAGTCCCTGTATATTTTTTCTAAGAAAGACATCTTTAAGCTTTATTTTTAGGCAGTCCCATACTCTCAGTATAGGGTAATCCAAACATCATATCATATGACGAAACATCTTTTCTTTAGATGGAAAAGAGATAAAGGCAAACATTTCGTCCAGAGAACCTGGAGCTCCAACATTAACCTTTTCACTGAATGTTTCTATTGCCAATATTTTTATTGCCAATCAATCCCCAGTTGCTCCATTACCTTTCTTATCATCTGCGCAATGAAATATGTACCTCTACATATATAATTATTGATAGTGATCAATAATTTCAACCAATCCATATTTGGGTATTATTTGCTCCAATGTGAGTTTAACAGTCATCTGAGCATTTGCCCTTGCACAGGGAGAGGCTTCAACCCATCCAGTTAGATGATCCACTATTACCAGCAAATACTTCAATGTTCCCATGGCTGGATCTCAGTGTAATCTACCTATCTTCATTGGATTGGCCAAATGGCCAAATCCCTGTTGTTGTTTATGCATAATCTTCTTATTTATTCTTACACAATGTATTTATGTATTTGTACACAATGTAAATATTATCTCCCCACTTGTATGGCTATCGTATACATGCCTCTATAAATATATTTCCTTTTTTAAATTCTAGTAACACTTGTATTCCCTCTCTATTATATTCCTCATAATAGATGTATTTAGTATTCATAATCAATCCATTTTCTTTTTTTTTCTTTTTTTTTTTTATTGAAAAGTTTTACAAAAAGTTTACATATTCTCCCCCCCCTTCCCTACCTCAACCTCCCCCCTCCCCCCTCCCCTTCCCAGAACAAATTACAGGATATAAACTTCAACAATCATAATCAATCCTAATCTAAACAATTATGACATTTCACATCTCTTGTTTCTTCAATTCCCTAATTACCCGCCTAGCTTTATTACTTAAAGACACACTAAATATCTATATAATCATTCATAACCTATCTGCAATTTCTTATTCCGATATTTATTTTGAATATAATCTATCCACCTTCTCCAATCTCTTAAATATCTTTCATTTGAATGATCCTTCAGGTACGCCGAAATTTTTGCCATTTCCGCTAGATTTATAACTTTCATTGTCCACTCTTGGATTGTAGGTAAATCTTGCTTCTTCCAATATTGTGCCACCAACAGTCTTGCTGCAGTTATTAAATTCAAAATCAATTTAGTCTCTATAACTGTACAGTCCGTAACTATACCCAGAAGAAACAGCTGTGGTGTAAATTTCAACCTCTTTTTAAGAATATTTTGTAAAATCCACCAGATTTTAATCCAAAACGCTTTAACCTTTTTACATGTCCACCAAATGTGAAAATAAGTAGCATCCTCACAATTACATCTCCAACATTTTGGTTGTACATTCGGATACATACGAGATAACTTTTTTGGATCTAGATGCCATCTATAAAACATTTTATAAAAGTTCTCCCTTAAATTTTGCGCTTTGGTAAATTTCACATTTGTTACCCATATTTTCTCCCACGTTTCCATCATTATTGGCTGTTCAAAATTCTGCGCCCATTTTATCATACAGTCCTTAACTAGCTCTGTTTCCGAGTCCATCTCTATCAGTATATTATACAATCTTTTTATATGCATTGAACTTTGATCTCTAATTTGTTTAATTAAATTTTCATCACTTTGTATAACACCAGTTTTCTGGTCTTTTCTCCATCTGGCTTGTAATTGTACATATTGAAACCATGTTTGAATTATTTTCTCCTCTTTCAACACATTCACAGATTTTAATTTTAATATACCTCCCTCCATAATGAGAATATCTTTATACGTAATTACATCCTGTCTACATTCTATACTCGTATTCTCTATTGCGTGCCTGGGTGCTGTCCATATAGGTATTTTTTCATTTAACTTATATTGATATTTCTTCCAGACACGCAATAAAGCATTTCTCAGTATATGACTCTTAAATGCTCTGTCCACCCTTTTTTCATACACTAAATAAGCATGCCAACCATAGACCAGATCATGCCCTTCAATATTCAATATCCTTCCATTTGTTAAATTAATCCAATCACTAATTGCTGATAAAACAGCTGCTTCATAATACAATTTTAAATTTGGCATTTTCAGTCCTCCTCTTTCTCGTATGTCCTGCATTATTTTCAATTTTATCCTTGGTTTCTTACCTTGCCATACGAACTTATTAATACCTTTCTGCCACTCTTCCAGGTTGGCATCCTTTTTTAGTATTGGTATCATTTGAAAGAGGAACAAAAACCTAGGCAACACATTCATTTTTATAACTGCTATTCTACCCAACAAGGACAATTGTAGTTTTTTCCAATTATCCATTTCAACTTGTGTTTTATGCCATATCAATTCATAATTATACTTATACAATTTACCATTAGAAGATGCAATATAAACTCCTAAATACTTGACTTTTTTAACTATTTCACATCCCGTTACCCTTTGTAACTCCTCTTTTTGATTAGCTGTCATATTTTTAACTATCATCTTTGTTTTTCCAATGTTTATCTTAAACCCAGATACTTGACCATACTGTTTTATTATATCAATCAAAACCTTTGCTGATTCCACTGGATGAGTTAAGGTCATAACCAAATCATCTGCAAATGCCCGTATCTTATATTCATAATCTCTAACTTTGATTCCCTTTATCCCATCTGCATTACGTATTTTATTTAACAGCAACTCCAAAGTTAATATAAATAATAATGGCGATAAGGGACATCCCTGCCTCGTGCCTTTTTCAATTTTAAAAGTTTCTGTCAAACTGCCATTAATAATTATTTGAGCTGTCTGTTCCTGATATATTGCTTTTATAGACTGCATAAAGCAATTCCCAAATTGCATCCTATTGACCACTCTCAATAAAAATTGCCAATCTAATCGATCAAAAGCTTTTTCCGCATCCAGAAATATAAGCACCGCAGGGATTTGGTTATTCCTTTCCAAATATTCCAATATGTCAACAATTTGTCTTACATTATTTTTCATTTGTCTACCTTGTATAAAACCAGTTTGGTCAGCATGAATCGTCTTCTGCATTACTAGCATTAACCTATTTGCCAATATCTTAGCAAATATTTTATAATCTGTATTCAGTAAGGATATAGGTCTATAATTTTTGGGTTGTGTCAAATCTTGATCTTCTTTTGGAATTAACGAAATAAAAGCTGTTTTCCATGAAGGTGGTACCCCTTCACCCAGCTGAATTCTATTGAATAATTCTTTAAGAGGTAAAACCATCTCCAATTGTAAATATTTATAGTACACAGCTGTTAATCCATCCGTACCAGGAGCCTTACCAGTTTTTAACTGTTTAATTGTTGAGAGGATCTCCTCCTCTGTTATTAATTGGTTTAACCGTTCTCTTTGTTCCTCTGTAACTATTGGAATATTCTGTCTATCCAAATATGTCTCTACCTCTACACCTTGTATTTTGTCTGCAGTATACAATCTTGCATAAAATTCTAAAAATGCCTTTTTAATCATATTTTGGTGATGCAGCTCTCTACCTTTATACTCTATTTTCTCTATGGTACGAGATTTTTGTTTTTTCCTCAGCATGTATGCCAACCATCTACCTGGTTTATTTGCATTACAAAAAGTATTATGTTTAGCATATTGTAGATTGGTTGCCACTTGGTCTGAAAGCATCATATTAAATTGCCCACGTAATAAACTGATCTCTTCTTTAATTTTCTTATCCCCTGGGTTATCAATTAACACCCTTTCTTTTTTCTTAATCTCTTCTTCTAATTCCCTCCTTTTCTCCACTTGTTTACGCCTATAAGCATTATTCATATTTATCAGAACTCCTCTCATATATGCTTTACTAGCATCCCATACCATATCCATAGATGTTCCCTTGTTCATATTAAAAACAAAAAATTCCTTCATTAGTTTTTTACATTCTATTACATTTTTCTCATATCTGAAAAGGTTTTCATTTAACCGCCAAGATCTCCTAACTCTTTCCCCACACTCCAGTTCCATCCAAACTGGGCTGTGATCAGTTAAAATTCTGGGACAAATCTTTATCTTCTTTACCCTGGAAAAAAAATCATTTGTAATTAATATAAAATCAATTCTTGAAAAAGATTGATGTCTATCTGAAAAAAATGTAAAATCTTGTTCTCTATAATTCCTTTCACGCCAGATGTCTCTTAATTCCATATCCTCCATCATATCAAAAAAAAGTTACAAGAGCAGGCTTTATTACAAGAAGTGAATGCTGGTGTAGAAGCTGTGGGAGGGGCGAGACCTAAAAGAAAATTCCAAGAGGATTATCAAGCGGTTCTCGCCAAGCTTCGAGATTCTGAAGATGGCTTCTAGGTTCTTAACCTGGAATGTTAACGGTTTAAATTCACCACAAAAAAGGAAGAAAATATTTTACCATTTGAGACAATTTAAAAACGAAATAATATGCCTGCAGGAAACACATATAAGGACAACTGACCAAAAATATTTAATAAATACAAAATTGGGAACACATTTTGTTGCATCAGCCCCGGAAAAAAAGAATGGAATAGTGATTTACTTGAAAAGAGATTTGACGGCTAAATTAGTGGAGGCAGATCAACAAGGAAGATTTCTGGCAATTGAGATAATGATAGAAGGAAAGAAAACACTCTTATTGGGGATATATGCCCCCAATCAACAGCAAGAGAAATTTTATAAGTTGATACATACAAAATTATTACATTGGGATTATAATTCATGTATACTGATGGGAGACTGGAACGGAGTGTTAGACCCTAGTATTGATAAGAAAAGAATAGTACAATCTACAAAATTGCGATAATCAATCCATTTTCCATCTATCTTTTCCGCACTCTTGTCTCTCATCTATGTCTCTTCATCATCTGTGAAGTCAGGTTTTGTCACTGCATTCTTTTATTTACCAGCTGAGCTAATCATTTCTGGACTGTCTGACTTTCCGTACCTTGCCAAGAATTGTTATCAGTAAGCTACGTGCTTCCGCATTCTTTCACATTCCTTCACACACTCTTCCCTTTGTTCTCATGCCACGGGGGTGCTGGTTGCTGTGAAAAAGCAGCCAGCCCGAAGTATTTCAAAATGTAGCAATTATTTTTCTTAGTTAGTGAGGTATTTTATTTTCTTTATAACAAATAAATGAGTTTTATTAGAGAACTTTTCTTCGCGTTTCTTTTCAGAATATTGCAACTTGGAGGAAGCCTCGATCCATCCTCTAATTAAACCAGGGTGATTTGTCCCAGAGCCAAACATGGGATTAATCAATCCCCTGACAGGTTTTACATCACATTCCAGAATAGGAATGAAACCCTTCAACCACTTTTCCTCCCCCATTCGTGCAGCTTCTTATGCAGTTTCATCTGCCAATCTATTCTCCATAACCTGTTTTGAGTTTCCCTTTCTCACACATAATTACATACATTATATGCATCACTTCCTGTATACTGCAACTTATTTGGAGCAAGTAGCATTGTTAAGCAATAGCTTTTCTGTGTGTGCCTTTAAGTTAGATTAGATTCTTGGTGACTGCGTGGACAAGACCCTGCAGTTTTCTTGGCAAGGCTTCTTGGAAATAGTTTGCCATTCCCAGGGCTGAGAGTGACTGGCCCAAGGTCACCCAGCAGGCTTCACACCTAAAACAGGACTAGAATTCACAGTCACCCAGTTTTTAACTGGATGCTTTAACCACTATACCAAACTGGTTATTGAGCAATAACTTATTAGCAAAAGAAAAAAAAAAGCACCTGAATCAGGCACAGTTACTGGGAATCATGCAAAGATAGCTCTATGAAACTTATCAGTGATTCTTTTCTCTTCCAGAACATAATTACGTAGTTCATATGCGTCCACATTGGTTTTAGCAGAACTTTCTGGAAACTTGACTAAATAGCTTCTAGCTTGTTATTATATGTTTTGTGTCTGCTGATTTTGGCGTTCTGTACAGAGTAATAGCAAGTATGTAATTCTTCTAGAGCAAAAGTAGCATTTAAGTTAATAGATAGAATAAATCCTTGTTTATTTCATCTTGTTTTATAATATACAACTGACTAGGTTATTGTGGTTCTATGTTTTCAGATTTCCATGATTCTGCACTTTGAATTTTTTTAATGGAATATTCTAATAATACAAATTGCTCTTAATTTTAAAAAGCTGAGGATGTATGCATGCAGGTGTACACTGTCAGGGTTTTTCAAACTCTGTCTTGGAATTCTGTGTGTGTGTGTGTTGGGGGGTAATAGCTGTGATGGAGGGTGTCACTTTTTAAAAAAAAAAACTTAAATCTATTTGCACAAAGAGATTGGGAATTCTGTCAGTCTTCTCTGGGCTTTAACTGCACCCTATGGGCAATTGCAGTTTTATAAAGTTTAAAAATCCCTTTGATACATAATTTTTCATTATTAAAAGTAAGTGGTATATTTATTTCTTGCCCAACTCTAATCCCAATGAAATCATTAAGAAATCTATTTATCATTTTAGGGAGTAACTGTACTACAGTAGAGGGTTTGATAACCCCTGTCTTTAGTAATTTGTGTAAATGCTTAAAATTCATTCCTCCTATGGATATTTGTGAATATAGGAACGTAACATTTTCAACAGAATCTTTGGAGGCTTTCTCATGAGAAAAGCATATGAACTTGGATGGGCTACTGCCTACAGCTATGGGTAAGTATTAGGCTATGTCTCTCTTCCTCTCACTTGAAATATAACATTGCCAGGGAAGGGTGATGTCAATCTCCTTTCCCATCTAGCATCCCTTCCCAGGCTTTTGGGATGCCTAAAGGGTTCTCTTCTTCCCTTTCTTGGTCACTTTGCACAATCTGAGCAAGAAGCATAATGCACTTTAAATCAGCGTAAACTAGTTATTAAATATTTTTCTAAGTCAAGTCTCATCTTTTCTCATTCTGAAACTGAACTGAATTGACTAAAAATGTACATTGTTTAAAATGTTACAAGTTGTCCTCGAGTTATGACCACAATTGAGCCCAAAATTTCTTTTGTTAAGCGAGACATTTGTTAAGTGAGTTTTGTCCCATTTTATTATCTTTCTTGCACAGTTATTAAGTGAATTATTGCAGTTGTTAAATTAGTAACACAATTGTTAAGTGAATCTGGCTTCCCCATTGACTTTGCTTGTTAGAAGGTCACAAAAGGTGATCATATGATCCTGGGACATTGCAACCATCATTGAGTCAGTTGCCAAGTTGTCGGAATTTTGATCATGTGATCAAATGGGGATGCTGCAATGGTTGTGTCAAAATGGTCAAATGTCAATTTTTTCAGTCCTGTTGTAACTCTGAACCATCACTAAATGAACTGTTGTAAGTCGAGGACTATATGTATAAGCATACAATAGAAAATAAGGGAGCAGGCTGGCAGGAAGATGCTGTGAAGATTGGGGAGAGGGTCACTAAGCATATCAATGGCAGGTATGGGAAAATGCTGAAGCCATTGGGATAGGCAAGTTGGTGGGAAGATGCTGAAAAGAGGGATGACTAGCAAAAATAGCAGCTATGGAAAGATTTTTGGAAGATTGGAACTGGAAAAGACCTTGGAAGTCTTCTAAGCCAAGTAGGAGACCATATACCATTTCAGACAAGTGACTGTCCAGTCTCTTCTTAAAAACCTCCAGTGATGTAGCACTCACAACTTCTGATGGCAAGCTGTTCCACTGGTCCTCACTGTTAGGAAGTTTCTCCATAATTCCAGGTTACTTCTCTCCTTGATTAGTTTCCATCATTTCTTGTCCTGCCCTCTGGTGCTTTGGAAAATCAGTTGACCCCCTCCTCCTTGTGGCAACCTCTCAAATATTGGAATACCGCTATTATATCCCCCCCTAGTCCTTCTTTTCTCTGGACTAGCCAAACCCAAATCCTGCAACCATTCTTCATGTTTTAGTCGCCAGGCCTTTAATCATCTTAGTTGGTATTCTTTGTACTTTTTCCAAAGTCTCAACATCTTTTTTGTAATGTGGTGATCAAAACTTGATGCAATATTCCGGGTGTGGCCTTACAAAGGCTTTATAAAACAGTACTAATACTTCATATGATTTCAATTCTATGTCTCTGTTTATACAACCAAGGATTGTGTTAGCTTTTTTTGGCTGCTGCCGCGCACTGCTGGCTCATATTTAAATGATCATCCACTTGGATTCCAAGCCCCTCTCACAGTTACTGTTTTTGAGCAGATGCATAGGAAAATAAATCAATAACACTATATTAAATTATATTAACTACCATACCATTTTCTTTTCATTTTCACAAAAACCACTTATTTTTAAGTCACTATGTGATTATACAATTGTAACTGTATTGCCTGATATAATATTTTCACATATTTTAGGTTGGCCCAGTACAGTTAAGACTAATTTATCAGTACTAATGGAATCCTGTGTCAGATGACAGTGAATATGGATGTAACTTAAAAATGCAGGAATTGAGATTTTATTCATCTGTTAACCCTGTGTGGCAGAAATCAGTTTGCTGAGATGACAACATCAATTCTTTCCATCTCATTCTGAGCAGGATACAAGATAATCCTTGATTTATGATCACAATTGAGTCCAAGATTTCCATTGCTAAGCAAGACTGTTGTGAATTTTGCCCCATTTTCTTGCCACAGTTGTTAAGTGAATCACTGCAGTTGTTAATTCAATAACATGGTTGTTAAGTGAATCTGGATTCCCCACTGACTTTGCTTGTCAGAAGGTTGCAAAAGGTGATCACATGGCTCTGGGATACTGCAACTGTCATAAATATATGCTAGTTGCCAAGTGTCCAAATTTTGATCACATGACCATGGGGATGCTGCAATGATTAAGTGAAAAACAGACATAAATCACTTTTTTCAGTGCTGTTGTAACTTCGAATGATCATTAAATGAATGGTTGTAAGTCGAAAACTACCTGTATTGGGTTCTCAGAGCAGTCAATATTACCAATTCAAGATTGTGGCAGTTGTAAGAAACAATATTTATTTAATAAATAAAGAAGCAGCATTGCAATGAAGTCAACTCAATAGCTATTGATATGTTACTAGACAGTATGTAAGGAATAGGTATTTATTTATTTTTATTATCAGATTTATATACCGCCCTTCTCCCGAAGGACTCAGGGCGGTGCACAACCAAAGTAAAAACATAAATACAAACATTAAATACAGTTAAAAAGATATATATACGTTTGGCCCCATAGTTAAAAAAACAATAACAAACCTATTAAAAACATTTTAAAAAGTGTTAAGCCAGCCCGGCTTGCTGAAAAAGAAAGGTCTTAAGGACATGGTGGAAGGCACCGAGGTCTTGGATTCTTCGTTATCTCTGGGGGCAGCTGATTCCAGAGGGCAGGTGCCCCCACAGAAAAGGCCCTCCCCCTGGGGGCCACCAGTCTACATTGCTTGGCCGATGGCACCCTGAGGAGGCCCTCTCTGTGGGAGCGCACAGGTCGGTGGGAGGCCATTGGTAGCAGCAGACGGTCTCGAAGATATCCAGGTCCTATGCCATGGAGCGCATAGGTATCACCAGTCCAGAGAAACAGAGGGAAAAGTTTAAGAGTTTACTGCTAGCTATAGAGAGCTGCAGTAGAGAAAAGACAGGAGAAAGGATAATTTGCAGATAATTAGTAGATTATCTGCAAATTATCTGCAAGTAGATTATGTTGATGAAAAGTTTGAGTCTATGTTATCTTACAAAGTTGCAAAGATCTTGTGCTTCCTGGAGGCATTCTTTTTTAGGTGTACCCTTTAGCACTTGATCAAGCTTCACTTACAAAGAAAATTATTAAGATCATATCTGATGTTACCAGTTATGTATTTTTATATTCAAATGTAGGGATGTATGCTCTTGGCACTGGTGGAAAGGAAAACAAGTGCAGTATAAATCAAATAATTTTTTTATTTGAAAATCATGTTATATTTGAATGGCTATGGAATTCCACATAATAGTTCACCTTGTTCTTAAATAACATATTGGGTCAGTTGTTATTTTTACTTGTAATTATCTTCTAGTAATAGCTTATGAATTGTAAAATCAGCTCCTTAGATGTTTAAGCTGATTTTAGCTTAGTGAAATAATAAAGTCTTTATACTTGCTAATGTGTGTATACTATACTACAATAAGCAGTTATGAATTTGAGCGGTAATCAAGAGAATTCCTTAATATTCTTTTACTGGATTGTCATGTATACCTGAGAATCTGTAGTCCAATGAATTTGGAAAATATGCATAATTAAATGTCTATTTTATAAACTAATATTTTATATCATTTATTAACAAATGTCAGGATCATAATAAGTTTCTAACATGGAATATAATTTCAAATATAAAACAATCCATGTCCATCTTTTAAAAGTATATGTATGTGTAAATATGCATAATTACAGTATTTTTTTCAAACACCAGAAACTCCAGACCTTATGTGGTAGCTGTAGATGATATTATGTTTCAAAAACCTGTTGAAATTGGATCCTTACTATTACTTTCTTCCCAGGTAATAAATTAAACATATTAATAGATGAAACTAATTTAAAGTGTTTGGATTACTCCACCTTTGAACATTAAGAAGTTGGATAAATACTGATCTTTAAATACGGGAAATCCTTGACTTAAAATGGAAATTGGGACTGAAATTTCCATCGCTAAGTGATGTAGCTGTAAAGCGTGATTGCTTAGCTAGCAATCTTTGCAATCATGGTTGCTGTCGTTAATTAACCTGCACATGATTGTTAGGTAAGGCAACTTCTTGCTGGCTTCCCATAACCAAAGTCAATGGGGAAGCCAGCAGGAAATTGCAAATCTCAAGCTAGCTGACAGGTAAATGACTGGGGGGCGTTGGGGAGGGAGCAAGGGGGAGAGGGTGTATGAGGGTACAGGGCAGGGGTGAAATCCTACTGGTTCAGACTGGTTCGGGCGAATTGGTAGGGACGATTGGCATCGGTTCACCGAACCGGTAGCAATCATCCCTGGTGGCCCCGCCCATGCCTGCCCTCTCACCTCTTCTGGCTCGCTCGTCCCTTCCGGCTCGCTCACTGCTTTCGGCTGCTCGGCGCTTCTGTCTGCTCAGCCCACCCACCCACTCCTGCCCTATATAAGTTCCCTTCACCACATGGCCCAGCTACTCACCTCGCCAGTTGCCTACCTGCTCAGCTGACCAAAGGTAAGCAATGCATGTTGCCCACTTGCTCTTCGCCTTGGGTCAGGGGCGGGGCCCAGGGACATGTGATTCCCCGAGGACCCGGAGCCACTTCCTGCTCGCCATCCGCCTCAACTGGGTCAGGGAATGCATCATTCCCTGGCTCTGGCCTTGCCCCGGAGCTGCTGCCCGCTCGCCGCCCACTCTCCCTTCGTCACATGATGCGTCCTTACCTTCCTCCTGCGGCTGGCTGCCAGGGAAGGCAAGCCAGGGCTGAGCCGTTGCTGCTGGGCTCCCTGCCAATCCACATCTCGCCTCCCTTGTTGCGAGATGGCTGCAGTACCAGCCTCTTTTTTCAGTGCGCTTGGAGGCGCTTCTTGTGCCGAAAGACGCACAGGCTGCAGGCTTCTTGTAGTGAAAGTAACCAGATCTGCTCCCCTTCTTAAATGCGCCACTGCCATCACCACCCTGTTCCATGTGCCAGCTGCGCATGCACACACCATTTATTTATTCATTCATCATTCATCAGTGGCAGCAGGTAACGTACTCATGCGTGGCCAGTGCATGGAACAGGGAAGCGATTGCTGCGGCACATTTAAGAAGTGGAACGGCTCGGTAACTTTTGCTACAAGAAGCCTGCAGCCACTGTATCTTTCGGCACAAGCGCCTCCAGGTGCACCAAAAAAAAGAGGCTGTGGCTGCAGGCATCTTGGGACAGGGGAAAATAGGCAGAATAGAAATATTTTTTTTCCTACCGGGTTCTGTAGGCGTGGCTTGGTGGTGGGGGTCATGTGACTGAGTGGGCATGGCTGTGAGTGATGTCATGTTGGCCACACCTATTCAGTCACAGGAAACCCCCCTCCCCAAGCCATGCCCACAGAACCGGTAGTGAAAATTTTTAGATTTCACCACTGGTACAGGGTTGTGCAAATGGCTGGCACAATGCAAGCACAGAGGTGCTGGCAGAGAGTACAAGGGTGGGGAAGAATTCCCCACTAACTTGCAACCTTCCCTGATGTCTTCTCCATTGACTTTCTGGGGAAGCCAATAGGGAAGGTTGCAGATGGTGTCTATGGAGATTCTCAGTCATCCAGGTCACAGTAGTCCCAAAAGTGCTTTTTCAAGAGGCAACTGGACTTCCTGGTTTTTCTTTGAAGACATTTCACTAAAAGAACTAAAACACATCAAGGAAGCCCTTAGATTAGAATGTGTGGCTATCCCAAGTGGGCCTTCACCAAAAGACCCTACAGGAGCTCCTCTATAAAAGCCAGTGAAGAGAACAATAAACAAGGCAACGTCATTCCAAATGTTGCAGGCATATCAGAAAAGCTAAGGAGGATCTTCAGCCAACACAACATATGTGCACACTTCAAACCCAAGAATAAACTAAGGCAGAAGCTTGTCCACCCCAAGGATAAAACACTCAGATACAAACTGAGCAATGTGGTATATGCAGCAAGCCATGTGCAGATCTGTACATTGGGGAAACAAGACAACCACTTCATAAACACATGACACAACATGGGAGAACAAACCTATTAGGACTAGATTCAGCAGTCCATCTGCATTTAAAAAACAAAGGCCACGCTTTTGAAGACAGCAAAATCCACATTTTGGACAGAGAGGAAAGAGGAGTCAAAGAGGCCATCTGTATCAAAATTGAACAGCCCTCTCTCATCATCTATCTCCAGTTTACAACACAGTCCTTCCAACAGTTCCAAGAAGGCTCCACACCCATTTGCACCATTCAGGTGATCCTAATGACACAGATAAACCTCCAGGCTTTAACTACTCTCTAAATAAAAGAATGCAAATGACCAGCTGTCTGCATGGAGTACAAATCCTTCCATTCAGATTAACAGATTAACAGAGTTGGAAGGGATCTTGTAGGCCTTCTAGTCCAACCCCCTGCTCAAGCAGGAGATCCTACACCATTTCTGACAAATGGCAGTCCAGTCTCTTCTTGAAAGCTTCCAGTGATGAAGCTCCCACAACTTCTGAAGGCAAGCTGTTCCATTGGTTGATTGTTCTCATTCCCCACCATCGACTCAAAGCTGAAGAAGCTTCTTGGATGAGAAATGAAACCTCTTCAAAGAAAAACCAGAAAGTTCAGTTGCCTCTTGAAAAAGCACCTTGGTTGCAGATGGTGTAATAGCAAGGAGTTTGGGAATCAGTTGGAAGTGTGAACTAGTTGCCAAGTGTCCAGATTGTGATCACATGACCAGTGGGGTGCTGGGATGGCTGGAACTTCAACGACCAGTTGTAAACAATCCTTGTAACTTTGAACTATTGCTGAACAAATTGTTGTAGATGAAGACTACCTGTAATAAAATGTCATGCATACTTTATTCGTTTTCGAAATTCTATACCGAATACCTAGTTGACCCTAATTTTTAATTTTTAAAGGTTTGTTATACTGAAAAAAATAATATCCAGGTTCGGGTGCATAGTGAAGTTTATGATCCAGACACCAGGGTACACCACACAACCAATGTCTTCCATTTCACATTTGTGATAGAGAAGGAAATACCAGATGTTGTTCCCAAGACATATGGTGGTGAGTAATCATTTCAATGTCTCACTGTCTATGTAATAAAAAAATAATTTATAATGAATTAATTTAAAAGTAGTGACCTTTAGAAATATGAGCCTGCTTGTTTTTTTCTCCCTCATAGCTTCATTTATCTGGTGCTATAATATACTAATCTATGCCATCAGTTTTCAGATTACTTTCAGTATTTTATCTGTCATGTCCTCTATTAGCATTGATCTTCAGTTTCTTCAATTTGTATTAAACAAATTATTTTAAATTAAAGAACTAATTAAGCATTCTTGTGGCTCCCAGTGGTCTTCCAGGTGCGATTCAAGGTGTTGGTTACCACCTTTAAAGCGCTCCATGGCATAGACCGACTTCTGCCACCAATAGCCTCCCACCGACCAGTCCGCTCCCACAGGGAGGGTCTCCTCAGGGTGCCATCGGCCAAGTTATGTCGGCTGGCAACACCCAGTGGGAGGGCCTTCTCTGTGGGAGCCCCAGCCCTGTGGAATGAACTGCCCCCGGAAATACGTAAGATCTCCGACCTCCGGGTGTTTCGCTGCGCACTGAAGACCCTGTTGTTCCGCCAGGCCGGGCTATCAACATAATAATTTTAAATTGGGGTATTTTAAATTTCTGGGATTTTAATTTGAGCCTAATCTATTTAATGATTTTAAATTTTTAGTTGTTTTGTTTTGTGTTTTTAAATAGGCTGTACACCGCCCTGAGTCCTTCGGGAGAAGGGCGGTATAGAAATAAATTATTATTATTATTATTATTATTATTATTATTATTATTATTATTATTATTATTATTATTATTATTATTATTATTATTATTAACATAGAAACACTTGTTTTATCTATCTGGAAAGAGCAGGCTTAAAAAATTAAGAAAATTAATATTTAAAGAAAATTGTGAAAAATAAAAAAGCCTTGAGCATCCAACTGATTATGAAACTTG
The DNA here is from genome assembly GCF_059756535.1 of Pantherophis guttatus. Classification (NCBI taxonomy): domain Eukaryota; kingdom Metazoa; phylum Chordata; class Lepidosauria; order Squamata; family Colubridae; genus Pantherophis; species Pantherophis guttatus. The sequence continues at coordinate 75,278,668 of NC_142067.1, forward strand.
ACATTTGTGCTTTTCTTTCAGAATCTATGTTGTATTTGGATGGAAAAAGGCACTTTGATTCAGTTATGAAAGAAAACACAACATAGGATCAGCACAGAATTATAGCTTTGGATGGCCTTGAAAACTTCAGAGTGGTTATCAGAAAGAACAGAAAAGCATTTTTACTCCAAAAGCAGTACAGAAATATTATAAAGTTTTTATATTTCTATCCTAGTATTTTTGTTGCGATTTATACAAATATTTTAATGTTCTCATTGCATATATTCTTCATATGTTTAAGCATGAAACAAATATAGAATATTTTGCTGAGCGTCCAGTTATGATTGGGATGGGCAAAATATTGTGTAAATAAATAATCAGTAGAAAAAGAAAAAAAGTTACTTTTGAGTAGGACGTATAGAAAATAGTATAGAATAATGCTCCTGAATATCTTTCATACTTTTAAAAACTTGTATGTTATTTAAATTCATGCAACGTATAGTGGGGACACTACATTGGGCCAATTAAGACATTTCTCCCCTTTCCCTTTAGATCCATAAAAAATCTCATTGTGCTGATTGGTAGTTGTTTTTAAAGTTTTTTTAAATCACCGGTTTCCCCAATAATAAGACCCCCCCTAAAAATAAGCTCTAGTTAAGACCCCACCCACTCTGTCCCACCATCTGGTTGCTCACGGTCACAACGGGGCAGGAGGGCATCTGGTACCGCCACGAGGTAAGGTGAGATGAGGCAAGTGGCAGGGGGAGCTTCCACATTCGCTCTGGTCTCATGTACCTCAAGGCCCCCACAGCCAGGCCACTGGAACCTCCCTCTGCCCATTGAATGACCTGGCTGCCTGCCTCTTCTCTTTCACTCCCTTCCCGAGCCGGATGCCATGCTATGGAGCACAGGTGTCAAACTCGATTTTATTGAGAGCTGCATCAGGGTTGTGTTTGACTTCAGGTATGTGTGGGGGCCAGGATGGGTGTGGCGAGGGTGGGCATGGTCAGCTTGGCATCGCTTGTGTCAGGGGCACCACTCGTGGCCAAGTGCTAAGGCAGGACTTCCCCAGACCCTCCCTCCCTCTCATAACCAACCAACCTTCCTTCCTTCCTTCCTTCCTTCCTTCCTTCCTTCCTTCCTTCCTTCCTTCCTTCCTTCCTTCCTTCTTCCTTCACCTCTTTCCTTTTCCTTCCTTGCTCACTTCCCATCTTTCTTCCTTTTTTGTTGTCTTTCCTCTTCTCATTTTCTGTTCCTTCTTGGATGCTCAAATGCAGAAGGGGAAACATTTCTCCTTTTGCTTTGCTTTTGTTTTGCTAGTCTTCTGCCAGTGAAAACGGAGCTTAGGGAGGCTGCGCATGGGCCCCCCAGGCCCTGTTTTTGCCCGTGATGGCCTCCTGCAGCCCTCTGCCAGCAAAAACAGAGCTCAGGGAGGCTGTGCATAGCCCGCCTGGGCTCTGTTTTCACTACAGAGGCCCTAATGTGGCCAGATCTAAGCACCTCATGGGTCGGATTCAGCCCATGGGCCTTGAGTTTGACACCCCTGTTATGGAGGATGGGTGGGAGAAGCTCGGTCCCCTTACTCTGCTGTTTCCAGGGGAAAGTGACGGCAAAAGGCCTCCACCACTGCTGTGCATCAGCCACATCTGCTGCTGGAGCGGTTTTCTTGTCCCCACTGCCCCTGCCCCACCCCGCAGGTCAGTGTCTGGCAGCAGCTGCTGCCTCCTCCTTCACCTTCTGCTTTGGTCCTGTGGCACCACTTCACGCTGCCTGGTCCCCATTTGCCATTTCAATGGAAGCAGCTCTGGAGGCCTGCAGCTCTGGAGGCCAGCACCTCTGCCACTGCATTTCAGTACCAATGTCAGCCTTGCCCTTCTGTGGGCCTGCAGCTGCTGAAGAGAGACGGCCCCGTTTTAGTGCCTGGAGCCCTTGCAACTTGCTTTCCAGCCCGTGCTCCTCAGGGCAGGCTGTCTGTGTGGCCCACTCTGCGCTCCACCCCAGAAGCAGGATCGAAACTTTGGCTTCTCTCTGGAAAAGTGAAGTGACCCGGCGGGCATGAAGGGTATGACTTTTTGCCTGACTCTTTGTGCCTTTCTGTTTTCTTTTTCCTGGATGGACCTTTTCCCACACCCTGCCTGCTTTGTCTTTCATTTTGTCTTTTTCACACAGCAGGCGGTGAACATGCGGGGCCTGCGGTATGGTGCCAGCCCCATCCTGCTCCACCCCCTGCCTCAGCATCTCCCCAAAATAAGCCTCAGTACTAATTTTGGGGCCCAAAAGAAAATAAGACCCAGTCTTATTTTCGGGAAACACATTAGAAAATTTTGCCAAGGCTGGTTCCTTTTATTTGTACAAACCTCCTGTCTTGTCCTGGTATTGATAATAAGATGCGATCCTTATGTAAAGTGCTTGATAAGGATATTGTTGAGTTACACCCGAAGTTGTGGTTTATAAAGCAGAGTACCGTTAGAGTTTTACGCACGGAAATGTTTAGAGAGTAATTGTGAATAACATACAGACAAACTGGGTTTTATAGTATTTTACTTTTAGGGAAAATCAAAATCATAGTCCTTTAACAATCCAAGTCTTAGCCATATAAAGTGCAATATAAGATCAATCCAGGGATATAAAATCTTCTTACCAGTTTGTAGAAAAATACAAGGAACAATCAGGAACAATATAAAAACAGTTCAATAAATATCAGAAAGCAGTAAATAAATAATCATGATCAATCAATTGACCATATAGAGATCAAAAAGAGTTACAGCGTAGCAGCAGGTAAAAATGGTGTAGTGTCCACACTAACCATAATTTAACTCTCCTTAAATACATTGGCTACAGAGCTCAGCCAATCAGGATGCAGAATGACTCAGCACAGTTCTTAAAGCTACTTAATACATTCACATAATACAAACATACAATGTTGGCTTATATATTTCCTGGCCAACCAATTAGGCAATAACCATTTCCTAACAGTGCTGATTTTACATAAGGTAAAATCTGGGACAAATCAGAAACTGAAAATAGTGCTGCCATCATAATAAACTATGACTAATTCCTGCTGTCATAGGAATATTTTTGGATTAATAAATAAATGTCTCATGAATCTTGTTCAGACTGTGAGAATATCATGACCTTTTATATACATCATAGTAATGTTGTAGTTTATAAGGACTCTGAATTATCAAATCTGAGTTATTGATACTTTCCAGGTTCTGAAATAATCTTTTTATACTTAAGTTTACCTACATAGAGTAAAATGACTATTTAATAAAACTTTATGCAGATATTTGAATTGCAATTATTTAAACAGAATTAAATAGGGGCACTTAGTTCAGCTTTTCACCTGAACAATATTGGCAAGAGGCCTGAATGCCACTTTGCTCTGAGATCACATCAAGCATCACTGAATTTTCAGTAGTTAGAGATGTGCAGGTATTTATTTTGAAACATTTTGTTTCCATGTTCCTGTACAAATAGCCCTCTATGTTCGCAATTTCTATTTTCTTCTACTTCAGGATAGTTCTCCTGTCATTAATATAATGCTTAGTATGAATGAACTGCTAAATCCAAGTGAGACAATGTTTGTTAATTTTGCTTCTTAGAGTTGCATGTTTCCTTGAATAATTTTTAGAAAAGATTCTGATTTATATCTAAAAACAAAACATGTTAATTAGTGGATCTTATGACATGACTGTAATATCTTTTGTCTGAATCAAGTATACTGATCAATCTATGCCATAACCTCAGGCTCAGTACAATGCTGTGTCTTTGTCATGAGTTGAAAGCTCCAATTAATGCAGAATACAGTGATCCATTTCTTGACTATATGAGATAATAATAATACTAATAAAAATAAATCAATGGCAGACTGAAAATTATCTGTTATGAAAAGGTCCAAGATGTTAGCTTTGATATTTAAAAATTTAGATAGCTAGGAATTAATATAATTTAGAAACCATATTCTGTCTATTTTTTAGTTTGGATTTTAAGGTCATGAAAAATGCTTTTTGATTGCACAATCATAAAAAGTATTTATGCTAAGTTCAAAATAATGTTGGCCACAACTATGGAAATTTTCAAGTATCAATTCTTTTCTAAAAACCACTGTGAAGATTTTGGTAAGCATGTGGCTTATCAAATATAATGATCCACTATATGGGATCCACTATGTTATTCTCCAAAATCTCTGTAAAACTATTTAGTTGGGGTAGCTTTTTAGAAGCTGGAATCAAGAGATTACTCTTAAGTGAAAGTGTCAGAGACAGAACTGATCATAAATAAAAGGACAGCAATCTTACTGCAGACAGTTACATCTGTGTAATTTATGTGGTGGTTTATTACTCACAGGAAATAACTGCTCCTTCAGGTTCTCTAATATACTTGGTTTCTTTAGAAGCATTTCCTTGCAATATGCAATATGCAATAACCTGATATTTCTTATGATATTTGCTTTTATTACAAGTTTTTTCATCAGGACTTTCTAGTTAAAGCTTGCTTTCAGAAACCATGGTTGAGAAAATAAAACTGATCTTGCACATTGGAACACTGCTATTGAATATTCTGTCTCTTCATAATCTCTCTCTCTATATATATAAAAGTGAAATACCATTCACGCATCATCACAAAATCTCCAGAACAGTAAAGCCTACAAACTTGAAATTTGCCACGTATGTTCCTCTTGGCTTCTAGGTGGTCACTAAGAAAAGATTTTTTGAAATGAACATCAGAGCATTAGTATTTCTTATATTATTATTAACATGCTCTGATGCTAAGGAGTTGTACTCCCCCTCTCCACCTGAAAATAAATCTGTTTCAAATGCAAAACACAAGCAGAGGAGAGGAGTTTCAGTTTCAGTTTTACTTTCACAGCAGCAAGCAAGGGATAGGATAGGAAAGGCTTTATGGGACAAGATTGAGGGAGAGAAGGGGATAGGATAGGGGACGCTTCTGTGGGGCAAGGCTGAGGGAGAGAAGGGGATATGATAGGGGAGGCTTCTGTGGGGCACGCCTGAGGGAGAGAAGGGGATAGGATAGGATAGGCTTCTGTGGGGCAAGGCTGAGGGAGAGAAGGGGATAGGATAGGAGATGTTTCTGTGGGGCAAGCCTGAGGGAGAGAAGGGGGATAGGAGAGGCCGATCATAACTACTCATTAATTTTCAAGCTGTGTCAATTTATCAAGCCCGATCACATAGTTTCGTAGCAGAGCACAGGTATTCAGCTAGTCTATATATATAAAAGCCAAATACCACTCACTCATCATGAAATCTCCAGAACTGTAAAGCCTACAAAATTGAAATTTGGCACATATGTTCCTCTTGGCTTCTAGGTGCTTGCTAAGAAAGGATTTTTTGAAATGACCATCAGATCATTAGTATTTCATATACAGTATTATATTCACACACTCTGATGCTAAGGAGTTAGATGTTCTACTCCCCCTCCCCAATTGAAAAGAACTCTGTTCCAATTGCCAATTGCCTCACATTCTGTTCCTCAGTTAAAACTGACACACGTTCCACTCCTTCACTCAGAAGCGGTCTGGGGCTCCTTACTGTACTAAACGTCACAACTTCATCAAAATGTCTACGTCTTCCACCTATGGAACTGCTTCCAAACTCAAAGCAGCAGGAGAGAGTTTCATGAGTTTCAATCACCGACCACCACTGAGCCAACAGATTGTGAACCAAATTTCTCCTGCATAGTGTCCCAGCCCCAAATCACTTCTTACACTGACCTCCTCAGTTCAGATGAATCTGTTCCTTCTACTGTAACACCAGTTAAAGGGAAAAGAGGGGAAAATGCAGGAAAAGATTTACAGATGCGATTAGGAAAACACAAGTAAGGGAAGTTGCAAAAAAGTATCATCAAAATCATCCCAAAGTCAATAGAGAGGCTATAAAAAAGTATGTATGTAATAACCCCTACGTTAATCAGGCAGCTACAGCTAAATACAATGAAAAGATATCACAAATCAGATCAATGCCTTGGACTAATAAGTATTTGTCTGGTCCCGCCCCCTCCGGTTTTAAATATGAACCTCACATTGATTACTTCAGGGAAAAGGTTGTTGATCTCGGGCTTTGATTACCCTGTTCCTGGTGCCGTGCCTGAAGTGATGAGACTCCTGGGATGTGCTGCAGTGGCGGTAAAGTCCAGCTCCCTCCCCTTGAGCCCTATCCTGAACCCTTATACGGCATTCTCACCCACCAGCATCCAATGGCACAGCACTTTCTTTCTGCTGCCTGGAAGTACAATGGATGCTTCCAAATGATGTCTTTTGGAGCCAGAGAGGAGAAGGAGGGAAATTTTATGCCAACATTCAAAGTGCAGGGGCAGGTCTACCACAGGATAGGGAGTATCATAGCGGGGCCTCAGCAGCAGCCTTCATTTCTCCAGATATACTTTGTTGGTGATGATGACAATGAGAGGGACATCTGTTGTGGAAACTACCCGGGCGTTAATCCAGAACTGGTTAGCCAACTGCAGAAATTGCTGCGTGAACAGAACAAGTATATTCTGGAACTTAAGGCTGCTGTTGATTCTGTTCCTAAGGGCCACTAGGACTTCCAAGTGGTAATTAACGCTGATAGGAAGCCTTCTGGAGAGCACCGAGGTTGTTTCAATGCCCCAACTACAGAAGTAGCTGTTCTCATTGTTGGCCATGATTTTGAGAAGAGAGATATTGTTCTCCACAGCAGAGACAACAGGTTGTTACGAATCAGTGAGACACACCGTGCCTATGATGCTCTCCAGTACCCTCTGATGTTCTGCCGTGGAAACTTAACTTTCCGTCTCTAACGAAATAATACAGTATCTTTTTAAACTACTCATTAATTTTCAAACTTTAAGTGACAATTTATCAAGCCTGATCACATAGTTTTGTAGCGAAGCACAGATATCCAGCTAGTAACCTAATAAATATTTAACAATCAGATATCCATCCATCTCCATTTTTATCCTGTAATTGTTTGAATTAGTTTCATTTATTAATGCAGGTTATTCACTTGCTAATAGTGAAACTTATTGTTTGGAATATTTAATTTAGCTATTGCATTGTCTAAACGAAGAGAGCAACTCCCCCTGCTGGAAAGTCAAAGCATAATCATGATCCTTATGAAATGATTAATTGAAATTTGAATTGGGCATTGCCAGAAAATCATTTGGAAATATCTCTGCATTTGCAAGAGCTCAAACTACCAAGGGCCACCTAAATAATCTATATGAGATGTATGTGGTTTCCAACTGAACATTTTCTGCTCACTACTACCTTAAACAATGTCAGCCTCCGACTTTCTGCTTTGGCTGCCATAAGAAATGGGGGAGAGAAGAGAGGAGGGGGAGGGAAGCAAGCTGGTGGATTTTGAAGAAACGAAACCTAAGCACCGAAGTGGCTATCGGGTCAACTGTCATCGTGTTCCTGATTGACGTGTGTCCACCTGACCTCTGGGAGACCTTTGGATTGGGTGATTGATGATGAACAGTGGGAGGGGATGCTTTCTATATGCAACTTTCACGCCTATTGCTTTAGTTTCAGCTTTCCATGATTGCGTACATTACTCTATAAATATGGAGTTTGGCTCATTCTTTCCTGGACTTTGAAGGAAGCAAGCCTGACATTAAGCTGAAACTCACTTCAGTCATCCCGGAAAACCACCGAGGGGACTGTGATCCAGATCATGTCAGATCAGGGAACTGAGGAAACGCAAATGGGAGCATCGGGGTCAGCGATGCCTCCATTTCAAACAGAGGAAGAAACTGCTGAATGGTTGAGAAGACTCCGGCTCCCAGAGGAGACTGAGGAAACCAGATGGTCGAAGGGAGTAGGAAGGCTGCTGGACTGGGGAGGGACCCCCCAGGGTGTAACCAGCTCCAGACCATGTAAGGGGGAGGCAGTGTGGCTGCAGGAAGAAAAGGAGAAACTCATGCTGGCACAGGCAGTGCAACTCCTCCGTGATGTTGAAGAAAGCCGGAAAAACCATGAGTTTTATGGGTTCCCTGTGGAGAAGGGAGGAGACGGCCCCAGAGGGAAGTCAGAAGAAACAGCTTGTGGGGGAGAAGATGAGGAAGCTGAGGAAAGAACATCTCAGACTTCGGAGGCTCGAGTGAGGGATGAACAGGTCAGGGACCCCCAGCCTTGCAGGCTCCTCCCCGCAGATGTAAAAAACCAAAATTCCCCCCCTAACTGGGAAATATGATGGGAATCCGAAGACCTTGGGTTATTTTTTGACTCAAGTATGGAACCACATGCAAGATTGGGGGGAAGACTATTTGTCAGATGCTGCTTGAGTGAGATGCGTCACGAGCATATTAGAGGGAGCCGCAGCTGAATGGATGGTGGTCCTCCACAATAATGACTCCCCTTTGCTAAGAAATTACAACCAATTCATGGGAGCTCTTAGGAGGCGTTTTGAAGACCACCTAGCTGAACAGAAAGCAAGACTTAGAATGAAAAGCATCCAGCAAGGCCGGAGATCAGTGGCAGAATACACCCAAGAATTCCGCGAGCTGGCACCCTACATGACAGGGTGGTCAGAAGTGGCTCTCCTGGAGAGTTTCAAATATGGGCTGAATGAAGAGATATACAAGGATTGTAGAGGCCGGGGGGTTCCTGAAGATTTGCAGAGTTGGTATATAGCAGCTGAGGATGTGGAGATCGAGCTGGCCCGAAGCCGACTCAGAGGGGGACGTGCTGGAGACCCGTCATCCTCCTTTTACCGCAAGGGAGCACCTAAGATGGCCAAAAGGAAGGCGGAATTCAAACCAAAGTCAAAGCCTTTCACCTGTTTCAAATGTGGGAAGGAAGGACATCGGGCTGCCGAATGTTTCTCCAAACCAGTACCTAAGACCACCAGTTTGGGGCCCAGGAAGGCAGACAAAACACCCGCAAAAACCCACGGCACCGTCCTGAAAGGAGAAGTTGTTGAGTTCGCTCCCCGAAACGAGGGTGAGTTGGGAACTCCGACCACCGACGACGACAGCGGGACGGACTCCGACTCTGACGATCTGGTGAGTCACACCGAGGACCCCATGCTCATCCCTGTAGAAATAAGGGTGCCATCCACAGGGACACAAGCGCAGATATTAGCCCTACTGGACTCTGAGTGCACCAGGTGCATAATCAGCCCGAAAGTGGTGGAAAAGATGGGCCTGAGATTAAAAACTCTAAAAAGGCCTATTGCGTTCTGTCAGTTGGACGGATCTATTGCAGGAGGGGGCCCAGCCAGTTTTGTGACTGAACTCATTGAAATGCAGCTGGGGGATCATGTAGAAAATCTCAGATTCATTGTGGCCCCTGGCATGGAACGACCCCTCATACTTGGACTGCCTTGATTCCGAAGATGGAACCCACAAGTTAATTGGAAAACCGGGATCTTGCGTATTCGCACCGGAAAACTGAGAGTAGAGAGGGAACACCCCCACCCCCCAGAAGATAGGTCAGGACCCGAAACTGTGGAAATGGAGTAGGCCACATTGAAGGAGAGGAGAAGATTCCAAAAGAATATTGGGATCTCCGTGAAGTTTTTAGTGAAAAGGCCTCGGATGTACTGCCCCTCCCACAGGGCTATGGACTGAAATACATTGAAATACTCTCCGGTGTGAAACTTCCTAAGCCAAAAATCTACCCCATGACCCCTCGAGAATTAGGGGAATTGCGAAACTTTATTGATAAAAATCTAGAACGGGGGTTTATTAAACCTGCCAAACCAAAAGTGGTGGTACCGGTGTTTTTCCGAGAAAAGAAGGATGGTTCCTTTCGCTTGGTAGTTGATTATAGGAACCTAAATGCGATTTGTGTAGAGAACGTTTACCCCCTACCACTCATGAAGGACATGCTATCTCACTTAGGAAAGGGAAAAATCTTCACCAAACTTGACTTACGGGAAGCTTATTACAGAGTGAGAATTAAATAGGGAGATGAGTGGAAAACAGCATTTAGCTGTCCACTTGGATGTTTCCAGTTTAAAGTATTCCCATTTGGACTACAGGGAGCCCCTGCGGTATTCATGCAATTGATTAACGAAGTACTGCATGAGCACCTGTTTAAGGGGGTTCTGGTCTACTTGGACAACATTCTTATCTATTCAGAGAACATGGACGATCATGTAAAATTGGTGCGAACGGTTCTGAAAAAACTCAGGGCTGCTGAACTATATGCCAAACTTTCTAAGTACAAGTTCCATCAAAGTAAAATTGACTATCTTGGATATCGCATATCACATGAGGGGATAGAGATGGACCCTGGGAAGGTTCGGGCCATAATAGAATGGGCCGCCCCATGCACCCGCAAACAGTTACAAAGTTTCCTGGGGTTTGCAAATTTTTATAGACAGTTTATCCCCTCATTTGCCAAAATAGCTCTGCCTATAACAAATCTGAAAACTAAGGGTGAGGCAAAACCAAGGCCCTCACGACCTCTTGAATGGACTATGGACTGTCAAGCAGCTTTTGAAAAATTGAAACAACTGTTTGCTGCTGAGCCGGTCCTTAAACATCCAGACATGGAAGAGCCTTTTGTAGTACAAGCAGACGCGAGCGACATGGCGGTGGGAGCAGTACTTTTGCAAAAATGAATGCACTCTCTGTGATGGTCTAGCTTGGATTGGGGCTAAATTGTATGTTCCCAAGAGTTTAAGACTAACAATATTACAATACTCTCATGATGCCAAGGCAGCTGGACACTTTGGATTTGTTAAAACTCTACATCTTGTTAAAAGACAGTTTTGGTGGCCTGCCCTAAAAAAGGACATAGAAGCATACGTGGCTAGTTGTCCGGTATGTGCCTTGGCTAAAAGACCTCCGGGGAAGCCACCTGGGTTGCTGCAGAGTGTGGCAAGACCGGATGCCCCTTGGAAGGAAATATCCATGGATTTTATTGTGGACTTACCAGAAAGTGAAGGGTGCACAGTTCACAGAAAGTGAAGGGCAGTAACGGATTTGTTTTCCAAACAAGTACATTTCATCCCCTGCTCTAAAATCCCTTCTGCAAAAACTCTTGCAAAACTATTTATTTATTTATTTATTTATTTATTTATTTATTTATTTATTTATTTATTTATATTTGTATACCGCCCTACTCCCGAAGGACTCAGGGCGGTGAACAGCCATAATAAATACAAATACATATAGAAGTTAAAAACTATTAAAAAACAGATTAAGTAATTTGGCTCAAAGATTAAAACATCCAGATTTATCTAAAAGAGGTCTAAAACCCGATTTAAAAGCCAATTTAAAAGCCAATTTAAAAAGGGAGAGTTAGGCCAGACCAGCTTGTTGGAATAGAAACGTTTTCAGGGCACGGTGGAAAATGCGTAAGTTTTGGATGTTTCGTAACTCCGGGGGAAGCCCGTTCCAGATGGTAGGTGCCCCCACAGAAAAGGCTCTCCCCCTGGGGGCCGTCAGTCGACATTGTTTGGCCGACGGCACCCTGAGGAGTCCCTCTCTATGGGAGCGAACTGGTCAGTGAGAGGCTATTGGTGGCAGGAGGCGGTCTCGTAAGTACCTTGGTCCTGAGCCATGGAGCGCTCTAAAGATAGTAACCAAAACCTTGAAGCGCACCCGGAAGACCACCGGGAGCCAGTGCAGCTCGCGCAGGAGGGGGGTTACATGAGAGCGCCACATTGCTCCCATAACCACCCGCGCGGCCGCATTCTGGACCAGCTGGAGCCTCCGGGTGCTTCTCAAGGGGAGCCCCATGTAGAGAGCATTACAGTAATCCAGGCGTGAGGTGACAAGGGCATGAGTGACCGTGCGTAACGAGTCCCGATCCAGAAAGGGACGCAACTGGCGAATCAGTCGAACCTGATAAAAAGTCCTCCTGGCCACGGCCGTCATATGCTCTTCTAAAGACAGCCGTGAGTCCAGGAGGATGCCCAAGTTGCGAACCCTCTCCGTGGGGGCCAACGACTCGCCCCCAATAGTCAGAGGTAGCGCCAACTGACTATATCGGGACGACGGAAACCACAGCCACTCAGTCTTGGATGGGTTGAGTCTGAGTTTGTTCCTCCCCATCCAGATCCGTACGGCCTCCAGGCACCGGGACATCACCTCGAGGGCATCATTGGGGTGGTCTGGGGTGGAGATGTACAGCTGGGTGTCATCAGCGTACTGATGGTACTTCACCCCAAAACCACGGATGATCTCACCCAGCGGCTTCACATAAATGTTGAATAGAAGGGGCGAGAGGACCGATCCTTGTGGCACCCCACATATAAGGGGCCTTGGGGTCAACCTCTGCCCCCCTGTCAACACAGACTGCGACCGGTCAGAGAGAAAGGAGGGGAACCACTGTAGAACAGTGCCCCCCACCCCCAACCCTTCCAACCGGTGCAGCATGATATCATGATCGATGGTATCAAAAGCCGCTGAGAGGTCTAGTAGGACCAGGACAGAGGAGCAACCCCTGTCCCGAGCCCTCCAGAGATCATCAACCAATGAGACCAATGCTGTCTCTGTGCTGTACCCGGGCCTGAAGCCCGACTGGAACGGATCTAGATAATTCGATTCATCCAGGTACTGAGGCAGTTGTCGTGCAACCACACTCTCAACAACCTTCGCAACAAAGCGAAGGTTGGAGACAGGACGATAATTTGCTAACACAGCTGGGTCCAGGGAGGGCTTCTTGAGGAGGGGCCTCACCACCGCCTCTTTCAAGATGGTGGGAAAGACACCCTCACTCAAAGAAGCATTTATAATCTCCTGGAGCCAGCCTCACGTCACCTCCTGGGAGGCCAGTACCAACCAGGAGGGACACGGGTCCAATAAACATGTGATCGCATTTAGTCTGTTCAGTATCCTGTCCACGCTTTCGGGAGTCACAGGATCAAACTCTTCCCAAATAATATTCTCAGGACCTGCCCTTGTCATCTCCTCTGGATCAATCCAGTCAGAGTCCAGCTGTTCCCGAATCTGAGCAATTTTGTCATACAGATATTGTACAAAATCCTCAGCTCTACCCTCCAAGGGGTTTTCCCGCGTCTCTTGATGGAGCAGAGAGCGGGTCACCCTAAACAGGGCGGCTGGGCGATTATCTGATGACGCAATAAGAGTAGAAAAGTAGTTACTCTTCTCTACTCTTATCACCACTAGGTAATTCTTAATATGAGATCTTACCAGTGTTCGGTCGGATTCAGAACGACTAGCCCTCCAACTGCTCTCTAGGCGTCTTTTCCGGCGCTTCATCTCCCTCAGCTCCTCAGTATACCAAGGAGCCAAGTGAGACCGGCGCCGGGTCAGAGGCCGCAAAGGCACGACTCGGTCTAAAGCCTCAGCCGCCGCCCTATCCCAGGCAGCCACTAAATCCTCAGCCGAGTCATGTGCCAGAACCTCAGGAAATGGCCCAAGCTCCATTTGGAATCTCTCAGGATCCATCCGGCGCCTGGGGCGGAACCACCTGGTCGGTTCCGCCTCCCTGCGGCGGGGTGTGGCGGTTCGAAGGTCCAGGCGAAGGAGGGAGTGATCTGACCATGACAAGGGTTCAATCACTATATCCCCTATCTCGAGATCACTCAACCACTGTCCAGAGACAAAAACAAGGTCCAGTGTGTGTCCCCCCATGTGAGTAGAGCCATAAATTAACTGGGTCAGGTCCATAGCCGTCATGGAAGCCATGAACTCCCGAGCCACCTCAGACATCTCGCCAACTGATGACAGGTTAAAATCCCCCATGACCATAAGCCTGGGGGTGTCAACAGCCACCGCGGCTATAACATCAAGTAGCTCAGGCAGGGCTGCTGCCACGTGGCAGGGAGCCAGGTACGTGACCAGCAAGCCCAACTGCACCCTATGACCCCACTTCACAAGGAGGGACTCCCATCCAGCCGTCTGAGGAACAGTGGCCTCCCTTGGTCCAAGACCTTCGTTAATAACAACCGCCACCCCTCCGCCCCTCCCCTGAGACCTTGGCTGATGGAAAGCACGGAAACCTGGTGGGCACATATCCACAAGGGGGGCTCCCCCTTCCTGGCCCAACCAGGTCTCCGTAATACCCGCCAGGTCCGCACCCCCCTCCTGAATAAGATCACAAATGAGGGGGGCTTTATTTACCACGGACCTGGCATTGCACAGCATCAGCCGAAGGCCTGGGGCCCGAGGTTCCGTACAACCTGGGGAACGAGAAGAGTTTTGAGGGTCGGAGCGCACCACCGCTTGTAAACAGCGAGGACGCACTCCTGCAGGATGATGTGGCCCCCTGCTCCCGCCATATCTGCCCCTCCCACCTACAATATCAATGTTATTTGTCATATTTATAGATTACATGGAGCTCCAAAACGTATAATTTCGGATAGGGGTGTACAGTTTACTTCCAAATTTTGGAAGGAGTTTTTAAAGTTAATAGGCTCCGCCCAAGGACTAAGCTCCGCCCCCCCCAAACCAATGGCCTGTGAGAGAACCAATGCTGTGTTAGAACAGTACCTGAGATGTTATGTAAATTACCAGCAAGACAACTGGGTGGACTTATTGCCATTTGTGGAGGTGGCATACAACAACTCTATCCATAGCAGCACCGGGTTTACTCCGTTTAAGGTAGCGTCTGGTCAGGATTTTGTGCCAATTCCTGAGTTACCACAAGACACCCCACAAAACCCATCTTTGGCTGAGTGGATCGAACAGTTACGGAGCACTTGGACTATAACTCGAAAAGCATTAGATGATGCACACCGGGCGCATAAGAGACAAGCAGATAAAAAACGGTCCCCGGCACATGTGTATAAAGTGAGTGACAGGGTTTATCTCTCCACCAAATACTTACAGACTTCACAGAAATCAAAAAAGCTGGGACCCAAGTATGTGGGTCTTTTCCTGGTCACTAGACTTATTAATCCAGTCACAGTTGAATTGGAATTGCCAAAAACATTGAGACGGATACACCCTGTGTTTCATGTTAGTTTGTTGAAACCAGAACACTTGTCACTTTTACGACCAGAACAAGATTCCCCTCCTGTTCCCATACTGATAGAAGGGGAGCAACATTTCGAAGCAAAGAAATTTTAGACTCTAGGAAGCACATGGTAGGGTGCAATATTTGGTGGCCTTTCAAAATTCTCGAAACAATGATCCTTAAAAATATTCAAATGATCTTAACTCAAATATCAGGTTCATAATTATTATGAAAGTATTCAAATTTTATTTATTTTAAAATTTTATATAGCAGCCCAATTTATAAATAGCAACCCTGGGTGGCATGCAGAACAGTAAAACCAAAAAAAAAAAAACCCCAAGCTACAAATAACAGTTTTCAGAACAGTGAGAAACACTAGTTATAGAATAGTGATAATTTGAATAATTATATATTCTGTAGTCCAGTTGCAGCTTTTAAAAATATGTCATCATTCTACTAAATTTGGGATATTTACTCCTTAAGTAAAATTGGAAAGCTTTCGTTGGAAGTGGCAAGTCTGGATTATACTGGGTCCTATAGACATCTGACTGTCCATTACAGATGACTGCAACAAGAAAAGTGCATTGCCTTTTCAATTACTCAGGAACGTTATGCTTGTGCAGACTTTATTGCTGCTGCTACTTGCACTCCATGAGTCTTTATAGCAGCCAATATGGCTGCAGTATATTGTCAAGGGGAATTAGTCAGTGTCTACATAAATTGAGAGGCTGAAAGGGATTAACTAATGCACATATGTATTGAATTCCTGATTAGGGCTGCAGGGGTTTACTTTGGAATTTATTTCACTTGGATAATCTTTTGGATTCAACCTTGGATAATTGTCAGTCCTTGCACATGGCTTTTAATTAAATAGAAATAACTTAATACACCATTTCATAGTATTTCACTATTTCAATATCATCCCTCCAGCTTAAAATGCACACATGCATTTTATACTGTAGCAGAACAACAAATAAAAAAGATGTCTATTCCCTCATCATACAGAGCTCTAAATTCCCCCGAGATTACTTTCTTGCAGTCTCCTTGCAAGGAGCAACTATACAGAGCACTTGCAGGTAATCACAAGTCCTTTCCTTGTCAGGAGAGGAATTACAAAAAACCACTATGCTTGTCAGCTCTTCATTCCATCAGTCATCAGCTTTCCTTTTAGTAGAGTTATCTTCAATTCACCCTATTCTTCCTGGTCCATCTTTTTGCTCAAACTGTGATCAAGTACTTTTAAAAGGACATTGGGTTCATATACTTCCTTTTTTGATCATTTTCAGAAATTGCTTGTTTTAAGATCCTTTGGATGAACAGGTTTTACAACACAGGGTGAGTTTTCTTCAGTTCTAGTGAAGGAAGTTTTAAATACAAGTTTAAGGATCTTAATTTTTTTTTTTTTTAATAAACAGCAAAAGAGTGATTAGAACTTTGATTTTGGAAAGTTGTAAACTAAGAATCTGAAATAAGATTTTGGAATTAATTGTAAGAACCCTTCCCATGGGAAAGTACTTTTGTTTTGAATTCTCTTTATATATGACTTTATAAATTTATTTTTTACTATATTTTATTTATTTCCTTTTTTTCTACTTGTTTCTTTACTGCATTTTCTTTTTTCTTTTTATTCTTTTCTTTTAGTTTATTTTGTTTTAGTTTATCTTTTTAATTATACTTTTAATAAAATTACTATAAAAAAGAACAACAAATCCAAAGGGAATTAACAAAATTAATGGAATTTTATTTATAATTTTTAGTTGAAAGCTGTCTGTTTAGAAGAAAGCAGTCAGTTCACTTTACCAAAATATTTCAATTTCCCCGCAGGATCTGGAATTATCTGCAAAAGAAATAAATATAACTATCAAAACACAGTCTTTATGTGCATGCATGGTTGGTTTTAAAAAAGTATATTATTAATCTATAGCCTAAAATTATTGTCTTATGTTACATATTTTAAAAACTTGATTTGTAGCTTTTTTCCGTATCACCATTTTCAAAGAATCTTCAGATTGATTTAAAAACAGATACAGTTATCACTAACTCTCTACATTCTGTTGAATTTACATAAATTCTACTTTACTTTAAAAAATGGAAGTTAGAAATTCTTTAATAGCTATTTTGGCTCTTCACTTTAGTTCCATGCAGTCTAACTATAAGTATCTGCAAGTATACTTACAACTTTGTCTTTAAAAATGGCCATGGCCAATGCCAGTTAAGGAGTTTTGTAAAAATAATAAATTATAACATAGGTTGTTTTTAAGATTTGAGGAAGACAGGCTGATACTGGCAGAAAAAAAAGGCTGCAACATACTGGCTCAGATGTTTTCACAATTTACATCTAACTCAAATAATCATTTTCTGTTGAAGTGCTATAGAATTCAGAGAAAAGTTTGAATATTAATTCAATCTACAATATCAACTCAAGAAAATACTTATATAAGAGGCATACTTCCTTTTAAATAGATTTTTCCAAAGAATTCAAAAAATGAAAAATAAAGCATTAGAAATATAGGAAATAAATAGTTTGCTCACTGTGAATTTCTATCTTGACTGACTGAATTGAAAACTGCAATAATTTCTTGATATTATAACATTTGCATGTGGTGAAGGAATTACTGCTACATGCTTCAAGCATACCTGAGAGAAAGTTCAGCATTTGAATAGATGTAAATAATTAGTAGTTCAGGTCTGGCATAGGCCCTAAATGTCACTATGCCACGCAAGATGACAGGGTAATAAGATGTACCTAAAGCACATGAAATGTCACAGTAGTATTGCAGCAAACGTTCATTTTCATGCAGGGCAGAAAACTAGATAGTTAAATGGCACTAAAATTGCTGGCAAACTGTTTTTGGCATATGGGTGACATTTCCCCATGTGACATTTTCTGTTCAGACTGTGTTAATAGGCATTTTTCAAATGATAATGCTTAAAAAATACAACTTACTGTTTCACTGCCTGGTTTCCAGCCAGCAGGACAAACTGAGAAAATAATGAAGACTGATGTTAATATGTTGGTTAAAAATTAACAAATAAACTTGTCTTTTTATTCTTGTTCTGTAGACTATTGAGGCCAAATATAAAGATAAAAAATATTTTCTGCAAAAGAAAATTTGACTGCGAAATCCTAATTCGGGCTTCAGGCACAGCACAGCACAGCACAGAAACGGCATTGGTCGCGTTGGTTGATGATCTCTGGAGGGCTCGGGACAGGGGTTGTTCCTCTGTCCTGGTCCTATTAGACCTCTCAGCGGCTTTTGATACCATCGACCATGGTATCATGCTGCACCGGCTAGAGGAGTTAGGGGTGGGGGGCACCGTCCTACGGTGGTTCTCCTCCTTTCTCTCTGACCGATTGCAGTCCGTGTTGACAGGGGGGCAGAGGTCGACCCCGAGGCCCCTTGTATGTGGGGTGCCACAAGGGTCGGTCCTCTCGCCCCTTCTATTCAACATTTATGTGAAGCCACTGGGTGAGATCATCCGTGGTTTCGGGGTGAAGTACCATCAGTACGCTGATGATACTCAGCTGTACATCTCCACCCCGAACCACCCCAATGATGCCCTTGAAGTGATGTCCCGGTGCCTGGAGGCCGTGCAGATCTGGATGGGGAGAAACAGACTCAGGCTCAACCTATCCAAGACCGAGTGGCTGTGGTTTCCGACATCCCGATATAGTCAGTTGGTGCCATCACTGACTATTGGGGGCGAGTCATTGGCCCCCACGGAGAGGGTTCGCAACTTGGGTGTCCTCCTGGACTCACGGCTGTCTTTAGAAGAGCACATGACGGCCGTGGCCAGGGGGACTTTTTATCAGGTCCGCCTGATTCGCCAGTTGCGTCCCTTTCTGGATCGGGACTCGTTAAATATGGTCACTCATGCTCTCGTTACTTCCTGCTTGGACTACTGCAATGCTTTCTACATGGGGCTCCCCTTGAGGAGCACCCGGAGGCTCCAGCTGGTCCAGAATGCAGCCGCGCGGGTGGTTATGGGAGCGATGTGGCGCTCCCATGTGACCCCCCTCCTGCGCGAGCTGCACTGGCTCCCAGTGGTCTTCCGGGTGTGCTTCCAGGTTTTGGTTACCACCTTTAGAGCGCTCCATGGCATCGGACCGGGGTATTTACGAGACCGCCTTCTGCTACCAATAGCCTCTCACCGACCAGTACGCTCCCATAGAGAGGGGCTCCTCAGGGTGCCGTCGGCCAAACAGTGTTGATTGGCGGCCCCCAGGGGGAGAGCCTTCTCTGTGGGGGCACCTACCATCTGGAATGAGCTCCCCCCAGAGATACAGAGGATCCCGGACCTGCGCACGTTTCGCCATGCTCTCAAAACTTTTCTATTTCAGCAGGCTGGCCTGGCCTAACTCTCCTCTTTTAAATTTTTTAATTCGTGATTTTATAAATTGGGTGTTTTAATCTGTGTTTCAGCCAAAATATTTAATAATTTTAAGGGATTTTTAATATTTGTATTATCTGTATTTTATCTTGACTGTTCACCGCCCTGAGTCCTTCGGAAGTAGGGCGGTATAGAAATTTGATTAATAAATAATAAATAATTAATAAATAATATACAAATAAATAAATATTTACAAATAAATAAATAAATAATTCTAAGTTACCCAGGCCTAGACTAGGGTGAGAGTTTTCAGCTAACCCTTTGTATCTGGAACATATATGTAAAGATGTAGGCATTGCTTCAGCACTCAATAACAT
Source organism: Pantherophis guttatus (assembly GCF_059756535.1). Classification (NCBI taxonomy): domain Eukaryota; kingdom Metazoa; phylum Chordata; class Lepidosauria; order Squamata; family Colubridae; genus Pantherophis; species Pantherophis guttatus. Next base: position 75,298,234 of record NC_142067.1, read on the forward strand.
TTTAATTTATTTCTTCATAAACTTGTTTACGATCAAGAGTGATATAAATAAACATGAAAGTCTAATTTTTGCTGTGCATATGTTTAAAAATCTTGTTTTCTAACTAGATGATTTGGTTAAATTTGGTTAAATTTTAACCAAATTTAAGGTTAGCTTCTGTATATTTTATTATGCTGTAATTCTTAAACCAATGACTTGTTTCTGGTACATGTGTTTAACTTCAACACACAAAGAAACATATTATTTATTTGAATATTAGTAATATGTTTTATCCCCTTCATGGATTACTGCCTTGTTGTGGTGAAGAGGCTTGCATAGCTCAATGAAGCTATGAGCTATGCCATGCAGGGCCACCCAAGACGGACAGATCATAGCAGAGAGCTCTGACAAAACGTGGATCAAAACGTGATCCACTGGAGAAGGAAATGGCAATCCACTCCAGTATCTTTGCCATGAAAACCCCATGGACAGTACCAAAAGGAAAAAAGATATGATGCCGGAAGATGAGCCCCTCAGGTCAGAAAGTGTCCAATATGCTACTGGGGAAGAGCAGAGGGCTAGTGCTACTAGCGCCAGAAAAAGTGAAGTGACTGGGCCAAAACAAAAGGATGCATCTGGTGCTGAAAGGAAAGTCCGATGCTGCAAAGATTTTTTTCTCCATAGGAACCTGGAATGTAAGATACATGAATCAAGGCAAGCTGGATGTGGTCAAACAAGAGATGACAAGACTGAACATTGACCTCTTAGGAATCAGCGAACTAAAATGGACAGGAATGGGTGAATTTAATTCAGATGACCATCAGGTATACTACTGTGGACAAGAATCCCTCAGAAGAAATGGAGTAGCCTTCATAATCAATAAAAGAGTAGGAAAAGCAATACTGGGATACAATCCCCAAAATGACTGCATGATCTCAGTTCGAATCCAAGGCAAACCATTCAATATCACAGTAAAAACTAAAAGTAAAAACTCAAACTCAAAGTAAAAAAAAGTAATGTCAGTAAAAACAAGGCCAAGAGCTGACTGTAGCTCAGATCATGAGCTTCTCATTGCAAAATTTAGCCTTAAATTGAAGAAAGTAGGGAAAAGCACTAGGCCACTCGGGTATGAACTAAATCATATCCCTGATGAATATACAGTAGAGGTTTAATAGATTTAAGGAATTAGATCTGCTGGACAGAGTGCCTGAAGAACTACAGACAGAGGTTTGCAACATTGTACAAGAGGTAGCAACTAAAACTATCCCAGAGAAAAAGAAACACAAGAAAGCAAAATGGCTGTCTGAGGAAGCTTTGCAAATAGCTGAGGAAAAAAGGAAGCGAAAGACAAGGGAGAAAGAGAAAGATACACCCAATTGAATGTAGAATTCCAGAGAATAGCTAGAAGAGATAAGAATATCTTCTTAAATAAACAGTGCAAAGAAATAGAAGAAAACAATAAAATAGGAAGGACCAGAGATCTTTTCAAGAAAATTGGAGCTATAAAGGGAACATTTCATGCAAAGATGGGCATGATAAAGGACCAAAATGGCAGGGACCTAACAGAGGCAGAAGAGATTAAGAAGAGGTGCAAAATTACACAGAAGAACTATACAAGAATGAGCTTGTAGGATATGAGAAAATTCAAAAATAAAATAGTATGTAGGTATATAGGTTAGAAATGCATATAAGTGAAGATTCAATTTTGCTTAGGCAGGGGGTTGGATTGGATGACCTGCAGGGTCCCTTCCAACTCTGCTACTCTGGTAAATTTGCTAGACATTATTCTGCTTTAAGATAATTGGAGCAGACTTCCGGTTTGCTGTTTGTCGCTGCCAGACGTTCCTTTGGGATCGTCAGCTTCCATCGCCTGTCAGAGCCGCCTTCACAACGGAATGGCGGCTCGAAAAAACTCCGTTTCCATGAGGAAATGGAGATAGAGCCGGCAGGGGTGGGTAGAACTCTCTGCGGAGTCCCAAAAGTTTTTCCTTTACTTTTGGGACGGAGCAGATGAGATGCCCCGTATCCCCAGCCGCTGCTCCGGGCTTTGGGAGACCTCTGCTGATGCAGAGCCAGGCGTCAAAAGCAAGCCTGCAAATTTAACAGACTACTCAAAGAAAATGTGAGCTGGACCTGTAATACTGAACCGCAAGTATTTTACTGATTTTTTAAAAGAAATTACTTAAGAGAGAGGAGGAAAAGAAAGAGGAAAAAAAGCCTTTTAAAATGGCGTCGGCTGGAGGAGAGGCTGAAAGGGAAAGTCCTTCCGTTTTTTATTACTACAAGGTAGCGGAATAAATACCACTGGCTACATTTGTAGACAATACTTCGCTCCTGTGTCTTTTTCTCTTTTTTTTCCCTTGGAGACCTGATATTGTTGTTGATTGGAAAGAAGTCTTTCTTGCTTTTTTTTAACAAAGCCTGCCTGGGCGGTAACATGGCACTGAGACTCATAAAGTCAGATAAACAAGAAGGGGGGGGGATTCCCCCACCAACAATTTAAAGGAACAAGTCTTAACTCTTCAGTCTCAGAAACCTGATTTTAATATAATAGAATTTTTTATAGAGGAGATTGAAAGAAGGGAGGAGATTGTGAATCAGCAATTTGAAAAATTTAAGCAGGAAATTAAAGAATTGGTGAAATCTAAGTTTGATTTTTTGGAGAAAAAACTCTCAAAAGTGGCTAATGGTTTTATAGAATTTATGATACAGTTGGACACAAATACTAATGTACTAGAGTCTAAAATGGAAGAAATTCAAGATAAATTGGACAATAGAATTCAAAAAATTGAAAATGACTTGACAAACACTCAGGATAATAGCTTAGAAGAAAAACCTAAAATGGATGCTGATCAAAAGTATGGTAATGCAGAAAATCTGCAACAGAAGATTGAAAAAGAGATTTTAATGGTACAATATAACTTCACACAATATGCGATAAGATTAAGAGGTTTGCAGGAAAATAATAGAGATGACTTAAGGAAAATATCTTCTGAATTTCTAGCTGGGATTCTAAAGGTTCAACCTGACGAAGTGTTTTGTAGGATTGACAGAGTTTATCGAATCAACTCCTGGATTGCCAAGCAAAGGCAATTGCCTAGAGATGTGGTGATTTATTTTACAGTTAAAGAAATTAGGAATAATATCGTGCAAAATTCCTTCAATTCTAATTTGCAATTGTATGGAAGAAAGATTTGGATTTACAAGGAACTCCCACCTAAGATATTGATGGAAAGGAAGAAATTTGGTTTTCTGGTGAATGAGTTAAAAAAGAGAAATATCTCATTCAGGTGGGACGCCCCAGTTGGTATTATATTTAGATACCAAGGAGAAAGATATCAGCTAAATACTGTTGAAAGAGCGGAAGAATTTTATCAAAATAGGTTGAAAATGAACTTAACATCTTCAGGTATAATACAGGATAAGCAGAAGGAGCCGGAAATAAAGGTAAAATATCGAATTACAGAGACTGTACCAGATGAATTGCCTTTGGATTCATTGGATACCCCAGCTGGACTATCTACAAATTTGAGAGAAGTGGCATCTAACCTTAATGTGATGACTTATCAAGGCAAGGATAAGCATGGAAACCAATTAGGGGAAATACAAGGGATAAAAAAGAAACATGAGATACAAAAACAAAACCAACAAGACCAATCTACAAAGCAGAACAAAATCCGACCAGATGATACACAATTTGTAGAAAGGAAACCAGGATGGAAACCAAACCCACAAAAAGAAAAGAAAAAAAGAAATAGGTGGCATAAAAATAGAAATTTCTAAATCAGGCAACAGTGAAGCCAGTGACTTTAAAATATGAATGATTATGTGTAAACACAGAAGAGGCGACGTATTGGTTAATATCATCCTGAGGATTGTGGCAGATCTCTGCATGGCCGTAATTTGGGGACGTGAAATGAGCCTTAAACTGATGGATTTGAATTATCCATTTTGGAATTTCTTTTTGTGTTGATAAACATATTATATTATCTTGAATTACAAGGCAAGAGAATTATGCTGGGGCATGCAGAAGATCGGGTTGTTACCCACTACGATGATGGGAATTAATAATCCTGATGAAACCCACAATTATTACTATATGGAATATAATTATAATGTCACTCGGGTGGTTGTTTTTACTTTTATACATATAAGAAGATATTTACTACTGATGGGGGCAGATATGATTGAAGATCCTGAATAAACTGTTGCACCAGTAAGCTATGTTACCCGATTATGGATGTTGGTTCTACCAATCCAGTGGAAAGACCTTAAAGAAGATACTATATGGATTATAAATTTAAAGTCATTGTCTTTTCTTTTTTTTTATTTAGATATAATGGAAAATATAGACATATATTTTTAAGTAGTGTGGGCAGTGAATCAAAGATATTAAGAAATGTTGTGTATGGTAATTTTGCATGATAGTGGGTGAATAAGCTAGTTAGTAGATTGATTAGTCTAAGAAAAGGGATTTTTAAGTGATATATTTAGGGGAGTGGAGGAAATGGATAGAGTGGAATAAATGTTAAACTAGATTTTATGGGGAAAGCCGCTTTGAAATGTTATAGTAATATATATAGAAGATTAAATGTTAAAGTAGGACTTATTGTATAGTTTTAAAGTGGAGAAGTTATTTTATAATGTCATAGTATAATGTCTTTTTTTTTCCCTTTTTTCCCCCTTTCTTTTCTCTTTTCTGAAATGTATGGATAAAGGGGGATGTTATAATATTAATATTTTTAGTAAGTAAAGGTCAATATCTAGAGGAGGGAGTAAGTAATCTGTTATGAATTAGGTTTTTTGTTTTGTTTTGTTATGAAGAAGTCACAGGGGGGGATGGGTGGGGGAGGGAGAGGGGAAAAAAAGGGGGAAAATTTGTATTTGAAAACTTTTTCAATAAAAAAAAAAGATAATTGGAGAACATGCTGAAAGCATAGCAATATGTAACAATGTTGTGTTAGAATAGATCTTCTTTTGTTTGAGGCCCGTTAGAAAGAGGCCCACTCTTTCTTTAATGCCAAGGCAATAGTAATAAGAAAGAGCTATGCTTGCAAAATATTGTATTTTGAGGTGTTGATGAACATATAATTAGAGAAAGAGATGATGTTCTCTCTAAAAGGTGCTTCGGATTAGCTGTGATCGGTCTCTGGATGCGATGTAGGAGGGGCATGGGGGAGCGCTCGGATAGGGAACTATAAAATGTAATGCTTTTGAAACTTTAGGAGTGGCTTCCTGGCTCAAACTCCTTGTTGAGGTCTGCTGGAATACCACCCTATTTCGCAAAATTGTTTTTATTATTTTCTTCTAATAAAGTCTCTCTGTTTTCATCAACGCATGCTTGTTGGTTGAATTCATTTCCAACAAATTGGTGGAGGATGCAGGCAATCTTTTGTTTTCTTCTGATGCCCTGAGCAGTGGGGTCGAGTGAAGAAGGCATGCCCTGTTGATTTCAATAGTCTGCAGTCAACTTGGCTGTTCAGGAGTGCAGAGAAAAGCATGGACCCCCATTTTAAATAGTGGTCAATTGAAAATGGAAAGAGAGGGAAGGTACCAGGTTTTTGGAATTGCCGGAATAGACCGGGCAGACTTTGTGCACAAACCTAGGGGTAAGTAGTTCTGGTAAAATAAGAACACACTCCCTAGGCCAGTGATGGTGAACCTTTTCGGCACTGAGTGCCCAAACTGGAAATCATGTGCATGTCCATGCGCTGGAGTGCCGGGAACCCAAAGACCAGCTGGCCGGTGCGCATGCGTGCGCCAGCCAACTAATCTTTGGGTTTCTGGCACTCGCATGTGCGCCAGCCAGCTGGTCTTTGCACGTGCCGGAGCACTGGAAACCTGAAGATCAGCTGGCTGGTGTGCACATGCCTGTGTTTTGGGCATTTTTTCAGGCCGTTTTTCGGGCCATTTTCAGGCCTGGGTTTTTTGGCCATTTTCAGGCTTTTTTCCAGCTGTTTTCTGGGCCATTTTTAGGCCATTTTCTGGCACTTCGGCATCCACGAAGAGCAGCTGGTGACAGTGTGTGTGCCCACAGAGAGGGCTCTGCGTGCCACCTCTGGCACGCGTGCCATAGGTTCGCCATCACTGCCCTAGGCAGTTGGTGGGTTGGGTAGGACTGAGAATCTGAGACTTGTGTGAGAGGTGTGTGGATGAGAGGTCTCTAGCGGTCTTTGGCCATGGTAAAGAACTAAGTGATAGAGGAGCAGTGATCTGCGTTTTCATCCCCTCGTGAGAGGATTGGCCAGAGATCCGCACCTGAAAGGTGTTGTAATAAAGGTCTCACTAGAACAAGTTGATAAGGATTTCTTAAGTCTGGTAACCAGTCAAGGGCAATTCAGAGCTGTGAAAATCTGAGACTTGTGGAGAAGTCCCTAGCAGTCTCCGGGCTGTGGTAAAGGACTGATCAAGTTGGTAAGGATAATTCCAGTCTGGTAACTAATGGCCATGGGCAACTCAGGTGGTCCCAAGGGAAATGTCCTCTCTGAACTGTGCTAGCCCATCCAGGGACATGTTAAAATTGTTACAGCGGTAAAAGTTGTTGTTGTTTTTTTAAAAAAGAAAAGAAAAGTGGAGTTCAAACTTGCTCATAAGATCTCTGGCCAGGTGCAAATGATGTGTGAACAAAAGTCTCTATACATTTTGGATCTTTAAAAATAAGCTAGCATCAGCTGGGAGACCCAAGCTAGAAAGAGCTAGACAGAACATCCCCAGGGCAGAGACAATCCAGTGCTTGAGGAGATAGAACAATGGGTGTAACTTTGAGTAAAAGTGAGAAGTTCACTAAAACAATTAGGAAGAATCCCAAATTGTAAAAAGACCCAACTAGTCCTTTAGGAAAAAATACTTAGAAGTTGGGAAGCCCCACCATACAGTAAGATGATTCAGACGTTGGGGTTGACCAAAGAAGATATGATTAGTTTATGCTGTTATGTGTGGTAGGAGGACCTCAGAGAAGGAGAAAAGAAATACTGCAGTGTTATAAAGATTTTGATAATTTACCATTCTTAAAAGAGCCAGAGAACTCTGAAAGAACTAAGAATAAAGAAGAAATTGTTTATTGTTCTTCCCACCCGGGATTTAGCAGGTAATAAAAAGGTAAAGCCTGTCTAAATGGGAAGACTCAGATAATTTGAATTGATTAATTTGATGTGATTTCTGTTAAAAATTATTTTGTTGATGTGCACTTATAATGATAGTGTGTAGAATTGAATGGGATTGAATTGATTATGATATGTTTGGCCGGCCAGGAAATTAAGTAAGCTTGGTTGATTGGTTTGCATGAAATGGGTTTTTTGCATTTGAAATTGGTGTACACAAGCAGTTTGATTACAGTGCAAATGTGAGTATGTTGAGGGTAAAAGTTGGTGTGAATGTATTTTGATTCCCTTTCGTATAAAGAAACAGTAAGTTGCAAGGTTTTGTTGTTGTTGTGATGTAAGTAGAAATTTGTGGAAAATGTCTGTGAGTTGTTGAGACTAGAGAGAGATGCAGAGAGGGTTGTTTTGTTGAAAGGACGCTGAGTGTGGGGGGGGGGAGTGAGGCTTTTCTGCTCGTTTTAACCATTTCCCCCCCTTTCTCTTACCCCCCCCCCCCCCCCCCCGCTGAGCCTGTCTGAGAAAGGAGTGGGAAATGAGTGACCTGCTCATGCAGCCTTGCCTCTCACTGTTTTGGTCTCTTTCATCTGCATATAAAAACTATGCAGATATATTTTCTTTTCTGCTCTGAATACAATTTTGATTTTATTTTTTCTGGACATTTTTGAGGTTTACATTTGTAAAATATTTTTACCTATTCAATGAGAATTTACTTCCATCTGAATGGAATCTGAATCTGATTCGCATTTTACTAAAGGCAGAGAATTGACACTAAAGTTTGATCCAAATATATTTCAGAGCATTGATCCAAAATACTTCATTTAGATTATCTGTTTTATTTTTGAAACTGTTCTTTTTACCTCCATTTTTTTAAAAATGTCTTTATGTCTGTGTGCATTTTGAATGCTTAGGTGCTCCATCCTATGGCATTATTTGTTAACAGCACAAGTTGTTGCCCTTTTAGGAATTGTTACAGAGATGGATTAGCAATTATAATATGTAGAAAGAGAGATAAAATACTTAGTACATTTGATTAATGAAAGCAGTAACATTATTGTGTTGGGGTAGTTGTATTATAGCCTAGGGTCAAACTTGATTTAATGGATGTTCCTTTGGAAGAAAGAACTAATTTGTTTATAGATGGATCCTCCCTAGTGGGAGAAGGGAAGCGAAAGGAATGGATATACAATAGTAGAAGGGAGAGAGGAAGTTTTAGTGGAAGCCAGAAAGTTGCTTTTAAGTTGGTCTGCACAGACTTGTGCTGACTTGGAAGCCAGGATGGCAGTGGTAGGAGGAATTGAATGTTTAGTGTTATAAGAAGAAGGAGTTAGAGAAAGTAGAACCTGATGGAAGGTATATTTGTTTTTGGATCATAGGGAACCTTCGGATGGAGAAGGAAGAAAGGAATGCGAGGGTGGAACCAAGTGATAACGGGTAGAAGAAGTGGTGGTACGGCAGGGAAGACAGAATTAAAGACTGCCCGATCCAAAGAAGGGAGGCGTAAGTGTACAATATGATGGCAGAAGATGAAAGTCAGTACTAGTGGTGTTGGGTGATTCCTTTTTGAGTTCCACAGAGAGCCCTTGATAAATTTAGTAGTTGGACCTAAGGAAGAGGAAGTGGTGTTTTTAATTGACAGAGATAAGATTAAGTGGACAAAGCATTAGAATACACTTAATTAGTGAAGGGAGTAGGAAAATCACTCCTGATAGAAGGGGTGGCATCTCAGCCTCTACCTAAAAACAAGCAAAAATTAAGGAAATTCTTAGGTTTGGCTGGATACTGCAGACTCTGGATTGATGGGTATGCTGATCTTATCAAACCCCTGTATGCAAAATTAATTGAATCTGAACCTTGGAATTTGAAATGGGAGGGACATGAAAGAGGAAGCCTTGAAACCAAGGCTCCTGTTTGCCAAATTTGGAAAAAGCCATTCCATCTCTTTGTAAACACAGAGAATGGAATCGCACAAGGGGCGTTGGCTCAGGATTGGGCAGGACAAAAGAAGTCTGTGGCATTCTTGTCAAAAATAATGGATCCAGTAATAAGGGGATGGCCAGTATGTATTCAAGCAATTGCTGCTACTGCAATACTGATCCAAGAAAGTAGGAAATTGACCTTTGGGGAAGCCCTTATTGTGAGCACCCCATCTAAAATATGAAGCAATTTTAATGCAGCAGACAGACTTGGTTTTGACTACAGATCACAATTTGAATCCAGCACAGTTCTTAGCCAACAACAGATCAATGGATCAGTATGGGTTAGAACATTATTGTTCTGAAGTAATAAACTTTCAAACTAATTTGGGGGAACGCCCCCTGGAGAAAGGAGAAGCAATTTTTTTAGATGGTTCCTCTAGGATGGAGGGTGGAGTACGGAAAAATGGATATGCTATTATAAATGGGCATACTAAAGAGATCCTGGAAGCAAAGGGTTTGCCTCAAAATTGGTCTGCTCAAACTTGTGGATTGTATGCACTAAATCAAGTTCTATGCACAATATACACAGATTCCAAGTATGCGTTTGGGATAGTGCATCCATTTGGCAAAATATGGGTGGAGTCATTGGGGAATTAAAGCTATTGTAGACGAATGTTTGAAATGTTATGGTTGTATTGGAATATATCCTTTAGCAAAGTCAATTATAGACAAATGTTTAATTTGTAAAAAGGTGAATAGATACGCTGTCAGGAAACAACAGATGAGAGGGAGACCACCAGCTTTAAGACCATTTCAATGTATTCAAGTGGATTTTACAGAATTATCAAAAGTGGGGAGAGTAAAATATTTATTGGTCATAGTGGACCACCTCACAGAGTGGGTTGAAGCTTTTCCCTGCACGAATACTATAGCAACAGTAGTGTCAAGAGTTTAGTTAGACCCAACTTAGAAAGAATATTGGAATATCATCATATGAATTGTTGTTTGGAGTAGCTTTCACTCCAGGAATTGATTCCCTGGAAACCAGAGACAAAGTGTTGAAATAATATGTGCATAAACTGTCCAGATATTTTGAAGTTTTGAAGGAAACAAGGATTATTAGCCAAACACCACATTTGGAGTTTCCAGTCTACAAATTCCACCACGATGATTGGGTGTTGATCTGGAGCTGGAAAAAGTTAAACCCAAGTGAAAGGGCCCATGCCAGCCCCAAAGGAGTGGAAGGTGGAATCTCACCAAGGAGATCCATTGAAGCTGACGATCCAAAGAACCCAATGGACTGGTGGGCAGTAACGTTACCAGTGGGAATAGCGTTCTTCATCATCTGGGCTATTTTTGTATTTTTCTTTCTTAGGATTGAGTGGTTGCCTATGCTGTTTCCCCAACTGAAGAGGACTACAACTGAGCAGATTCCATTGCGCACTCTCCCAGATGTGTTGGTTTTGTAACTGTGCTTGTGGGTGCTGCTATTGTTCTCATTGTATTGATTGTGTTCTGTGTACTGGGTGCAAGATAAGAGTGTGACATTAAGATCATTGAAGATACTCTTGAATGCAGCCCAACCATTACAAAAGTGTACACAATGTATAAGAATAACAAAGAGGGAGGGGAAGATTGAGAACACACTAATTTAGAAACCACCAAAGTAAAACCAATACACAAAAGTATATTTTGGTCATACTATCAGGAGTTTGAAAAATTAGAATTCCCTGAATTCCCTAAGAAAACAATAAACATGTTCGTGCAATTGGCTGAAGAAACTCTAAAATTTACAAAAGGAAAAGAGGGTTCTTGGGCCCTAACAATAAATTTGGTAAGATAAGTGTGCTATGAGAGAAAGAAGAAAAAGAAGTGAGTTAGAAAGATTTGCTTAACTGTATGGAATAACAACAATTGGTGGAGAGAAAGTGGAACCTCGAAAGAGGAAACATAAAATAATGGAGATGGCTTACTTGAAGGATCCTGAAAGTGACACAGTGGACTGGGTAGCTCCGAAAGGTATGTATTGGATATGTGGAAAATATGCCTATGGATATCTACCCAAGGGGTGGTATGCATCTTGTATATTGGAAATAATTAAGCCAGGTTTTTTCCTTCTTCCTATGAAGTAAAAACAACTGTTGGGACTGATAGTGCATGATAGTTTAGCAAATAATGTTAGAGCAAAAAGATTGGTACAACCCAGTGATATAAAAATTGGGCAGCTGATGGAATGTACTAGTTAAAGAGGGAGGTGTCTGTGGTAAATTTAACTGTTGCCTAGAAATCGATGATACAGGAGAAGTAATTAGACAAATCAGAGATAGATGAGAAAAATAGCTCATGTTCCAATACAAAAATGGACAGGGATTCTGGATGGTGATGGATTTTTTTGGAGGGGGAGGATTTTTAATAATTGAAAGCAAGTTTTATTTATGGCAGGTATGGTTATGTTGGGATTAATCTGTTTAACCATGTCTTATACCCCTTATAAAAAATGTAGTACAAAGTACTATTGAAGGTATGATAACTGTCACAGAAAATAAAGAGAAACATACGATGCTGATGTTGAATGATGTAAATGAATGTACTGCTATGTTGAAATTTGAAAATGTTGAAGAAATTAGAGAAAGTTTAAGAGAATTTTGGAAGTAATGTTTTATTTTATGAAATGTGTAAAAAATAGAACGGGTGGATTGTAGGATATGAGAAAATTCAAAAATAAAATTTTTGAAAAAATAAAAATTTTGCTTAGGCAGGGGATTGGACTGGATGACCTGCAGGGTCCCTTCCAACTCTGCTACTCTGGTAAATTTGTTAGACATTATTCTGCTTTAAGATAGTTAGAGAACATGCTGAAAGCATACCAATATGTAACAATGTTGTGTTAGAATAGATCTTCTTTTGTTTGAGGCCCGTTAGAAAGAGGCCCACTCTTTAATGCCAAGGCAATAGAAATAAGAAGAGCTATGCTTGCAAAATATAGGGAGGTGTTGATGAACATATAATTAGAGAAAGAGATAATGTTCTCATCAAAAGGCGCTTCAGATTACCTGTGCAACAAGCTTAACGTCCCTGATAACCATGATGGGGTGGTCACTGATTTCGAGCCAGACTTCCTAGAATGTGAAGTCAAATGGGCCTTAGGAAATCTGAGCAACAACAAAACTAGTGGAGGTGACAATATTCCAGCTAAACTATTCAAAATCTTAAAAGACAATGCAGTAAAAGTGTTACACTCAATTTGCCAGCAAATTTGGAAAACTCAACAGTGGCCACAGGATTGGAAAAGGTCAGTTTACATTCCAATTCCAAAGAAAGACAATGCCAAAAAATGTTCAAACTATCGCACCATTACACTCATTTCACATGCTAGCAAAGTTATGCTTAAAATCCTACAATCTAGGCTCCAGCAGTATGTGGATCGAGAACTACCAGAAGTACAGGCAGGATTTCGAAGAGGCAAAGGGACTAGAGATCAAATTGCCAGCATACCCTGGATCATGGAGAAAGCTAGGAAGTTCCAGAAAAACATCTACTTCTGCTTTATTGACTATGCTAAAGCCTTTGATTGTGTGGATCATAACAAATTCTGGCAAGTTCTTAAAAGAGATGGGAGTACCAGACCATCTTATTTGTCTCTTGAGAAACCTATATGCGGGTCAAGAAGCAACAGTGAGAACTGGACACGGACCCACTGATTGGTTCAAAATTGGGAAAGGAGTCCGGCAAAGCTGTATACTGCCACCCTGCCTATTTAATTTATATGCAGAGCACATCATGAGAAAGGTGGGGCTAGATGAATCAGAAGTTGGAATTAAGATTGCTGGGAGAAATATCAACAACCTCAGATATGCAGATGATACCACTCTAATGGCAGAAAGCGAAGAGGAACTAAAGAGCCTCTTGATGCTGGTGAAGAAGGGGAGTGCAAAAGTTGGCTTGAAACTCAACGTTAAGAAAACTAAGATCATGGCATCTGGCCCTCTCAATTCCTGGCAAATAGATAGGGAAGAAATGGAGGTAGTGACAGATTTTATTTTCCTGGGCTCCAAGATCACCGCCGATGGGGACTGCAGCCAAGAAATTAAAAAATGCTTGCTCCTGGGGAGGAAAGCTATGGCAAATCTAGACAGCATTCTAAAAAGCAGAGACATCACCCTGCCAACAAAAGTGTGCATAGTCAAGCCTATGGTTTTCCCAGTTGCAATGTATGGCTGTGAAAATTGGACCATAAGTGAGCGCCAAATAATTGAGGCCTTTGAACTAAGGTGCTGGAGAAGACTCCTGCGAGTCCCTTGGACTGCAAGGCGATCAAACCAGTCAGTCCTAGAGGAGATCAACCCTGACTGCTGTTTAGAAGGCCAGAACCTGAAGATGTTTGGACACCTAAAGAGAAGGAAGGACTCACTGGAGAAGAACCTAATGCTGGGAAAGATTGAGGCAAAAGAAGAATGGGATGACAGAGAATGAGGTGGTTGGATGGAGTCACTGAAGCAGCAGGTGTGAGCTTAAATGAACTCCAGAGGATGGTAGAGGACAGGAAGGCCTGGAGGAACATTGTCCATGGGGTTGCGATGGGTCGGACATGACTTTGCAACTAACAACAACAATATGTTTTACAAGCAGAAAGTACAGCTTAGACAACGATAGTAGGATATCTATAGCACTTTCCAACATATTACTTTTCTTAATCAATACAAAGTACCCCAGATTCTCCAGTGACATAGATCAGAAATATTAAATTAAATTACGGGCCTGGTGACTCAGCAGACTAATAGCATTGTGATTAACACCAGCTGTCTGCAATTACTGTAAATTCGAATAAATTACTGTAAATTACTTTTTACAATTTACAATTACTGTAAATTCGAATCTCACCAGGCTCAAGGTTGACTCAGCCTTCCATCCTTTCTAAGGTAGGTAAATTGAGGACCCAGTTTGTGGGGGCAATAAGCTGACTTTGTATAAATATACAAAAGGATGAAGGCTATTGCTTAACACATTGTAAGCCGTCCTGAGTCTCCGGAGAAGGGCGGCATATAAATCAAATTAAAAAAAAAATGGTAGCTACTTAGTCATTCTGCTGATCAAAGGTGAATAATCTTGATGATGATGTCAAAAGGGTAGCAGATTACACATTTGACATAGATCCGATACCATCTGTGGCAATGTCTATCTAGTAATCATAGCAGAGTTTAATGGTTATTACCGATCTATGAATCTAAGTAGGATTTTTAAAAATCTGAATAGATATGAAGAAAGGGAACGTTCACTGCTTCCCTTTTTAGTAGTGGGAAGAAAGATATTACAATTTCAGGATTACTCCAGCTTGGAGTTTTGAGGGAATAATGAACCATATTCCAAGTGTTATAAATTTGTATTTAATTACTGTTACTACCCTGTTTCCCCCCAAATAAGACATCCCCTGATAATAAGCTCAATCTGGCTTTTGAGCGCATGGCAATAAGGCCAAGTGCTTATATCAGGGTTCAAAAAAATATAAGACAGGGTCTTATTTTCAGGGAAACACGGTACCAAAACATTTATTTTATTTTATTTTTTTATTTTTTTATTTTTTTAATTTGATTTATATGCCCTTCTCCAGAGACTCAGGGCGGCTTACAATGTGCTCAGCAATAGCCTTCATCCTTTTGTATATTTATACAAAGTCAGCTTATTGCCCCCACAACTGGGTCCTCAATTTATCTACCTTAGAAAGGATGGAAGGCTGAGTCAACCTTGAGCCTTGGCGAGATTCGAACCTGCAGTAATTGCAGGCAGCTGGTTTTAATAACCAGCTTAATAACAGGGTGCCTTAGACCACTGTACTACCAAGGCTCTTATTAGACTTATTTATTAGACTTTTATCCCACCTTTATTACTTTATAAGTAACTCAGGGCAGCAAACACACATAATATTTCTTCCTCCTATTTTTCCCACAATAACAAACCTGTGAAGTAAGTTGGACTGAGAGAGAGTGACCAGCACAAAATCATCCAGCCAGTTTTCATGCCTAAAACAGGATAGAATTCACAGTCTCCTGGTTTCTAGGCCAGCACCTTAAATACTGCATCAAACTGAATAGAGAAGTACCTTCTCCATGTTTGTCAGTATACTGGAATGCTTGTATTAGACGAAGGGTTTCATCTACTGATCTGCCAACAGGAAGATCATTCATTGTTATTTGTCGAAGAATTTTCTTGTCATCAATAATAAACAGACCTCTGTGGAAAGATGGCAAAAATGAACAAGAAAAAAATTCATTTTTGAAAATAGTGAAAGATGTATCTGCTGCAACCTTTTTGTATACTAGAACAAAATAATTTAAAATCCTCTAAATACTTTGTATTATGTTTAATTCCACCATCATTTGAATACATAGAACTTGGATTACTAAAACAATTTTGGTAATTATTAACCTAATAAATAAGGGATGCACCATGTAAGATACAATATAATAACAAATATTTGATTAAAAATGTTGAGCCATTCTGTATTTCATTTGTCACTGCTGCAATATATGTATAAAAAACCCAGAATAGTTAATATTATACCTAAGAGCATGTCCTTGGTCCTCTAGATAAACTCCATAGTCTTTTGAAATCTGGTGTGTCAAATCAGAAAGAAGAGGTATCTTCACTGGTCCAAGTCCTCCTTGTTTTCGAGGTGTATTTATCCTATTGCAATAAAAAGTAGCCAAATATTCTATTAAAGCATTATTTTATACTTTACACTAATTTTGAATAGATAATTATTGGTATCATAAATAAACATGTTCCCAAAGCATATTTAATCACAAAAATGAGAATTCAGTTCCATTGCATAAAATTAAGTGAAAAAATTCTTAATGGAAGAGTAAGGCAGCCCTGTGTTCTTCACCTTTGTTGAGATACCTCAACAATGTTATTTTAGTGACTCATACATACAATTAATTCAGATAAAATTAAAATTTATGGCATAAGGATTATAAATTGAAATGCATTGATTTTATACTAAAATTTTCAGGTATCACATTTGTTTGAATTTTACAGGACTGTAAAACTGAATGGTTCACTACCAATAATTTGCATAAGTAAAAAGATAGGGAAAAGAACATACCATGCTAAATGAGTGAACTGTGAATCTACTGAGCAAGCTACCACTTCAGCATCAATTGCTCTGAATTCTTCAATTCTGTCACTAAATGCTATTATTTCCGTTGGACACACAAATGTACTGAAGAGAGATTAAAATTAGATATTTTAAAAACTGAAATAATAGTTTAAATGCTATATTACTAATGCAAGAATATATTTTCCATACTGTTTAAGAAAATTTCTTGAACTGTAACCTTATTATATTGGGTACCTAATACCCTTACAGTGCCAATATAACTGTGTATTTTATGGCATTAAGACATTAATAAGCAATTATTTGGTAGCAGAAATGAATCAATTTCACATTTTCAACTTTTTTCAATATAATTTAGTAAACTTCTGCAATTTTACAGTTGCAAGAATAAGTAAAATGTTTGTGTATATTCTAAAATTTGTATCACAGATTTATATCTTCCATTTATTATCAATTGTGCTTAAGACAGTCAGCAATTATAAAATAAAGTCTTCAAAGCTGCCCATTTTCAGTACTGTACATCCCTTCTCCCATTTGAATGTTTTCAGACATTAAACATGGTGGCGCAGTGGTTAGAAGGCGGTACTGTAGGGCTAGCTCACTGCCCACTCCAAAAGTTTGATTCTGACTGGCTCAAGGTTGACTCCGCCTTCCATCCTTCTGAGGTTGGTAAACGAGAACTCAGATTGTTGGGGACAATATGCTGACTCTGTAAACTGCTTAGAGTGGGCTGTAAAGCACTGTGAAGCAGTATATAAGTCTAAATGCTATTGCTATTCAACATGGGAAAAAAATCCCTTAATTCCTTTCATCTATTTTTTTTCTCTATGTATGTATGTTTAATAGATATTTAATATCTATTAAATATTTTTGCTCAATAAACATTGCAAAAACACATATGTACTAACACATTTGCTTACAAATCAAGAGGATAAAAGAAGAAAATAACATATTTTCCTTCAAAATCTGCTAATTTCAGTTCTTTAAACTCTCCATTGATGACAGCTGTTCCCTCCCAGTCAGGTGCTGGTTTAGAAACTAAAACAACAACAAACAAAATATGAAAACATTTAAAATCAACATTTTGATTTTATTTCAAATAAATAGTAATAAATAAATAATAAAATAAATAAATAAATAAATAAATAGTGGTTTCAAAGTGAATGGGTAATATTTTCATTCTAGTAAATGAAAAGTGCAATTTTGTTTCAAAAACTGAGTATTTAGTAGGCAAATTATTAAACATTTAACTTTTGTTTTTATTATTTACTGTAGCAACATATAGTCTTAGGAATTGTTAAACTACTAAAATAAATCCATGAATTATCAGTTTTTAAAACTGATATATCTAGAAATGCCATCCCAAATATTTAAGGATAGAATTAATGCTTTTATTATTGGGAATAATGACTAAGCTTTGTTCTGTGAGGCATTATTTGAAATGTATAAAATAAGTTAAATTATTTTTAAACACTTTAATTTTTTTTAAAAAATATCACAGTAAAGGTTAAGCTATGTAAAAGTAGTTGCCTATTAAAAGTATTACAGACATTTATTATAAAGTACTGAGTGTCTTCAACAGCTGGCAATTTTTAAAGTCTAAAATAAAATATAAGCTATTTGTGTAATAAGGCTGTGGGTATTGTCATTTTTGTTAAGGCAATGAATAGAAATGGATTACGTTGACAGTATACTGTATGCTACAAAAAAGGTAAATGTTTATGTTCATAGTGATAAAATATGCTGACAAATTTTTGCAAAATATTACTTTTCACATGATTCAGTATACTGTATATTTATCTATATATTTATATAAAATATATTATACATACACACATATGCATGTAAATTAGATAAATTTAATATATACAGAGTATGTAAAATTACATAGAAGCAAGTACCTAAATGCCACTGAAACAAAATTCAGATTTAGGATTAACAAATAGAGACTGAATCACAATTCAAGTTAGAAAAGAAAAATTAAATTCTTAACTGAGCAATTTTATACCTATCTACATTCTTGTATACTGACCTG
This sequence comes from Pantherophis guttatus, assembly GCF_059756535.1. Classification (NCBI taxonomy): domain Eukaryota; kingdom Metazoa; phylum Chordata; class Lepidosauria; order Squamata; family Colubridae; genus Pantherophis; species Pantherophis guttatus. The sequence continues at coordinate 75,316,378 of NC_142067.1, forward strand.
TATACTCTCAGTATATAATACTGTAAGTTAGAAAGACAATGGAGGATGTTATTGGAACATGCTTGTAACAGAATATGTATACAGTATGGATATTTTAAAATGTCTGATATTTTAAGATTATTTCTCAAGAACTCTGTAATGGATTAATAATAAATGTTAATCTATAAAAATAGTCTAAATATTGACTTCCGGTTGGCTCCGCGAGCCTCGAAGACGCTCTTCTACGAGCGCCCGATCCCCGGTTCCGTAAAAGCCCCAGAACAGCCGAAAAACAGCTGTCTGGAGGCTTGGAACCCTCTCCCCGGGCAAAGGGGAGAGAGAAGAGCCGACAGGCGGAAGTAGAGCCCCCCAAGTGCGCTAGGAGAAATCCTGGGGCGTGAAGGGTGTGGGCTCCCTACTGAAGCCTGTCAAGCTGCTCCGGACCAGGGACGACTCTGCTAAAGCGGAGCTAGAAGCTGCAACCAAAATCTGCTGAAAATAAATGGGGGGACTTTTAACATCTTTACTTTGATTGCAGACAGAGCAAATCAGGAGAAAAAAAAGGAAAAATTGCAAGTAACACTTTAAAATGCAGAAAATGGCACCTGAGGGCGGGAGGAGGAAGCTACTAGGGAAAGTGCTTGTTAATGCTTGTTAACGTTTGCAATAGTGATACAGCTACTGGATTACACTTTAAGAGAAAGTTTTAAAGTGGAAGCGGCCAGGAAAAGAATTTGGTATCGAGGAAAAGAATTTGGTACTGACTTTAACTAAAATTTTGCTTTTATACTGTGTGGAAAATAATTGGAATTGTCATCCTGATAGCTGGATGAATACAAAGTGGCTGAAATATGGCTGACATCAGGGCTGGTGAATCAGCAAATTCTCAAGCTGTGACTGTTCAAGTTTTTCAAGAACTTCTAGACTCTTTTAACTCTGCTCTTTTGGATACAATTGAAAGAGCTTTTTCAAAAAACAGCTTGGAAAAACATAAGCAGTTGGTGGAGGGACAGCAGGAAATTACTCAGAGGAGTTTGCTTTTGGAAGATCAAGAAGATGTCAGAATTGAAAGGCAGGCTGGCACAGTTGAAACAAAGGTTTTGGCGGACGTTTCCATTCAATTGATAGAAAAGCAACAAATAGACTCTTTATTGCAAGTTGACAATCTTTATGGCAACAAATTTTGGCTATATGGACAGAGGAATGGACTGAATGATTATACAAGCAAGAAGAGTCGAAATGGGGATTTCAAATTAGAAAACGTGACCTCAAGAAGAGAGCGAGCATTTCAGAAACATCAACCTCAAATCAACATTTTAAAATTTTCAAAAATAAAATTGGGGGGAATGTTGAAAGAATTTATAAAAAAAAGGACTGGAAAAAATATAGAAAAAAGAGAAGAACAGAAGATTAAGAAAGATATCTTCCTGTAGATTTCGAAATTTGCATTTGGCAAATATGTGTTCTAATGTATTAAGAGATTTTTAAAATGTTTAACATAAGATTATATTATTTTAAAAGATATATGAGATAAATTGTGTAAGCTTTCAAGATGCCCAACTTTTTGAAGCAAAGAGGATTAATGTTAAATTCAGAATTCTATTACAAAATGATAATTAGTTTTGGATAGTAAAAGGGCTGCTTTCTAAAAAGTTAGAGGTATTAACATGGTTAATTAAAAATTTGAAAGATATCCTCCTGTAGATTTTGAAATTTATATTTGGTAAATAAGTGTTTTAATGGTATTAAGAGATTTTTAAAATGTTTAACATAAGATTATATTATTTTAAAAGATATATGAGATAAAATGTGTAAGATTTCAAGATGCCCAATTTTTTGAAGGAAAGAGGATTAATGTGAAATTCAGAATTTTATTAGGGAGTAATGTTCAAAAAGAATGATGTTCGAGGGTATGGAAATGAAATTTATTCATGATTTTTACTGTTTGTAATACTGCTAAAGTATTGGATTATACATCAAGAAAAAGTTTTTAATTTAATTGGTCTTGAGAATTTATAAAAGGGAGGTTGATGAATTGGAGCAAGGGGAGTTAAAGAACGTGTGGGAGTTTTGAATTTTATAATTAGTTAGTTTATTTTAGCATATGTTTGTTAGATGCTATACCCCGTTTTTGGGCTCTGGGAAGTCGGGGTGGGTGGGGAGGGTGGGATAAGGGGTGGGGTGGGAAAAAAGTGGTGAATAGAGAAATGTTTTAACAGAAGAAAGTATCTACGATTAGAATACAGGAGTTGCTCAGATACTAAAGGAGGAGAATATTTCACAGCAAAGAAGTTAGAAAGGAGAGAGGAGGAGAGGGTAGGAAGAGGAGAGGGAGGGAGAGGAATGGAAGAAAGGAGAGGAGGAAGGGAAGGGGACAGGAGTAGGAGTGAAGGTGAGAAGGGGGAAAAGAAGAGAGAAGTGGGGGAAAGGAAAAGGAAGTAGGATGAGGTAGGAGAGGAGGAAGGAGAAAGTAGGAGAGAAGAGGAGGGAGGAAAGAGAAAGAAAGGAGGAGAAGAAGAAGGTTTGTTGTGGAATGAGTGAAGAAAGAGAAGAAGAGCAACTCCGAATGTAATTAAAATGTCTTATTTTAATGCTTTCTTTAAGGGAAACATGTATATGTAGGATTTATTATGTATAAGAAAATGTATATTTTCTATTATGTGGGGAGGGGGAAAGGGTGGGGGGAGAAAATTGTTTGTATTTCTTATAAAACTTTCCAATAAAAAAAATAGTCTAAATATTTTCCTATAATCTAATGATAGATGCATCAAAGAAATAAGGGGGTAGCAGTTCTGCAAATAAATCTAGTAAAACTTACAAAGAAAGTCAAGTAGGTGTATGTCAGATTGAAATAATAGGTTTTGTCTGTTGTGTCATTTATTTAATTTATTATGAACTGCTAATGTAATTCATCCTTAGAATTTCCCAAGAAATATTAGAAATTTTTAGAAATATATTAAAATTTTTAGAAATATATTAATATATTCGGTGGAAATTATATCCACCGAACGAAAGGATGGACTATTCTGACTTTATTGTCGGTGTCATCTGGGCCAGTCATTGTGAGAGGGTGACTGGGATAGTTACCCTCCAAATGCGGTGGGATGACACTGGCCCCTCCTACTGCTGTGAGAGGGCAGTGAAGCCCAGCTCCTGGTATGAAGATCTACTTTTGACCCAGTATTATTAGATTATCTGGTGAAGCCCTGACCAGTTTATCTCCCACCTCTGTTTTTTGTGATGTTTACGGCTGCTGACCTTCTTGCGCTGTGAGACTCCCCCCTCTCGCAGGCTTGGCCCTCTTCATTATCGAGGGCCTACCTTGATGACGGATTTTGGAATCCCGAGAGGTGGCATGTTGTGAGGAGGGGGTTGTGGGGTTTTTTGGGGAAGTTTTTAGATAAGATTTTAAAGGGTTCTCGGAGGGGGGTGGGTTGTGTGGGTTCGGGGGATAAACTGCAGGGGAGGGGGCTGGGTCTGGCAGGGGGTCACAGTACAACGGCTGCAGGGCTCGGGGTCAAGGAGGGGGCTATAGCTCATACTGATGAGGGCTCTTCCATCAGTACTGTGGATGGCAGGCACAGATTTGGTGGGAGCAGGGGGCCATATCTGGTGGTGGGGGCGCGCACTCGCTGTCTTCGAGCAGTCGCTCCAGCCCCCAATGCTCTTCCCGTTCCCCAGGTTGCATAGACCCTCAGGGCCCGGGCCTTCGGTTGATGTTATGCAATGCCAGGTCCGTGGCAAATAAAGCCCCCCTCATTTGTGATCTTGTTCAGGAGGGGGGAGCGGACCTGGCGGGGATTACAGAGACCTGGTTGGGTCAAGAGGGGGAGTTCCTCTCATTGAAATGTGCCCACCATATTCCATTGACCGAAGTCCCAGGGTAGGGGTGGGGGGTGGGGGGTGGCGGTTCTTGTAAAGGAAGGACTTGCTCCAAGGGAGACCACTGTACTTCAGATAGCCGGGTGTGAGTCCCTGTTTAAGAAGTGGGGTTATAGGGCCTGCTGACTGCATACCTGGCTCCCTGCCGCGTGACGGCGGCCCTGCCCGAACTGCTCAATGTTATTGCTGGGGTGGCGGTTGATATCACCCGGCTCTTGGTCATGGGGGACTTCAAATTGCCATCCATCGGGGAAACATCTGAGGCAGCTCGGGAGTTCATCGCTTCCATGACGGCCATGGACCTGACCCAGTTAGTTCATGGCCCTACTCACCCAGGGGGACACACCTTGGACTTGGTTTTTGTCTCTGGTCAGTGGATGAATGATCTAGACATAGGGGATATAGTTATTGAGCCCTTGTCATGGTCAGATCATTCTCTCCTCCAGCTTGACTTTATAACCGTTACACCCCGCTGCAGGGAGGCAGAAACAATTAGGTTTCACCTAATTCCGCCCCAGGCACCTGATGGATCCGACAGGTTCCAGATGGAGCTTGGGCCATTCCCTGAAGCTCTGGGTCATGGCCCAACTGAAGACCTGGTGGCCGCCTGGGATAGGGCAGCTGCTGGGGCTTTGGACTGTGTCGTGCCTTTGCGGCCTCTGACCCGGTGCCGAACTCACTTGGCTCCTTGGTTTTCCGAGGAGCTGAGGGAGATGAAGCGCCAGAAAAGACGTCTGGAGAGCGGTTGGGGGGCCAGCCGTTCCGAATTCGACCGGACACTGGTGAGGTCTCATATTAAGACCTACCTAGTGGCGATAAAAACGGCAAAGTTTAATTATTTTTCTGCTCTTATCGCGTCTGCAGATAACTGCCCAGCCGCCCTATTTAGGGTGACCCGCTCCCTCCTCCATCTGGGAGCGTGGGAAGACCCCTTGCAGGGTCGAGCTGAGGATTTTGCGCAGTATCTGCATGACAAAATCGCTCATATTCAGGAAGGCTTGGACTCTGACTGGGTGGATCCAGACGGGATGATGGAGGCGGGTCTTGAGAATATTATCTGGGAGGAGTTTGACCCTGTGGCTCCCGAGGACGTGGACAGGATTCTGGGGAGGCTTAGCGCAGCCACGTTTATTGGACCCGTGTCCCTCCTGGTTTGTGCTGGCTTCCCGGGAGGTTACACGAGGCTGGCTCCAGAGGATCATTAATGCTTCATTGAGTGAGGGTTTCTTGCCTTCCGCCTTGAAAGAGGCGGTGGTGAGGCCCCTCCTCAAGAAGCCTTCTCTAGATCTGGCTGTTTTGGCGAATTACCGTCCAGTCTCCAACCTTCGCTTTGTGTCGAAGGTTGTTGAGAGTGTGGTTGCGCGACAGCTTCCCCAGCACCTGGATGACACTGTCTATCTAGACCCGTTTCAGTCCAGTTTCAGGCCTGGGTACAGCACGGAAAGGGCATTGGTCACATTGGTTGATGATCTCTGGAGGGCTCGGGACAGGGGTTGTTCCTCTGTCCCCTGGTCCTATTAGATCTCTCAGCGGCTTTTGATACTATCGACCATGGTATGCTGCGCTGGCTGGAGGGGCTGGGGGCACCGTATTACGGTGGTTCTCCTTTCTCTCTGACCGGTCGCAGTTTGTGTTGGCAGGGGGACAGAGGTCGTCCTCGAGGCGCCTTATGTGTGGGGTGCTGCAGGGGTCGGTCCTCTCGCCCCTTCTGTTCAACATTTATGTGAAGTCGCTGGGTGAGATCATCCGTGGTTTTGGGGTGCAGTTCCATCAGTACGCTGATGACATTCAGCTGTACATCTCCACCCCAGACCACCCCAATGATGCCTTTGAAGTGATGTCCCGGTGCCTGGAGGCCGTGCGGGTCTGGATGGGGAGAAACAGACTCCGATTCAACCCCTCCAAGACTGAGTGGCTGTGGCTCCCAGCGTCCCGATATAGCCAGCTGGTGCCATCGCTGGCTATTGGAGGCGAGTCATTGGCCCCCACAGAGAGGGTTCGCGCAGCTGTCTTTAGAAGAGCATATGATGGTTGTGGCCAAGGGGGCTTTTTATCAGGTTTGCCTGATCCACCAGTTGCGTCCCTTTCTGATTGGGACTCCCTGCGCACGGTCACTCATGCCCTCGTCACTTCCTGACTGGACTAATGCAATGCTCTCTACATGGGGCTCCCCTTGAAGAGCATCCGGTGGCTCCAGCTGGTCCAAAATGCAGCCGCGTCGGTGATTATGGGAGCGGTGGGGCATTCCCATGTAACACCTCTCCTGCGTGAGCTGCATTGGCTCCCAGTGGTCTTCCGGTGCGATTCAAGGTGTTGATTAACATCTTTAAAGCGCTCCATGGCTTAGGACATGGGTACTTACGGGACCAACTTCTGCTACCGATACCCTCCCACCGGCCAGTACGCTCCCACAGGGCGGGGCTCCTCGGGGTGCCGTCGGTCAGACAATGTCGACTGGTGACCCCCCGGGGGAGAGCCTTCTCAGTGGGGGCTCCTGCCCTCTGGAACGAACTGCCCCCGGAGGTACGGAGGATCCCAGACTTGCGCACCTTTCGCCATGCCCTGAAGACTTTGTTATTCCACCAAGCCGGGCTAGCCTAATTTTAACGGTTTTAAATTTTAAATTGGATTTTAATGGGATGTTTTTAATTGTGGGCCAAAGTATTTAATCTGGTTTTAAATTGTTTTTAACTTTTATATTTATGTATTTGATCTTGGCTGTTCACCGCCCTGAGTCCTTCGGGAGAAGGGCAGTATATAAATATAATAAATGAATGAATGAATGAATGAATGAATGAATGAATGAATGAATGAATGAATGAAGTAATATTTTCTACCATTTCAGAACTAGGCCCCAAACAAGTCTTTCTAAAAGAATGATTTTGATTCTCCTGCTTCTTTGTATGGCTCATTACACCAGAAGCTTTCCTGACGTGTCCTTTGTCTAAGTTTTATTTAGCATATATTTGGAACAACATACAATATTTGTGATTGCTATTCAATTTAACTCATTTCTTCAGTGCTCATAGTTGCTATTGAAAAGTTCACATTTCAATCCTTTTCTGAGTTTTTGAAGAAAGGCTTATTAACTCCATACTGTTGTTATTAAGACATCATATATGACAAGTGAGCAAGACTTTCTGTGACCACCCTTTTCCTGAAGAAACACTGGCATCACAATACATATCTTTGAAGCTCTACCGCGGGCTTTGTGTTACCATGCAATACATCAGCTTTCTCCCTAATAGCACTCCAGATGTGTTGGACTTCCCATGACCTCCCTCCCTCCCTAAGCGCAAACCATTATTGGGGCCTGACTGAGGAAGACCAAATGCTCTTAAGGGCAATAAGATCAGGCGCTGTACGAGAAGAATGGCCTTTCAAGTAGGGTCTTTGTGGACAAAGACAGGAAGCGCAGCTCGCAATTAGGAAGGGTACAACTAAGGCTTCGGGTCTTTCCCTCACTCAAGAACTGAAAAGACAAGGCAGAGGCTGGCTCAGGCAGCTCCGCCTCGCCCCGTCCCCCTCTCCCGGCCATATGGCGCGGCGGCCTTTTTGTGCACTTACTCTTGGCCTTACTGAGGTGGAGTGAGTGGTCTTTGACGGGCACCCGCGATGCCTCGCCAGGATACACCTCGCCCCCGGCATAGTAGTGGCACTTCTCGTCCCCGTAGCCGAAGCTCTGGGCAGCCTCAGCGGCCCCCGCCTCCTTGGACATCGTGGCCGCCAACATCAGCAAAACCATGGAGCAGAGTGCTAACGGTTCTGACACGGGTTTCAACCGCCGGTGCCTCCCGCTCAGCCTCGCTGCCTCCTGACTTTCGCTCGGAGGCCCGCGCGCCAGCCTTCCGCTCTCCATAGCCGCACGTCTTGCTGGCCCAGCTGGCAGAACAAAGGGGAAGGCACAGCAGGGCAAGGCAGGCCTGGAGGAGGAAGAACCAATCAACCGAGCTACTTTTTGGGGCGGGGCCGACGGCCCTCCCACTCTGGAGACGCGCAAGCACTGCAACTGCTGCGCTTCCACTCTTAGTTTCGCAGAGACGCGCAGCTGGCTGTGGCTGTTTTGTGGGGACCCCGGGGAGACGTTGATTGAGAAACCTTCTTCGTTCTATTAAAATAATTGTTCAGGAGCTTAAAGGCGGTTCTTCTAAAACTATTGAAGGAAGCCCTCCTCTCCCCAGGTAGAAGAAGATACCATGAGGCAGAAAATAATTAAAACCCAATACAACTTAATCAAATACAAATGATTAAATCACAACAGTTTAAATCCTTTCAAGCTAAAATACTAGCCTTGTTTAACTCATTTCCAGAACTGGCAGCCTCAGGGAAACACTTGAGCTAATCAGGGAAACAGTTGAGACTAACAAAACAACCGAAATATAGCAACAATGTAGCTAGACATAACACAGGAGCTGACAGTAACAAAGTAGCGATATCTTGTTAAACCAATTACTATCTTTTGTTAAATAAACAAGGCGCAGGAGCTAATCAAATTTCCCAATTCCATTTCTTTTCAACAGAGATAAACCATTTTTTCCTTCCAAACTAAGGAAATTATCCTATCAATAGACATAGAATTAAAACATCACCAAATACAGGATTTAATTATCAAAGGCATGTGTTAAACTGAAATACTCAGCAAGAATATATAAACTCATGTTTGGATGTCAATCAGTTTAGCTAGCCAAGAAACCGCTGACTGTCATTGTCTTGGTTTCTTGCCATTAAAAGGCTTCTTTCCGGCAGCTTTGCTTCGCTATTTCATTTATTCTTCAAAGCGTTGTTTCCTGGCTGGAAGAATCCTCATCAGGAGGCATTTTCCTCCCAACACCACACAGTGCGAATCCTGTGCCTTTAAATAGATTTAAAAGCCAGTATATCAGCGCTATTGACTTGAAAGGACATGGTGACACAAATCAATCTAACCTTTGCTATTTGCTTCTGTTAAGAATTGCTTGTGCTATTTTGCTACAGTTAGGAATTATTTGTTAGGAATTAATTCTGTAAAAGAATTGTATCCTTTGCTATCAGGTTTCTCACTTCTGCTACTTGCTTCAGAGCTAGGCACATGCTTGGATATAGAACAACAAAAAAGTTCCCAGGAACATCCTGCTCCATAGAAATGGGGCCAAAGAAGGGGGCTGCCTAGGAGCACGAACACACAAGGCTACAAGGGATGCTCTGTAAGATAACAAAGCATAGAATGAGCATGGAGAAAGAATGCTCCATGGATAAGGGGCATGGGCAGGCATTGCCCACATTGAGCAATGAACGTTTCTCTCTTATTGGCAAAATGAATGTGTAAGATCCTAGACATGTTTTCCTAGATGTGGCTTTTCTCCTTCCATGTTTGTTGTCTATATGCATATGGAATAAGTTTACCCAGCTCTTCTTTGTACAAATTTTTATTGTTTTCCAAGCCTCTTCTTGAATCTCACTATCTTTGGCACCTCAGTGACTCAGGTAAACTCTGGAAACTTACAGATTATATGCCATCAAATCTGTCAACTTTTAGCCAGTGGTGGGATTCAGCCAGTTTGCACCAGTTCAGTAGAACTGATACCTAATTTTTTGCTGAGTTCAGCGAACTGGTTAGACATGTTCCAGAAAAATCTGTGTTTTCCAGAACATATCTGGTTTTCGTTCAACTTCCTTCCAGGTGGGGAAAAATAAATCCCTCCCCAAAAGTCCAAGAGAGGAGCGACGAAAATCAAACAGAGATGTGGCACCTTCAATCACTTCACTCAGTTCGAAACTGTCTTACTTAACAGCAGGGAATGGGAGTGGGGCGGGGCCTGCGCATAAGGCACCAGCCCAGGGCCAAAGCACCAGCGGAGCATTAGAAGGTTGGGGAGGATGCTGAAGTGAGCGGGCTTCCTGCCTGCAGCACCCATGCTGGCTGCCCCTTCCTGGCCAGAGCTGGAATGCTGCAAAGTTTAAGTGCCAGTAGATGCTGGCCTTCCCTCCGGCGGGCCTGGGAAGCTGCTGGAGGCAGATGGACCCATTTCAGCGCCTGGCACCCAGATGTCCTCGCCTCCCCCAAGTATTTTTTTGCTAACCTAATTTCCATGTCTCTTGCATTTCTCCATCACGTTTCTTGCCATCGTGTGCAGGGAAAGAAAAGTTAGTGGGGCTAAAAAAAAAAAGTTCAATCAATTAATTCCAACTTCGCAAGATTTTTTTTCGCGAGAAGTTGGAATTGATTGATTGAGCTCTTTTTTTTTTTAGTCCCAGAAACTTTTCTTTCCCTGCACACAATGGCAAGAAATGTGATGGAGAAACATAATGGACCTGGAAATCAGGTTAGCAAAGAAATGCTTGGGGGAAGCGAGGGCATCTGGGCAGTGGTGGGTGGGGCAAGCATGGCACTGTGCTGCAATGGAGAAAACAGGAAATGGAGCGGCTGGCATGAAGGAAGGAGGAGAAGCAGGGAGAAGAAAGGGAAAGCGGCCTCCTCCTTCCCTTGCATCGGACACTCCGTTTCCCATTTCTTCATTGTAGCACAGTGCCCAGGATCCACTTTGACAGCGGGGTGGTGATAGTGGTGGTGGTGGTGGTGTTGTAATTAAACAACTGGTTCGCCCTGGGTCAGGTTGGCAATCGTGGGAGATTCATCCTGCATGTGTGATGGAGCTGGAGGATGGGGATGGGCCACGCCTCCTACAACAGCCAACGTGACCGTGGGCCAACCGGTTGTTAAATTATTTGAATCCCACCACTGCTTTTAGCAATCACATAGGTAGATTTTCTCTGTGGCAATCTAACGCTAATGTAGTTCTGTAGACCAGTGCTTTTCAACCTTTTCACAGATTGTACCACTTTTAGGACATGACAATATTCGAGTACCACCTGTGGGAAGCCCCCCCACCTCCTAGAAGAATGAAATATTTTGGGGAATATTAAAAGAGGAAGAATATTATATTTCCCCATGTGGGATTCATCTTATTTTGAAATAAACAATCACCAGCAAAACTTCTAAGAGAAAACAATGGTAATTTCATTAACTGCTTTGCAAACGCAGGTACACTGGATACACCATAAATCATCAATATGTTTGCCTTATATTCTCTATTTCTGTTACAAATTTACCTCCCACCTTTTCTTCATTGGCTAAGCACTCATGCTGTCACCACCTATCCAAAGTGTCTAAAATGAATACATTATCTCCTCCCCTAATTACATCTCTCACTACTCTTAATTCTATCTCCTGATGCCCTTATTTAAATTCTGGTTAAGACCAGTTTCTAGCATAGCAGAGGCCTCTGATCCTAGTTCTTACATACAATTCTCAAGCTTCAGATAGCTCATGAGATTAGAAATATACTGCTCAAAAAAATAAAGGGAACACAAGCAAAAGACATCCGAGATCTGAATGAATGAAATAGCCTTATTAAATACTTTGTTCTTTACATACAGTAGTTTATACACTGCTCAAACAACTAAAGGGAACACAAAACTACTGTATGTAACGAACAAAGTATTTAATAAGGCTATTTCATTCATTCAGATCTCAGATGTCTTCTGCTTGTGTTCCCTTTATTTTTTTGAGCAGTGTATATACAATGTATTTTCTTCACAGGCTAACATATCTTCTTACAATTCTGTAAAAACAATAGGCTCTGTTCCCCACAATCCCTTCACTTACTTTTTACAATCAATATTGATTTTTACATTCATATTTCTCAAATTGTCACAACATTTTTCGAATCTCTTCACTCTCATTTTTCATTCTCTATTAAACCATACAGTCTTTACAACAAGCTTTGGTCCAAGCTGAACACAACAACACATCATCATTCCAATTATCAATATTAAAATTCCCAACATTACTAATTGTTTTACCCATCCGACCAAGTTAAGGATCCAATCACTAAGTCCTTTCAAGGGATTCTAACCATACCTCCCTATGGCCCTAGTCTTTACTTGTAATTTATTTATTTGTTCATGATGTTTTTAAACATCATGAACAAGGTACCTCTTAACTAGTATTACCAGGTACCTCTTAACTAGTATTATAGATACAACAACTATAATCAATCTGTTCTGCACACAGCCCACTCACAGCAGCTGCTAAACTCTCAATTCAGCTTCTTCTTCTTTCCAAACACACAAGATATTTCTTTCCTGAAACAGTAGACAATTAAAATCTCAATTGCAGTTAACAAATCCCAAGTTACCCAAAAATACCAAGATTCTAACATCAGCTATGATTTCTTTATTTTGATTTGTAGAGGATCTTCAGTTCACTGAACAGTCCAAATGGCTGGTTCTTCCACTGGTCCCTTTACTCAAGTGTAGTATATTCACCCCCTTTCTTTGATTCTCACAGCGGTTTCAGTGATTAACAGCACTTGGAATGGTCTCTCCCAGTTCAGCTGTAACTTTTCCTCTTTCCAAGTTTTGATTAGGACCCAATCGCCAGCTCTATAAGAATGTACCAAAAAGTCCACAGGTGGAGTTTGAGCCAAGAGTCCTTTGTTCCTGAGGTAAGACAAAGAAGAGGACAGTCCCAGTACACAGTTCTTTTAAACATATCCTTAGTTTCATATTGTGGAATCTTCCCCACTCTGCCCAAGTGTGGTAATCCAAACATGATTTCATAGGGTGAAATATCAGTATCCCTTTTTGGTTGGCATCGAATTCTGAGCAAGGCCAATGGTAAACATCTTGTCCATGGCATAAACAAATTTGCGTTCCATGGAATATGATATTCCCACTTAATTCCCACTGCCTCCAGATTGATTGAAGCACTTTTGCAGTAAAATGAGTCCCTTGGTCACTATCTATAGCTTCTACTATTCCATATATAGGTATTATCTGTTCCAATATTATTTTGATGACTACTGCTGCAGTGGCCCTCATGGCTTGATAAGCTTCAACCCATCCAGTCAAATGATCCACTTAAATAAATATTTAAGTCTCCTCCACTTGAGGTACCGTATTTTTCAGAGTATAAGACGCACCTTTTTCCCTCCTAAAAGGGGGTGAAAATTTAGGTGCGTCTTATACACCAAATGTAACCCTGCTCACCCACTGGCCCCCACCCTTTGGCCTGTGCCTCACAGCAGTTACCTCCTTGCAAGCAAACAGCAAGAAAAAAAAGCTCCTTTCAGCTTCAGCATAGACTAGCACAAGTTGATTAGATCGGCCTTCCGACTCTCAGCTGATTTGCTCTCAGCTGTTTTGCGCAGGGCTCTGCTGCTTGCTGCAAAGAGGTAAATTGCTGGAGCAGATTTTTTTTCCTTGTGCTAATCAAGCTATGCTGAAAACGAAACTGAAAGTAAAGCAGGCTGTTTGCTGCCACAAGGCAAAATTAGGCAGAGGCAGAATTTTTCTTCTTTTTCCTCACCAAAAAAGGTAGGTGCAAACAATGGGAAATTTAGGGCAAAAGAGGAGAGTTCAAGATTTTAAAACACAAAAGAAAAAAGAAGAAAGAAAAAGGCAAAAATAAAAATGGGAAGGGAGAAAAAGAAATGAAAGAGAAAAATGTTATACATATTTAGAATTGAAATATGAATAGTAATAAGAAATAAATGGGAAATCATGATTATAAAAATGAAATGAATAATAATTGGATTTCTTTTTTTTTTTTTTTGCTTTTTGCTTTAATTTATATGCCACCCTTCTCCGGAGACTCAGGGTGGCTTACAATGCGTTAAGCAATAGCCTTCATACTTTTGTATATTTATACAAAGTCAGTTTATTGCCCCCACAATCTGGGTCCTCATTTTACCTACCTTTGAAAGGATGGAAGGCTGAGTCAACCTTGAGCCTGGTGAGATTTGAACTTGCAGTAATTGCAAGCAGCAGATGTTAATAACAGTGCTTTAGTCCACTGTACTATCAGGCTCTTTGTTTTTGTATTTTTGAAATCTAGACAATGATAAGTTTTTATTTTTTTATTTTTTTTAGAAATACGAATAAGTATAAACTGTAACAATTGAAATACCTTTAATGGTATTATGGAGAAAGTAAAAAGGATTAAATTATAGCGTGGATAACAGCTAGAACATTTTAAAATTTAATTAGGGAAATTGTAATTATTGAAATATTTTTAATTATATATTGTGATGAAAGTGGAAATGATTAAGTTGTGATTATATGGGCAAAACTATGTGGGTTATTGGGAGAGTTTAAGATGTGAAAATGAGTAACATAAGGGGAAAATTATTTGGTTTATGGTCTCGCTGCTCCTCAGGGCAGTCTCCTTCCCATGCTGACCCGGTTTTGCAGGGTTCTCCCCCGGTGGGTGGTTCCGGGTGGGTGTTTGCAAACGACACTCTGTAGCTCGGTGCCCCTCTTTTCCACACTTGAAACAGGCTGAAGATCTCGGAGAGAATGCGGTTTGTGGTATGAGGGACTCTTGCTTCCATTGGGGTAAGGATTTCTTCCATGCTCGCCCCGCTCGATACTGGTTTCTGGCCATATCGATCTCAGCTTCTTCAACGGTGACATACCATTCATGTAGGTTGCAATGTATTAAGTCTGCTTAAGTAGGAAGTAACATTCTGTTCATTGATTGGTTAAAGTAACATTCTGTTCGTTGATTGGTTAAGCCGCCTGATAGCTGGCAATATAAGAGCTGTCAGGCAGAGTTCCAAGCAGTTTCAGTTATAGCTGTGGCAGTTAGCCCAGCTGTTGTTAATAAACGGTTAATTACATGATCTTCGGATTGTCCATCATCCTTGATCCGGCCAATACATTTCAACTGGCGATGAGGATCAACTGGTCGATCTACCGGTCATAGTAATAAGGAAACAGAAGAGATTTAAACTGAAGAAGCAAAACGTGAGTCAGTTAGGAAAAAAAAAAAAAGAAGAAGAAGAAGAGGAAATGGCATCCACACAGACCTTTCCTCCTTTCAATCCCAGTGCAGAGACATGGGAGGCTTATTTGGCACGTTTTGAATGTTTTTTAATTGCAAATGATTATACAAAGCTGATGCCTGAGCGCAAACACGCTTATTTCTTAAGTTTCTGCGGTACTGAAATGTTTGATACTGCAATGACATTAATGGCCCCACAATCTGTACATTCGGGAACATGGGAAGACTTTATAAAAAAATTAAAAAAACATTACGCATAAGCCCCCTCAAGAATAGCCCACCACCAACACTTTTACCATCGTGATCAGGCCCCTGGAGAGACTATTAATCAATATGTTGTGGCTCTGAGGAGGGCGGCCAGGCATTGTGAATTCTTTGATTTAGAAGATTATCTCCTAGATAGACTTGTCAGTGGGGTCAGGGACCAAAGTCTTAAAAGACGTCTGATTGCGAATCACACCCTCACATTTCAAATGGCATTGGATGAGGCATGTGCTTCAGAACTGGCAGCATTGTCACTAGCCGAGTTGCCCCGTGGATATACTACACCTAAGACGGAAAAAGACTCATTGTCTGTAAATGAGACAAATCAGAATCTGTCAGATTCTGATGGTGACTTTGAAGTGTGCTGTCTTCAAGAGTCTAGAAAACAAAACTCTGGCCCAACTAGCATGTCAAGGGGGCCGAATGCATGTTTCAGCTGCAGAGAAAATCACCTGCACGCTAATTGCCATTTTAAAAATGCAGAGTGTCGCCGCTGCAGCCACAAAGCTCATCTCGCCAGAGTATGCAGAGCCCCTCAGCCACAGTTCGAATCACGTGTGCCACAGGATGGGGGCCAACAATATTGTCCTAATCTGTCTAAAGTTTGTAATAGTAACCAACGATCTTCTTCTGATGTGAATTTAGTAACACCACCAAATATGTTGAGCCAACAGAAGATTCGTCTTACAGTATTCATTGAACGGAAACTGTGCACCATGGAAGTTGATTCTGGCTCCGCTACATCCTTGGGGTCATGGAGTACAATTAAACAACTAGTTCTGAAACTGGCTAAACGACAACTAGACCCCTGCCATCTCCTGCTAAAAGATTGCCAAGGAGCCAACATTCCGATTGTCAGAAGTGGCACATTCCGAGTACAATTTAAGAAGTTTAATGGATTATTATCACTAGTCATTGTGGAAGGAAAATTCCCCAGCCTGTTGAGCCTTAATTGGTTCGATGCATTAGGTCTAACTATACAAGGGGTTAATGCCATCTCATCATCTGAACTGGACATGTTATGTAATGAATTCCCCTCAATTTTCTCTGAGGAATTAGGAAAATACATCGGACAACCGGTTTCGTTCAGTCTCGACCCTTAAATGCAGCCTCGCCACCTTAAGCCGCGAAGAGTACCGTTTGCATTGCGACCAAAGGTGGATGCTGAACTTGACAAATTAATAGCACAACGTATCCTGGAGCCTGTTGAGTAAGCGCCATGGGAGACCCCCATTGTTATTGCCATGAAGGCGGATGGTTCAGTGCACATCTGTGCAGATTACCGAGCAACAATTAATCGTACATTACAGGCGCATGCATACCCCGTTCCTATTGTGCAACATTTGTTGCACTCCATGACTGTAGAGATCTCTGGATCGATGTTACCCGCCATCAAAATGAAAGGTGAGTCTTCAATCATCAGGACTGACGAGGCGGGAGCTGGGACAGAAAGCAACGTTGGCACGGGGCACCGGCTGAGGGGGTCAGCATGGGCCAGATTCTTGCCTGGCACATACAGGAGCGTGTAGTCATAGGTGGATAAAAACACAGACCACCTGGTGAATCTCGGGGATAGGAATTGCGGAGTTTGACGGTCAGCTGCTAGTAGACCAAGCAGAGGCTTATGATCCGTCACTAGTGTAAAAGGTCGACCATATAGGTAATGATGAATCCGCTTGACTCCAGCTACCAATGCTAGAGCCTCCTTGTCTAACTGTGAATAATTTCGCTCCGCTGAAGCCAAAGTCCGGGAGAAAAATGCAAAGTCCGGGAGAAAAATGACTTTCTGTCTCTGAGTAGTCCCTATGCACATAGCCACGCCCACCCAGTCATGTGACCAGCTAGCCATGCCCACCCCGTCACATGACCAAGCCACACCCCCACAGAACCGGTTGTTTAAAAAATTGAATCCCACCACTGGCCAGGATATAGGTTGTAAAATATCTGTTGACACAGGCAATGCTAGTAAATCGAATCCAAGTGTCCACCCTCCTCTGATTGAATGGCAGTATTACTTTTAGGGATTTTTTCTTGCTCCTCATTTATGCTCTCTTTTACCACCTGCTCTCCTATTTCCTACTCTGTGTATTCCAGCAGAATTTTTGACTTTTTGTTTCCTTTTAGAGATTCACACATATTTTTTAACATCTCAATTAATTCCTCATATATCCAAGACTCCATATTGCCAACTTAACAAATTGTTAAGACTTTTAAATTATGTCACATTTAATTAGAACTTAAAGTCCATATAGTCTCTTTTTATTTTCAAATTCTAATGTCCAATTCAAATACTTATCCAATCCACTCCAAGTTAAAAGTTTATTGTCTTGCACAGCCATAGAAAATAGAAACAAGTGTTTTCTGAGCTGCAGCTGCCCAATTGGGGCTATACACAGGTAAAGGATTTTTTTCAATTCAATCCCATTCAATTCTGCATGCAATTATTATAAAGGCACATCAAATAATTTTGAACAGAAATCACATCAAATTGGTCAAGTCAAATTATCTGCTTCTTCCCTTTTAGACCCCTTTTTTATTACCTGCTAAACCCCAGTGTCAGCGTTCCAAATTAGGCTCTCTTCCAGCGCTGACATAACAAGATGAACTTTTACCTAGTTTTGTATGTACAGATAGTGTTTCCTGGGAGACGAGGATGGGGGCTACATTCCTGTGAAAAGAACGTGCCGGGAGGTAGAGATGGATCTGCATGATGGCCAATGGGACATTGGGGTTGGAGAGCGGAAGAGGAGGGGGTTGGAAGGAGGGGCCAGTTTGGCTGTCTGTCAGGTTTCGGTGCTATCCTGAATAAACTTCATTCTCAAACGCAAACTCTAATGAATCACTTTTATTTTAAGAATAGCCGAGTCCGACATTCTCCAAACAGGCACACTTCATTCCTTGTAGTGGACTGCCTTCAGCCCGTCAGTTATCCAAACTGTTCCTGAAACACATTTACTGCCTACATGGAGTCCCCAGGAGAATCATTTCCGACAGAGGGGTCCAGTTCACAGCAAAGTTCTGGAGGGAGTTTCTACGATCCATAGGTTCATCCCAAGGGCTCAGCTCAGCATTTCACCCGAGCACCAATGGGGGGGCAGAAAGACTGAACGCTATGATAGAACAGTATTTAAGATGCTACGTCGACTACCAGCAGTCCAATTGGGCAGACCTCCTATCTTTTGCGGAGGTTGCATATAATAATGCTGTCCACAGCAGCACGGGGCTAACCCCGTTCAAAATAGTGAGTGGCATGGATTTTGTTCCCATGCCAGAATACCCGAGGGAGCCCCCTTCCTCAGTCAGTTTGACCGACTGGATGGCAATGTTGAGACAAACTTGGGAAAATGTTAAGAGGGCGCTGGCAAAGGCGGCTCAATCTTATAAGGACCAAGCAGACAAGCACCGAACTCCCCAAAGACCATTTCAGCTGGGAGAGAAAGTTTACCTCTCCACCAAGTACTTGAGACTTAGACTCCCGAGCAGGAAATTGGGCCCAAAATTTATAGGACCATTTCCTATAATAAAAATAATCAACCCCGTTACAGTGCAATTGCAGTTGCCACGGCTTTTGGGGAAAATTCACCCTGTTTTTCACAGTAGCCTTCTAAAACCTGTAGTGGGGTCTACTTTAAGGCCAATGCCACGTGAACCCCCTGGGCCCCTGGTTGTTGGGGGCCAAACGCACTACGAAGTGCAGCGGATTCTTGATTCAAGATGGCACAGGGGGCGCCTTCAGTACTTAATTAAATGGAAGGGTTACCCATTGTCAGAGGCTTCCTGGGTGAAGAGCGCAAACATCCAAGCTGATCGCCTTATAGCAAAATTCCATGCAGACCACCCGGGAAAGCCGGGAGGGGGGGGGTGCACAGCCAGGGAGGGGCTGATGAGACTAATCTTGTTGTGTTTTCCCTATGGGATAGGTGATGTCGCAGAAGTGAAGGGAGAGGGGCCGGATGTCAGCGTTCCAAATTAGGCTCTCTTCCAGTGCTGACATAACAAGATGAACTTTTACCTAGTTTTGTATGTACAGATAGTGTTTCCTGGGAGACGAGGATGGGGGCTACATTCCTGTGAAAAGAACGTGCCGGGAGGTAGAGATGGATCTGCATGATGGCCAATGGGACATTGGGGTTGGAGAGCGGAAGAGGAGGGGGTTGGAAGGAGGGGCCAGTTTGGCTGCAAAATGAAATCAGGAATGTCGGACTCGGCTATTCTTAAAATAAAAGTGATTCATTAGAGTTTGCGTTTGAGAATGAAGTTTATTCAAGATAGCACCGAAACCTGACACCCAGGTAGGAAGAACAACAAGCCTTTTTTTCATTATTCTTAGTCCTGGTTTTGCTGGTATACTTCTAATACTTCAACATTGTGCCCCATGGACTGTCTGGCGAATGTTCAGAGGGGACCCCATCTTCCCATCCTCTCCCCACGAGAAGATCCCATCTTCTTGCCATGGCCCATTTTACCCAACCTGTTTCCCATGCACAGTTTTTCCAATGTTTAATGAAACCACCTGCTTCACACTTTGAGCTCTACACCCACTTCATACTCCAAGTACGTTCCACACGTTCCACACATCCCATCAACCTGATGTCAAAACAATACAGAACCTGACCCAGGGATCTGCAACCTTAAACACTTAAAGAGCCATTTGGATCCGTTTCCCACAGAAAAGAAAACACCGGAAGCCACTAAACCTGGATGTGTGTGGCCAACTCAACGTCACTCACTCTCATTCAGTTGCATGACACCCCCCGCCACACCTACCTCTCTCTCTCTCATCTCTCTCTCTTTCTCTCTCTCTCTCTCTCTCTCTCTCGTGTGTGTGTGTTATTGGGTTTTTTTTGGTTTTTTTGCTGATGTTCTTTCTTCTTTGGGTGCTTTTTACCATATGATTTAAATAAAGAGTCATTTCAAGTTGCCAGATAAATGAAGCTTTTAAAATAAATTTTGAATTCAAGATGGCGGCAATGGAGGAAGCATAGTTACATCACAGGGAGTTAAAAGAAGAGAAAATTTGCTATTAAAGTAAGATAAATGATAGGAGGAGAGGTGGAGAAGGAAAAACAAATCATAGAATAAATCATAGAGAAAGAAAAATAAGAGGAGAAAGAAAAAGGAGAGGAAAGACTGGAGAAATAGGAGGAAAGTGATCCATAATAAACTTGGCCTGCTGAGAGAAGTCCGGCTACAGCTGAGAGGCCTTCCCAAGACCACAGAGGCCCACTGAAGCAAGGTGAGCAGAGAGGCAAAACACATCAGCAGAGAACAACGAGGCAAGCTGGTGAGCGAGTGGGGCCCAGCTGTAGAGCAGGGAGGAAAACCATCTGTGGGGCAGAGAGGAGAACCAACTGAGGGCAAAGCAACAACCATCAGAGAAGGAAAAGGTGAGCCGGTGTGTGTGAGAGACGAGCAGGTAGGAGGAGGAGGAGTACCGGCTGTGGAGAGGAGACAAGAGGTGAGCTTGCTATGGGCCATCCGGGCGGTCCTGTTGCTGGGAGAAGTAGCACAAACGGGAGCCACATGGCTGAGGAGCCAGGAGCAGCGGCAGCACAGCAGATGGGAGACCCAGCAGCGGGAGGCAGCACAACGAAGCAGATCCTGAGAGGAGTGTGGAAAGCGCTGGAGGCTGCTGGTGTTGGTGGAGCATTTCAGCAAAGGGGATCAGTGGTCCAGTGACTGAAAATGGCAACAGAACAGTGTGGGAGACCAACAGGCATGGGGAGGGGGGAACTAAAAAAAGCAGGGAGAGCTGAATACCCGATAGCGGCAGGAGAAAAACAAGTAGGAAGGGAGGATAAAAAGACAACACAGGACACAAGGCAAAAGAAAATGAAAGGCAAGTAGGCAATAGCAAGTACAGAACATATTAAAGGCAGAGAAGTAAGAGATAAATCAAGCCCACAAGAAAGCAGGGAGGGAAAGGATCACAAGAAGGAAGGGACAATAAAAAAACATTCCAGTACAGCCTAAGAACAAACCTCACACTTCAGCCCACTCAACACTATTTTTTTTTAAATTGGACAATCTAAATGACTGCTAGACCCTTAAAATTTTAAACTAGACAATTTGAACTGTAGAACTTTAAATCCTTAAACTAGGCATTCTTTAATGTTAGAACCTTAAATGTTAGCTAGACTTGAGTCCCTCAAATTTTAAACGATCTGTTAGAACATCTGTATCCCAAATTGGGCATTTTTCACTTTTAAAAATCTGTGGTAAAACTCTCTACACTTTCACACTCAATTTTTTGTAAACCCACTCATGGAAGAAGAAACTGATCTGCAAAACGTGTTCCATGTATATACTTACGCCCATAGAATACCCAAACTACATACAAATGTATGTACCAAATATAAATTAATCAAGTTACTAGGAGAAAAAGTTAAGGGCCTAGAGGAAACTCTAACTACTCTGAAATTTGACCTACAAAATGAGAAATCCCAAACCTTGCAAAAAGAATATGCCCAAACTGAACATAATAATGACCAAACAACTTCTAAAAGAGTTGACCCCTTAGAGGAAAAAGACAGATGGAAACATGTCACTCATAGAAAAAAACACAAAGCTAGTACAAAACCCCTGTCCAAACCAACCCACTCTGAAGCAGCCCCACTGGTGCTAAGCAATTGATACCATGGACTCTCACTAGGAGAAAACATGCAGACACATAGAGAAGAAGCACCATCAAATGTCCCTTAAAAAGTAGCACCAGCAAATGTGATAGATAGAAAAACACCACAAACTTCCCTAGGAAAAAAAAGGCGAGTGTTGGTGATAGGAGATTCAAATCTCAAGGGAACAGAACCTGTTGTCTATAGACCAGAAAGTCAACCCAGAGAAATATGTTGTCTTCCTGGAACTAAAATCAAAGATGTGGCTGAGAACCTAACCAAAATAATAAAACCAACAGACCAGGGGTGGGTTCTAAATTTTTTTACTACCGGTTCTGTGGGCGTGGCTTATTTTGTGGGCGTGGTTTGGAGGTGACTGGGTGGGCGTGGCTAGCTGGTCATGTGCATAGGGACTATTCAGAGGGCTGAAAAAAGTCATTTCTGACTGGTCCTCACACTTATGACCATCCTCACATTTATGCCCGTTGCGGCATTCTTAACAACCGTGTCAGTCATTTCACCACTACTTCTCTTCACCATGGTGGCAAGATAGGGCGTAAAACGTAAAATGTGAGGACAGTCATAAGTTCAAGGACTGGTCAAAAGTGCGGGGACCGGTCAAAAATAACTTTTTCAGCCCTCTGAGTAGTCCATATACACATAGGGACTATTCAGAGGGCTGAAAAAAGTCATTTCTGACTGGTCCTCACATTTTTGACCGGTCCTCGCACTTATGACCTTCCTCACATTTATGCCCATTGCAGCATTCTTAACTGTGTCAGTCATTTCGCCACTACTTGTCTTCACCATGGTGATAAGATAAGGCACAAAACCTTGGTAAGAGCCTTGGTAGTACAGGGGTTTAAGGCACCCTGTTATTAAGCTGGTTATTAAGACCAGCTGCCTGCAATTACTGCAGGGTTCGAATCTCGCCAAGGCTCAAGGTTGACTCAGCCTTCCATCCTTTCTAAGGTAGGTAAATTGAGGACCCAGTTGTGGGGGCAATAAGCTGACTTTGTATAAATATACAAAAGGATGAAGGCTATTGCTGAGCACATTGTAAGCCGCCCTGAGTCTTCGGAGAAGGGCGGCATATAAATCAAATTAAAAAAAACAAAACATAAAATGTGAGGACAGTCGTAAGTTCGAGGACTGGTCAAAAGTGTGAGAACCAGTCAAAAATAACTTTTTCAGCCTTCTGAGTAGTCCATATGCACAAAAGGACTACCCAGAGGGCTGAAAAAAGTGATTTCTGACAGGTCTTCGCACTTTTGACCGGTCCTCACCCTTATGACTGGTCATCATTTATGCCCATTGTAGCATTCTTAACAACCGTGTCACTCATTTCACAACTGCTTCTCTTCACCATGGTGACAAGATAGGGCGAAAAACATAAAATGTGAGGACAGTCGTAAGTTCGAGGAGTGTCAAAAATGTGAAGACCAGTCAAAAATAACATTTTCAGCCATCTGAGTAATCCATATGCACAAAAGGATACAGCAATAAAGAGGGATGAAGGAAGTAGAAGAGAGATGGAAGAAAGAAGGAGAGAGAGGGAAAGAAGAGAAGGGAGGAAGGAAGGGAAGGGAAATTAGAGTAGGAGTGAGGGTAAGAGAGGGAGTAAGAGAGGAGGAGAAGGAGAAAGGAAGGGGAAGTAGGGAGGAGAAGAAGCGGGGGGGAAGAAAGTAAGAAGGAAAGAAAAGAGAGAGATGGTAGGTTTGAGGAGAAAGATTGCTGTACAATACAAAAGATGAAAGGGAAGAAAGGCAACCCCAAGCAAATATAAAGATATTAAGATAAAGAATGAATTGTTAAAGAATAAAAGAGAACAAATATGAATAAATAGCAATAATTAGAAACACACATACAAACATACAATTTATTTTCTTTGAACAGAGTATTTGGCCGGTTCACAAATTTAAACAGTGTTTAGTCATTTCAATTAAATTTACAATTTCTATATTTCCTTTTTGCCATATTTATTCCTTATCTATTTTTTTAAAAAACCAATATTACCCTTCATCCTCATCTCTAATCTTAATCAAATTCAATTTTTCCCTTCTATTCTATATTATACCCCTTCCCATTGTCATCTATTTTTATATCCATCCTCACATTGATTAATTATGTAATATTAGAGTTGTTTAATATAAATTCAACATTTTAATATAAATCAATTAATTATATAACTATCTTTTTTGTATATTAATCAATATGAACATGAATATTCCAATTATTTCCATGCAATCCAATTTCTTACAAATCAATTAATTATATTTACCAATAATAATAAACCAAATAATTTCCCCCATATATTCCTCCAAACCACAACTTAACAATTTCTGCTTTCAACACAATCTACAATTAATAGTATCTCAATTATTAGAATTCCCTAGTTAAATAGAGCTTTTTTCTTTTGTGTTTTAAAATCTTGAACTCTCCTCTTTTTCCCTAAATTTCCCATTGTTTGCACCTACCTTTTTTGGTGAGGAAAAAAAAAAGAAATCTGCCTGCCTAATTTTCCAATGTTGCAGCAACAGCAAAGCCAACAGCCTGCTTTACTTTCAGTTTTGTTTTTTAGCATAGCTAGGGGAAAAAAATCTGCTCCAGCACTCTTTCAAAGCAAGTAGCAGAGCCCGGAGCAAAACAGCTGAGAGCAAATCAGCTGAGAGTCGGGAGGCCAATCTAATCAACGGGCTAATTAGCCTATGCTGAAGCTCCACGGGCTAATAAAATTACAAAAAAACACCGAACTGTTTGTTCAATTGCTGGCTCGTCCGCCCCTCACCCACCACTATTTATTGGCAATAAATAGTGGTGTGGAGGGGCGGGGCAAGGGGCGGGGTGAGCCAGCAATTTAACAAACGGTTCGGCCGAACCGCCTAGAACCGGCAGAATCCCACCACTGATCCTGGCACCAAAGAGCCCTGAGATCCCCTTTACCTGCAGGAATTTTTATGATAGCCATGTGGGTTGTTTCACTTTAAAGGATAATGGTGGGAATGCATGTTTGTTCGGGTTCTCAGAGAAACTAGTAAAGAAAACATCTTCACACTTGTGTAATGGCTAAAATCTGCATTCTGACTTAAAGGGAGGGGTCTCTACCACTTTAATCCTACTGTCTTGCCTAAGGGTATTCAGATCTTGCTTTAACTGGATGGCTGTCATTTCTGCTTAATAAAAGAAATCCTTTTGAACAACCACGTTTCAAGAGTTCTCACTTTCTTAAGTTAGAAGGAGAGGCAATCCTTACAGAAAGCAAGATCTGCAAAACGGTCAAACCAGAGAAGCAATCTTTGCTCTACTGAGGGGACCTTGCAAACCATGTCAGAACGAAGCAGAGAAATGGGAGAAACTGATTGCTGGGGGGAGACATCAACCGCCACCCAGTCGGATGCCTGTTTCGTACACCCCATTGGAGAGGATGAGGTAACCCTGGAGAATCCTGAAAAGCCCCGCTGATCAATTGGCATCGGGAAGAAAGATAGCTGGGATGAGAGATCCAGAGGAGTCACCCTCAGCCGCGGCAACAGAAAACCTGGGTAGAAACTGGAACTAGAAGCCCTTGCTGACCAGGGGGGACTGACTGAAGCACCACTGGAGGAGGATTATCTGAAGAGGCATATAACCCAATTGGTGATGGAAACTTTGGAAAATCTCAACATCCAAAGGGAGCCAGGACAACAACCAAAGGGCGCGGAAAGGGCAGCAGTCACGGATGATGCCACAGGAGACACTCTCTTCCTGGAACCTGCCTATCCTATCTCCTATCGAGGAGATGGTGCAGCAGCAGTGGGAGAAGACCCAGCAAACCTTCCCCCCGAGGCTGCATGCACACCAGTGCCCATTCCCAACCAGCCTCAAGTCCCGCAACTGGAAAGAGAAACTCCCCCTCTTGGGGTGAAGTTTGATGGGAATCCGCAACAATTAGGATTCTTTGTGGCACACGTGCTCACCTACATGCAAGAGTACGGGCGTGATTTCCAAACCCAAGGCTCCCGAGTATGAGTTGTGACCCTAGCCCTAGAGGGTGCCACTGCCAGATGGATGGTGACCCTGCATAATGCCAACACACCAGAACTGCAGGATTTTGACCGTTTCATGATGGCCCTGCAATGTCGGTTTGAGGACCCACTAGTGGATCGCAAAGCACGCGACCGCATTAAAGTGGTGAAGCAAGGGTGATGGCCAGTAGCAGAGTATACTGAAGAATTCCGGGACCTCGCATGTCGTGTGCATTGGGCAGAAGATATTTTGGTGAGCTGTTTCAAGGACGGGCTGAGTGATGATCTATCCAATGCCTGCGTGACCCGAGGTGCACGGAATCACCTATGAAATGTATTGGCTGGATCAAGGATGATGGACAATGTGAAGATCATGTAATTAACTGTTTATTAACAACAGCTGGGCTAACTGCCACAGCTATAACTGAAACTGCTTGGAATTCTGCCTGACAGCTCTTATATTGCCAGCTATCAGGCGGCTTAACCAATCAATGAACAGAATGTTACTTTAACCAATCAACGAACAGAATGTTACTTCCTACTTCAGGAGACTTAATACATTGCACCCCTTTCTCCCTGGATGGTGCATGCCGGTTGGCACCGGAAACCGTGCACCATGGATTCATAATTAATTAATTCATTCATTCATAATTAAATTTAATTTAATTCATAATGCTTTGGTTGTTGGGGAGGGTGCTGTCTCTGTACCAGGGCTGGGCAATGCTGAAGGTGTGTTACATGCTCCCTCTATCGCCAATAACTTGTTGAGCATAATCAAATTATGTGATGATGGCAGGGTGGAGGTATTGTTTTGTAAAGGGGGAGGTCATGTCACTTGGGACAAAAAGGTTATTGGGAGTGTCACTATTATAAATGGTTTGCCATATTTCTCCCCCGAGAGCCCAGCTACAGAGGACAGCCCATGGGGTGCCACCTCAAAAGGGGCCTGCGCGCAAAGAGAAAGGCCAGCCCCAAGGGTGTCTAAGGTGCATAAGACAGAGACGGCCACCCCCAAGGGACCACGGCCAGCTCCCAGGCTATCAAAGGGTGCAAGGCTGAAGCAGTTGCGCCCATGCTGCCTCAACTAGTCCCACGGCTTTTCAAGGCCAATGCAGGCAAGAAACCTGAGCCCCAGCAGGCACCTAAGGCAGATAAGCCCAAAAAAGGGCCTAAGGTGCTAGCATTGCCCAAGGCAACCAGAGTCAAGGGGGTGTCAGTGGGGAAGTCGCTTCATATCAAATGTGCCCACCTTTTACATCCAAGATTAGGCCATGCGAGCTTCCCCGTGGTCAAAAAGATGGGGGAATTTGCTGAGGGGATTCACCTCCGGGACTGTGAGGTGTTTCTGGACTGCACCATCTGTAAGAGGGCAAAGAGGAAGGCCGCCCCTATACCTAAGGTGTCACTGCGTAAAACTCAATACCCGTATCAATTAATCCATGTTGATTTGGTTGGGCCATTTACACTGTCCCTAGGGAAAAGGCAGTATTTCCTCACTGCTGTTGACAATTTCTCGCGGTACGGCCATGTGTATACCCTCACAGAAAAATCTGAAGCTTTTGACGCCATAAGTTCACTATACAACTATGTGGAAACCCAGTACAAGACAAAGATTGCACAGCTGCAGAGCGACCGTGGGGCTGAGTTCATGTCCCGAAAGTTCCAAGACTGGATAAGGCAAAGGGCATACACCATTTTTGAACAGCGCCCTTTACTACTGCACAAAATGGTGTGATAGAAAAACAAAACGGTATCCTGCAGACTATGGTGCATAGCCTGATTGCGGATGCTGGGGTTGCGGAATCATACTGAGCGGAGGCGCTACATTACGCCAATTACACCTTGAACCGCACCTGGAGCAGCGTTGTGGACCAGACTCCATATTTTCTGGTCCACGGTAGGAAGCCAAGTTTGGGACCCTTATGTGTATTTGGCTCCTACACTTGGGTGCACATCCCCAAACAGCTGCGGAAGACGGGGAGATCCATCTCCCAGAGACTGAGGTTCTTAGGCTATGCCCCTGGCTCCAAGGCCTACCGGTTCCTGGGAGAAGGGGGCAGGACTGTGACCTCCCAATCTGCCTCCTTCAAACAGGACTCCAATTGGATCCAGAACCACTCAAATGATCTGGGCCCATACGTCAGCCAACCCAGCAAAGCTGCACCGACCATGACATTGCCTGAGACAACCACAGACCCTGCCACTGATGAGAGCGAGGAACAGGACAAAGAAGTCAGCCTACCTGGTCCAGATGGGGAGGATGAGCCATCCAATCCTGAGGGGGAAGACACGTCAAAAGCTTCAGATTTTTCTGTGAGGGTATACATATGGCCGTATCACGAGAAACTCGACTCTTCCCCTCCAGCAACACCTCAGAGGCCCATGATGCCCAATGCCTGGGACCGAGGGCCTCCACATCCCGGTTGTGAACAGCCAGTCGATGAGGAACATGCAGAAGAAAAGGGTGGTGAGTGGCAGGAGGTCAGGAGGTCAAAGCGGTCCAACAAGGGGGTCCCACCAAAGAGAATCGACATTGGGCACGTCGCGTCTGTCAACAGCATCATGGCCACCCTAAAGACTTTCTCTGACCTCCAGAAGCTGCCCATTGAAGAACAGGAGAGATGGCAGCTCGCGATGGAGCAGGAGATGGAGAGCCTGAGAAAACTCAAGGTTTTCACCCCGCAACAACCACCAAAGGAGAAGAAGGTCATTGGCACAAGGTGGGTTTTCAAGGCCAAACCACTTGCCAATGGCCACAATGTCAGGTGTGCTTCCTTCAAAGTTCAAGAAATAATGACCCCAACTCCATGATTTATAGAGAAAGGTACTTTTACTGAAAATTGAAGTGATCGCAACCAAAGAAAAGCAGTATTTGAGGCAAAAGCACAAAAATTACAGATAGAAAGCATTCCCTCCAACTGTCCATCGTAAATCATTCAATCCAAAGATATCCCAGAGGTCAGGTGGGAGCACACGTCTGGCAGTGTCATCAATCAGGAATGCCACGACCGTTGACCCGATAGCAGCTTCAAAGATGCAGCACAGTAGCTTAAGTCTCACTTTCGTTTCTCTCCAGCACGCTTCTCCCCCCATGCTAGCTCCCCCCTCCCCCCATTACCATGGCAGCCAAAGCAGTAAAGGTGGAGGCTGACATTCGCCCCCCCTTCAGAAGAGATCTTATTCCTTAAAGAAAAAAGAGGGCAAAGGAGAGAACAACACAACACATAAATTAAGGCTTATTAGGATATTTGGTGTGAAACAACTGCACTTTCTTTGGCGCCCAAACATCACGTTTATTTACCCATTCAGCTTTAGATAATGGAAAATGTTTCCAAGCCACCAAATATTGCACTCTACCATGATGCTTTCGGGAATCTAAAATTTCCTTAACTTCAAAATGTTGCTCATCCTCAATCAGAATGGTGACAGGAGGGGATTCTTGGTCCAGACGTAAAGGGAACGAATGTTCCAGTTTCAATAAGCTGACATGAAACATGGGATGAATTTGTTGCAATTTTTTTGGTAATTCCAATTCAACCGTGACTGGATTAATTACTTGGGTGATTGGAAAAGGTCCCACATATTTAGGTCCAAGCTTTTTTGACTTTTGGGAGGCTTTTAAATATTTGGTGGTGAGATAAACCATGTCCCCCATTTTATAAGGATGTGCTGGGCATCTCTTTTTGTCAACTTGGGTTTTATGGGCTCGATGTGCTTCATCGAGAGCTTTTTGAGTTACTGCCCAAGTTCCTCGTACCTGTTCGGTTCAATCAATCAAGGAGGGATTTTGTGGGTTGTCTTGAGGTAGCTCTGGAATTGGCACAAACTCTTGGCCTGAAGCCACCTTGAATGGAGTGAAACCTGTGCTGCTATGTATGGAGTTATTATATGCAACCTCTGCAAATGGCAATAGGTCCACCCAGTTATCTTGTTGATAATTTATGTAACATCTCAGATACTGTTCTAACACGGAATTGGTTCTCTCACAAGCCCCATTTGTCTGGGGATGGTGGGCAGAGCTTAACCCCTGGGCGGAGCCTATTTCTCGGCAAGTCCACCCAACTGCACTGGAAACAAGCCACCACCAGAACGGAATAAAGCAGTTGCAATTTCTTTAATTAGGTTCGGCACAGCAAACACAGGCAGGAGAAAAGCACAAGCCAGAAACAAAGTTTAAAGTTAGCGCTACACGCAATCGCAGTGTAGCACCTTTTATACATGCAGCAAGAAATCAATTGGCAATCAAACAGTTAACATCACCCCTCCTTCCCCTAGCTGGCCTGTAGGAGGAGCGCACCTCTGTTACATCACAAGGCAGCAGCATCTGCATACTCCATGCCCCCCCGATCTCCGATGAAAGCGTTTGCTTCGTTTTGTGTGCGAGTGGTAAAGACTTCTCAAACAGCTGATGACACGCCCCCAGAGAGTCCAGCAGCTCGCCCCCTCCTCATCATCCTCCCCATTGATGGCGAGACCCAACCGAGGCTCGACAGGCGGCTCCTCTCTACCAGGAGTCCACCTGCAGGAAACAAAATAAAGATGTTAGTATAGCAACCATTCTACCCACTGGGACCTGGTTTATTTGGATATTTACGATGATACCGACGGAGCAACCAGTCGGCATGAATGTCTGGAGCTGCCACCCAAGATGCTTGTGCAAGTGGATAACCCTTCCACCGTACTAAGTACTGTAACCTGCCTCTACGTAGACGTGAATCCAACACTTTATCTATCTCATATTGATCTGAATGACTCGGTCCCAGGGAAACAGGCTGATGTGTGGGTCTTTCCTCCTTGACAGGTTTAAGGAGGCTGCTATGAAAAACAGGATGTATTTTTCCTAACAGTGAAGGTAGCTTAAGCATGACAGTGACAGGATTGATCACATGTGTTATAGGAAAAGGACCTATGTATTTGGGACCTAGTTTCCTACTAGGTAATCGTAATTTGAAGTATTTGGTTGATAGATACACGTGATCCCCTACAGAAAACGGTTTTCGGTCGGCTCTTTTTTTATCGATATAAAGTTTGTATTCATTTGCTGCTTTTTGAAGCGCCGTTTTTACCGCTGGCCACGTTTGTCAGATCTTGTCGGACCAACTGGAATGCGTAGATACACCTGTAGCTGGAAGTTCTACTTCAGGTATGGCAGGGAATTCTCTTCCATAGATGATTTGGAAAGGAGAAAATCTCGTGCTACAGTGGCTGATATTATTGTACGCAACTTCAGCGAATGGGAGTAAGGTGGACCAGTTTGCTGATACGAAACGTAGCAATGTAGATATCGTTCCACAGCGGCATTAGCCCGTTCGACTGCTCCATTTGTACTGGGATGGAAGGCTGAACTTAATCCTTGAGTAGACCCTATCCTATTGAATGAAAGACCTCCAAAACTTGGCAGTGAACTGGACACCCCGATCTGATATAATATGCTTCGGGACCCCGTGAAGGCAGTAGATATGTTGTATAAACATGTCTGTCAATCGTTGGGCAGATGGTAAACTCCGACAGGGTATAAAATGCGCCTGCTTTGAAAATAAGTCTACTACTGTCCAAATAACGGTATGTCCATTGCTGGGCGGAAGGTCCACTATAAAATCCATCGCCACCTCCTCCCACGGACGACTAGGATCAGCCACCGATTGTAATCGACTGAGTGGTTTCCCTGACCATGGTTTTGCTGCCGCGCATGTTGGGCACGTTTTTACGTAACGTTCAATTTCACCACGCATTCGTGGCCACCAAAATTGACGTCTAATCAGGTGAAGTGTTTTAAGGAAACCATAGTGACCTGCTGGTTTGGCATCATGGCACCGTCGTAAGACTGTAGCCCAAAGCGGTTCTGGAATGTATAAACGATCCCCATTCCACCCTAATCCATCTCGTAGGACTATTGATGTTTGGTTTTGATTTAACCATGTATCCTGGCTGATGGGCTATCTGAAGATTCGTTAAGAAGGACTCTTCTTTCCGTAACACTGCTGCAACCGCATGCCCACTCTCAATGGGTGGTATAAGAGATTCCACTACTTCCTCGCGCTTACTGTTATATTGTGGCATACTAGAAAGTGCGTCGGCGAGGAAGTTCTTTCCTGCTGAGCCTTAAATTGAATCTTCGGAAATATTGTGCCCAGCGTAGTTGCTTTGGAGACAGACGTCTACGCGTTTGTAATGCCTCTAAATTTTTATGGTCTGTCCATACTTCAAACTGGATAGTAGCCCCTTCCAGGATGTGACGCCACGTAAGTAGAGCCCAACGGACAGCGAAGGCCTCCTTTTCCCAGATCGCCCACCCTCACTCTATGGTGTTTAATTTGCGTGAGGTATAAGCACAAGGGCGTATCCTATCCTGTTCATCTTTTTGCAGCAACACAGCTCCCACAGCAACGTCACTAGCATCGGCTTGAACGATGAATTCATGAGACAGATCAGGGTGTTTAAGTACCGGTTCTCTGGTGAAAAGATATTTCAACTGTTCAAACACACTTTGACATTGAGCTGTCCATTGCAATAACTGGTTTGATCTTGGTTTTATCACAGTGGATTTAGTGCGTAACAGGTCTGTTAACGGTAGTGCTATAGCAGCAAATGCGGGGACGAATTGGCGATAGAAATTCACGAAACCAAGGAAACTTTGGAGTTGTTTCCTGGTTTTCGGTGCTTGCCACTCAACTATAGCTTGGACTTTACGTGGATCCATTTCTATCCCGTCGCTTGAGATTCTATACCCGAGGTAATCTATTTTTGATTTATGGAACTCACATTTCGAGAGTTTTATTAAGTGCTGCATCTTGACTCTGAGTCTGGCTCTGTGAATCAGCCGGAAGTTGTGCTTTCTGTGTCACCACTGACACAACTGGAGAACCTCCCTTTCCTTTAACAACTCCTAGTTTCACTTGTCTAGAAGCCATTTTTTCCCCTCCCCCCTCTTTTCTTTAAAAGCCACAAAGTCTTTAAAGATGTTTGTAATGTATAGTCTCTAATTTGCCAGGCAGAGTAGTTTTTTTTTTCCCTCTTTCCTCCACAAACTCTCAGTTCCCAGCAGTTAATAGGCAGCTAATCCACTCTCAGGCCTATAATTCTTGACTTGTTTTGGATCAGCATTTGGAAGACAGAGAGGAGGAGGAAGAAGACGAGGGCGACAATCCTGGGCACATGAAGCAAGGCGTGAAAATCCACAGCAGGAAGCTTGGGGTGAGTGAAAAGTGGGAGCAGCCAAGCACTTTGTTTCTCTGGAACCAGTAGTAAAAAAATGCTTAAAAAGTAAAAAAAAAAAAAAGTTCCTATGATCTGGCATTGCTCAGCTGATCGTCGGAACTTTATTTTTACTTTTTAAGCATTTTTTTACTACCGGTTCTCCGGAAGTAAAACCAGGAAGTAATGACGACCAGGTGGGTGGGCAGAGCCTTGAACTGCCATCACTACCAGTTCTCCGAACCACCGGCCATCTTCACTACTAGATCGGCCGAACCGGTCTGAACTGGGAGCAATTCACCCCTGCTTCTTACCTGTAAGAGGTCCCATCCAGAAAGTGCTGAATTGGAGAGAAGCAGCCGCTGACCTGGAGAGGACGTGGAGTATTGCTGACCGAGACTCTCCCAGCACAACAGCAAGAAGCTCTGTTAGCTGCAAGATGTTTGTGAAAAGAAGCTTGATCTTGTGGCCGCTTCTTGCAGCTCTTGGTGCTGGGCATGCCTCAGGCACTTGGGGAGATGCTCCACGTGTTCTCCGAGTCAGCGGCTCCTTCTCTCTGCTGCTACTATTGCCTCTTGTCTTGCACAGCACAGCGAAATTTAGCAGCCGTGAGCCGCTGCTTTCCTCTAAGTCCCATCTGGAAAGCTCTATGGTGAAGAGAAGCATCTGGGTTGAATGCTCTCCCAGCAACAGCAGTGGAGAGAAGTAGCCACCGACCTGGAGAGCACGTGAAGCATCTTCCCAGCACCAACCGCAAGAAGCTCTGCCGGCCACAAGATGTTGCTTGTTCTTGTGGCCCTTGGTGCTGGGCATGCCTCGGGTGTTCGGGGAGATGCTTCATGTGCTTTCTGGGTTGGCAGCTGCTTCTCTCCCCCATTGCTGTTGCCTCTTGTCTTGTGCAGTCCCATCCAGAAAGCACTGTGGTGGAGAGAAACAGCCAGGTGGGTGGTGGGCGAACGGCCCTGGGGGGAGATGCTGCACTGGGGCCAAGACTACTGCTCCACTGCAGTGCACGCATTCAGCCTCAGGACTTCCACCCTCCCTCCCAGAGCACCGCCGCCACTGGGTGCTGGCTCCATTGGGATCTGAAGGGCAAGGCATTTGCACCGGCAGAGGCACTTGGAAAGTCTGGAGCTCCTTGAGGCCTTTGGAACAAACCAGGTTGTCCAAGGCTTTGCTCCCCAGGAACGGCTCCATCATGGAGGGCTGTGTGCCCAGACCAGGTGCTTTCTCTCGGGCCTCCCGCCTTACATTCAGGAGGCGAGAGGAGGCAGTGTGCGTCTGGGAAGGCTGCCTGCAGTTCTTGTATCCAAAGCCAGGATGTCTGTGAACCTGCTTGTATGAGGTGTTCTGTCTTTGAGCAGAAGGTTGAACTAGAAGACCTCCAAGAAGACCCTTCTAGCCTATGATTCTAAAGTGTGTGTGTGTGTGTGTGTGTGTGTGTGTGTGTGAGAGAGAGAGAGAGATGTGGCTACTTGGGGGTGCATTTTGGAAAAGTGTCAAGAGAAATGCTAAAAGGGCATTAAATTCCAAATGAAATTGAGACTTCAGGGTAAGGAGACATGAAGAATTTTCAACTGCAGGTTTCTAAAAATCTTATTAAAATCTTATTAAAATGAATGTCTAGAGGCAGTTCTTTAATTCATTAGTCCAGAGGGAGCAAAAGAGATAGGATCCCAGTGAGGATCTTAGCTATTTAGCTCAGGAATAACAGAATAACACAGAGATTTTGCATCTTATGAGGAACACGATGATAAAACATAAAGGCAGAGAAATAGTGGCTTTAAACCAAGTTCCAAGAAGAGTTAGAGATTTAAGAAAAGAATACCAATTTTTGATGAAATGCCTGATTAAAAAAGGAGTGAGTTTTAGATGGTTTGTACCAGAAGGAATTTTGGTGAACTGGCAAGAACAAAGACACAGATTGGATACAGTAGAAAAGGCAGAACTATTTTATTCATAGTATATAGAGTATCAAGAAGAAGAGAGACTGAGAGAAGAAGAAGGGGCAAGATGCCAGGAAAAGAAAAGGGAACAACTAAAAGAAACAGCTAAGGAATGAGAAGAAAGGGTGATAAGAGGGGAAGCAAGAATGAAGGAGGCAAAAGAGCAAAAAGAAACAAGTGTGACTAGATCAACTAAACAAACAAATAAGATGGAAGAAGAACTAAAAATAATATCAATAAACATAAATGGACTAAACTCAGCCATAAAAAGGAGAAGAATATTCAACAAATTAGAAAAACTAAAATTAGAGATTATATGCCTACAAGAAGTTCACATTAGGAAACAACATAAACAGTTGTTGGAGCAGACAAAATTGGGAACATTATATTCAATGCTAACCAGTCAAAGTAAAAGAGGAGTAGCACTATTCCCTTGATAATGATTATCATTCCAACTACAAAACAACCTACAGCGGTATTAGCTCAGGAAATACAACAAAGAAGCAAGAATAAGCCTTCATTATTAATAATTGAATGGCTATATCTCTCACATAGCCCAAGTCATACTATTAGCGTACCGGCACAAATGCATGCAGAATTAATTGTCAAAGGAAGAGAACGATGCAAGGTACTTATAGGTCAAGATCTTGTCAATATCATAGTCCCCTTGCCATTGAAAGATTGGGAGCGTATGGTTAGCCTTTCCTCTTCTTTACAAGCAGCGCTGACTGATTATGTTGGGAAAATCTCTTACCATATTCCTGCAGACCCGCGCCTGCTTGCCTTTAATCAAGTAGAAATCATAGTCCAAAATGGTATCTCATTAAAACCTTTGGTGAATGCCCTCACAGTCTTCACTGATGGGGGGCCAAAGTGGGGGGCAACTGCCTGGCTTGAACATGGGAAATGGGTTACAAAAATTACACCTCTGCAAAAGTCCGCTCAGCGTGCAGAGGTTGCAGCCGTAATTTTGGCCTTGCAAATCTTTCCAACTCAAGACCTCAATATTATTTCAGATAGCCAATATGTCTGTCAAATTGTCACCTCCCTCCCTGGTGCATATGTTACACCATCTTTGGATGATGATCTTCTGTCTCTCTTTTTGACATTACAGCAAGTTTTGCAAATTAGAAAGAATCAAATTTACATCACACATATCAGAAGTCATCAGTCTTTTCCCGGCATATTGTCAGAGGGAAATGCTGTTGCAGATGCCGCAACAAAGCAGCATGTTCTGTCTGTTACTCCATGGGAAAGTCATTCTATGTTTCATCAAAATGCCAAGGCTCTTGCAAAACAATTTCACATTCCTCTAGATCATGCTAGAGCAGTCATACAACAATGCCCTCAATGTTCTCAAATCACCTCATCTCCCTCCATTGGGGTGAACCCAAGAGGTCTTAAAGCAAATGAACTTTGGCAAATGGATGTAACCCAATACCCCTCTTTTGCCCCTTGGAAATATCTTCATGTAACTATTGATACTTTTTCTCATTTTATTTGGGCTACTCCTCAGAAAGGGGAAGCCACCAAACATGTTGTTAATCATTGTATTCAAACATTTGCTGTCATGGGCCTACCTTCTACGTTAAAAACAGACAATGGCCCTGCATATTGTAGTCGCTCCTTTGCTGAATTTTATGACAAATGGCAAATTAAACATCTTTTTGGCATACCTTATAACTCTACGGGACAGGCCATAGTGGAGTGAGAAAATTTTACATTAAAATCTGCTTTGGATAAACATAAACAAACAGAAGGGATTCCTATAGGTCTCCCTGGTAAACAGGAATGGATGAATAAAGTTCTGTTTACTCTGAATCATCTTAATATCACAGATTTATCAACTCCAGTAGATAATCATTTTGGAAGTAGAATAAGTCATCCCCAGCCACAGGTAATGTATAGATTATTGCCTAATCCCGAATGGCATGGACCTGTTCCCTTATTGACGTGGGGACGGGGATATGCTGCTGTGCTTGCTCCTACAGGTCTGGTGTGCTCCCTGCTCAGTGTGTGAAACCGTGGAAGGATGGCATGGCACCAAGGACTGAAAAACCCGATCCCGAACTTCTCACTCAGCCTGCAGAACCCTCAGCAGGATCAGGACCGACACCTCGTCAGACACATCAAGTGACCTTAGGGCAGATTAAGGCCCTCTCTGTTCAATCTACAAAATTGCTACAGGAAAAGGACATGCCGCAGACACCAGAGAACTTTTTGGCATTTGCTTGTTTAAATGCTAATTCTGTAACTATTGTAATGTGTATTTTTTTTATGTGTATTTTTCCTCCTGGCATGGCTACAGTGACTTTGCAAGATGGAATTCCAGAGCAAGGACTTTGGGAACGAAATTCCTATATATCGGATGTGCAAAATATCTCTCGATTAGTAAACAAGACGGATTGTTGGATCTGCATGCACGTTCCCCCACATGCCAAAGGAGGATTTTTAATACATGGGGCTCCCCCTGGGGTGCACCCGGAGGCTCCAGCTGGTCCAGAACGCGGCTGCGCGGGGGATTATGGGGGCGACGAGGCGCTCCCATGTGACACCTCTCCTGTGCGAGCTGCACTGGCTCCCGGTGGTCTTCCGGGTGTGCTTCAAGATGTTGGTGACCACCTTTAAAGCGCTCCATGGCTTAGGGCCGGGGTATTTACGAGACCGCCTTCTGCCACCAATAGCCTCCCACCGGCCAGTACGCTCACACAGAGTGGGCCTCCTCAGGGTGCTGTCCGCCAGACAATGTCAGCTGACGACCCCCAGGGGGAGAGCCTTTTCTGTGGTGGCGCCCACCCTCTGGAACAACCTCCCCCCAGAGATACGTACAATAACAGACCTCCGGATTTTTCGTCAGGCCCTGAAAACTTATTTATTTCATCTAGCTGGGCTGGCTTGAGTTAAACTTTAAATTGATTTTAAATTGGGTTGTTTTAATTTACGGCCAAAATATTTAATTATTTTAAATTGCTTTTAAATTTTGTATGTTCTGTTTTTTACTCTGGCTGTTCACCGCCCTGAGTCCTATTGGAGAAGGGCAGTATAGAAATGGAAACAAACAAACAAACAAACAAACAAATAAATAAATAAATAATACATGCTATTCCTTTTAATGAAACCGGATGGAAACAACATCCTTGGATCCCCGGAACGCTACAAAAAGAAAATGTTAATTATACTATTTTAGCCATTGGTAGCAGGCTTCAAGAAGTAGCGGCATATTGTTGGGAATTCATCAACCATACTAGGAAGGCATCTGTTGATGTTGGAAAGTATCCCTATTGTAACACAACATTCGTTCTTAACACCACTATTGAGAGACATAATACCTTTTTGAATGCCACTATAATGGAACATCTTCATAATTTTATCTCTTATGGCTGTACATACCAATTAACTGGGTGTCCAGTAGTGGTAAGGGGAGGGCGTCTGACAAGTACGACCACCGGAGGTCTCTCTTTATGTAATTTGGTAAGATCAATGGTCAAACAATTAGCAGGGGGTGATAATCAAACAACTAACACATTAGGTAATGTTTGGATGTTATGTGGTAGGCGAGCATATCAACGTATCCCTGCATGGTGGTCCGGTCGTTGTACCTTGGGATATATTGCTCCCTCCGTAGTGATATCTGATCATCGACCTAAAGGATGGTTACAGAATCGTAGAAATATAGATGTTCAAAATCCCATTAATCATTACACTGAGACCATGTTAGCAAGGGGTATTATTCCTCCTTTAGGAGTAATGATGAATTATAGAGATTTACATATCTTATCAAATTGGACTACTGCTTTATTTAATGCTACTATCAAATCCTTAAAATTGATAAATGAAGAAATGTCACAAATTCGAGAGGTAGTTTTACAAAATCGTTATGCTTTAGATATTATTTTAGCAGCCAAGGGTGGTGTATGTGCTTTAATTCATTCACATTGTTGTATATATATATCACTGATCATAAAGCAAATATTTCAGCCACAATTGAGCACATGGAAAACATGATTGCAGATAATCCAATTGGTTCCACTATTCCACAATCCCTGTGGGAGTGGTTATGGTCTTGGCTCCCAGATTTTGAATGGGTGCGACAAATAGTGCCCATTGTTATTTTAGTTATCATTGCCTTAATTTGCTGCTGCTGCTGCGTGCAATGTTTGCCTGGTTTGTTAACGGTATTTCATCCAAGAATTTGGCCCTCCATCTGAAGTTATGTATGCATACAGATTATTAAAAAATAAAGAATAAAATATAAAGGAGGACATGCGGGGATGATTGCTTTCTCAGTGGCTGGCAAACCACGCTGAGGAATGCAATGTCAGCATAATGATCCTATCTCAGGAAGTGTGAGACATGAGATTTGGCACGTAGCAGATCACATTGTTTGCAGCAGGAAAGCATGAGCTGTCCACATGGATATCATGAGCTTTGTTTAGCCAATTGGGATAAGTGAATCTTTATCAATGAATCAGCTTCTGCCACGGAGACTGTGGATAACAATAAAAGGGAGCTCCCAGAAGCTGTTCGGTGTGCCTTCCCATTAACCTTCTTCCTGCCTATGCGTTTTTCTTCATCACAACAACACTTGATGTATAAGTCAGAATTAAATTATGGCAGTCCTCCCACAAAAGATCTATGGTATAGGGATGCCAGTTTTTCTTCTTTGTATCAGAGGTGGTATTCAGCCAGTTTGTACTAGTTTGGGAGAACCGGTAGGGGAAATTTGGCCTGGGTCACTGAACCGGTAGCGACCTCTGGATGGTTCCACCCCTGCCCAGTCGCCCGGTCGCTGCTTGCTTACCCCGGTCACCTGGTTGCCCCTCACTTGCCCTGCACGCCTGGTCACCACTCGCTCACCCCGCCCACCCACTTGATGCTTGCCCTGTCCAGTCACTCCTCACCTCCTATGCAGCACACTGGGTCCTCGCTTGTGCACAGTCTGCTCTGTGCCTTGCCTTTCTAAGCGACCTTCCCACATGGTGCCTGCACCCCAATTGAGCAGCCTGATCTGCCTGCTCACAGGTAATCCTGCGAGTCTCGCTAGCCCCCCCTCCCCAGAGCTTGCTGTCCCCCACCATCCCTGGAGCTTTCTGGCCCCCCCACCATCGCTGGAACTTGCTCGGGGCTCCCCACCATCTCTGGAGCTTGCCGGAGGCCCCCAACCATCCCCAGAGCTCATCTGGCTGGCTTCACCCCTGGTGTGGCTCCATCCCAGGTGGCAGCACTGGCTGCAGCCTAGCTAGCTGCCCCCGCCCACCATCCCTGGGTTTGCTTGGCTGGCTAAGCTACCAGCACAGCTCCATCCCATGTGGCGCTCTCCCTATCATGTGGCAGCCATGGCGCAACTCTCGGCCTCTGCCTTCCTTTGCTGATCTCCAATCCTCCTTGCTCACCTAGACTAGACTGGCCCAGCCTTGGCCTTCTCCCATCCGCTCCAGCAGCAGAAGCCTCGAGGCAGAGGTAAGCATGGCCAGGTGGGTGCCCCCTCAGGGAAGAGAGCTGGGAAGGGAAAGCCTCCCATTTCTCTCACCCTCTGCCTCTTACCACTTCTTAAGGCCCGAGAAGTCTTGAGAACAGCCCTCCACAATGGAGCCCATTTTGGGGAGCGAAGGGGCTGTTCCACTTTCCATGTGCCTCCACTGGCCTGAGTGTCCTGCTCTTCAGATCCCAATGGAGTCAATGCCTGATGGCATTCTGGGAGGGTCCTGGGCTTGCACTGCAGTGGAGCAGCCGTCTCAGCTCCAGCATGGCATCTGCCCCGAGGGCCGCCTGCCGTCACGGGCAGCTGCACGCTGAATCAATTGGGATCTGAAGTGCATGGTATTCAGGCTGGCAGAGCTGTGTGGAAGATCTAGAAGGTAAGGCTGACACTGGCAGTGGGGGAGGGAGACCCACGGTGCTCAGCCAAAGAGCTGCCTTGGGGGGACATGGCGAGGTTCGGTCCCCTTTTGGGCCTGTCCCACTCGGCTTCTGCAGGGCCTTTGGATGACTGTTGCCCACTTGCCTTCCCCTCTGCCCACATCCAGCCCATGACAGGGGACGCACTGCTCCTGGGCCATCCCGACCAGCGGGTGGGTGGGCAGCCCTCAGGAGAGACGCTGTGC
Source organism: Pantherophis guttatus (assembly GCF_059756535.1). Classification (NCBI taxonomy): domain Eukaryota; kingdom Metazoa; phylum Chordata; class Lepidosauria; order Squamata; family Colubridae; genus Pantherophis; species Pantherophis guttatus. The sequence continues at coordinate 75,357,190 of NC_142067.1, forward strand.
TGGGGCCAAGACTGCTACTCCACTGCGATGTGCATGGGCAGCCCTGGGACATCCACCCGCCCTCCTGGAGCACTGCCACTGCTCGCTTTGTTCCTTCTGTCACCTCCGCTGGGACCGAGACTGCCGCTTCACTGCAGTGCGCATGGGCAGTCCCGGGATATCTGCCCTCCCTCCTGGAGTACTGCCGCCGCTTGCTTTCTTCCTTCTGCTGCCGCCGCTGCTGCTCTGGAGCTCACCAGATCAGTTCGTCCAAGCCATGCTTTGCTTCCCGGGAAGGGCTCCATCATGTGCCCAGACCACGTGTGTGTGTATGTGTGTGTGTGTGTGAGAGAGAGTTCACATGAAAGAGAGAGTGAGAGAGAGAGAGTGTGTGAGAGAGATGGAGATGTGACTTCTTGGGAGTGCATTTTGGAGAAGTATCAAGAGAAATGCTAAAAGGGCAATCATTTTGGGATTAAATTCCAAATGAAATTGGGTCTTCAGGGTAAGGAAACATGAAGAACTTTCAACTGCAGGTTTCTAAAAATCTTATTAAAATCTTATTAAAATGAATGTCTAGACACAGCTCTTTAACTCTTAGTTATTTTGCTCAGGAATAACAGAATTGAAAGGAACTTTGGAGGTCCTCTAGTCCAACTCCCTGCTCAGGCAGGAAAACTGAGGATGCCAAAATCTGAGTAGAGGTCCTGGGAAAGGTGTCAGAATAACAGAATAACACTTAGAAGGGACCTTGCGGGGGAATCCTATACCATTTCAGAGAAATTGCTGTCCAGTGTTTTCTTAAAAACTTCCAGTGATTGAGTACCCAGAACTTCTGGAGACAAGCAGTTCCACTGATTAATTGTTGTCACTTCTCCTTAGTTTTAGGTTGCTTCTCTCTTTGTTCAGTTTCTATCCATTGCTTCTTGTTTTGCCTTCTGGTGCTTTGGAAAATACATTGCCCCCCTTTTATCTGGTAGCCCCTTAAAAGCCTGTTGCCTGTCACACTACTGGGCAAAGGATGTGAGCCATTTCCTCCTTTCAGTGGTCCATGAAAGTATGTAGATAATAAAGTCAAAAAAAGATGAACAACATTTTTACAGAACTATAGTTACGTTGAGGCTGGGTGTGACAAGGAATGGCTGGGAGGGGAGGGCCCAGGTGAGGCACTCCTTGACGTGAGTGACATTGAGTTGGCCACGCCGACCCAGTCACGAGCAGCAAGCCACTCTCACCCAGTCACATGACCACCAAGCCACGCCCACTCAGTCAATGACCACCAAGCCATGCCCACCAAACAAGCCACACTCACAGAACTAGTAGTAAAAATTTTTGAATCCCACCACTGCTTTATATGTATGTTCCAAGATTTTCTTGTCATGCTGAGAGAGAAAAGAAATTTGTATAGAATACATCCTCTAAGTAATTTGCCTTGAATTATAATTTATTAAACTTTAACTGTTTTTAAAAAGAAATAAATCAATTGTCAAGCCCAGCCATGGCTTGACACATGATCCCTAAGGGGGAATGAAACACAGGATGCCAGCACAAATCTCCTCAAGGACCGATGACTACTGAGAGGGGGGGCTGGGCACCGGGTGTTCAGGCTGCACAGAAGTGGTGGTGATAATAATGATTCATGGGGCAAGCGGGTGGGCAAGCAGGGAACGATGATGGATCGGTGTCCTCCTAGCTGCGGTTTCTTGCATCAGCAGATGATGTGGCAGCGTGGCGAGAAGTCTTGGAATTCACCGATCTTCCAATCAGCTGAGACGCGCTGCCGAGGGTGGGGTGAGGGGCAGTGCAGCATGTTCAAAGTTCATACTTAGGGTTGCCAGGTGTCCACTATTTGAGCGGACAGTCCACTTTTTTCATATTATGTTCACTATTTTTTTTCACAAAATAGTGGACATTTTTTTTATTCAAAAGCTTTATGATGAAATGGTACATAATCTAAAACTGTACAATCTAAGAGAATAAGGATAGGAGAATCACGTTTTGTCTTTTTTTTCATAAGTTAGAATGAGACAAAGATCGAATGCTCATTGCAATAATCACATTTTACACAACAGCGCAAAAAATGCATTAAAGCAGTTATCTTTTGATATCGAAAATGTAGTGCTGAAGGTTTTTGCCGAATTTTTGAATTCTGCGAAGAAACGAGAAGAGTTGAAATCATTTTTTGAGTTTTGCGAGTCAGAATTCCATGAAGTTTTGCACCATGTTCCAACACATTGGTTAAGTTTGTTTAAAGCGGTCGAAAGACTTCTTTTAAACTGGATACCTCTAAAATCGTATTTTATTTCTCTTGGATCTGATGAGTGCCATAAGGTTATCTGGAACCTTATTTCGGATCAGGAAAATGAACTCGCAAAGGATGATGAACCAACAATTTCAGAATTATATTTATATTTCACGCACTTCTTCATGTCAATAATGCAAGACACCCTACTGAAGCTGGAAAGCAAGAAAATTCTTGCATGTGATCTTCACATTATCATGTGTAAGCTGCGTGATTCTTTGAAAAAAAAATACGATGAGCAGTTTTTTGGAATTAAAGTTTTATTTGCCTTACATAAAAAACATTTGCCTGAGAATGCCGTGCAAAAGTTCAAGAAAGAAGCCATCAACGTGTATCAAAGAGACATTGTGTACCTAGAAAAGTGGTATAATTTCACCGATTCAGTATATGAGACGCTAAGTTGTTTCAATCTAATTGATCGCAATAATCCTCCAACTTTAGAAGAAATGACGAACATCTGGTTATTATCACCATGGCGAGAAGAACTTCCACCCAATACTCTCTTCGATGAAATTTCTGCCTTAGAAGAAGTTTATGTTCATCTGCAGGGCGATTCATCCCTTGATAAGTGGACGTACTTTTTCAAGAAAGAGCCAGCTCTGAGTTTACTGAAACTGTTCCAGTATTGTGCATCAATTCCGGTATCAAATGCAAACGCTGAACGAATTTTCAGCGTCATGGGAAATTTGTGGACTGACGAACGTAACCGACTGCTTGTATCAGTTTGAAGTGAACTTTGTACATTTTTAAATATTTCTCAACGTTGTACTGAAATTAAAGAATTATTCCTTAAACACAAAGAATTGATCAAAGCTGCGCAGTCAAATAAAAAATACACACAACAGCAAAGTAAAATGTAATTTAATATTTTACATATTATTATAATATATTTGATGTTTTGAATTTTAAGTAAAGTTTTGAAGTGATTATTTTAATACGTGTTAAAATGTTTGTAAGAAAATATATAATTTAATTGTAAATTGTTTTTTATTTTTTTACTACTTAACCCCCCCCCGCTTGTCCGCTATTTTTTGGAAGCAGACCTGGCAACCCTATTCGTACTCGAGTTTGACTGAGACTCATTTGTAGCAGAATAAAAGATCATTGGTGAGGCAGAACAGTCTTGGTTTGGTGATTCATTGTTTGCTCGCACAAGCATGGCTTAACAAGCCGAGAGAAAGTCGGCGCTCCTCTTTACACTCAAGCTTCCTGTTCTTTGGCCATGAGTACGGGGCATGGCTGGGGGCACTTCTATGTCTGTACCGGAGCCCAAGTTGGATGAAGGGGAAGAGGAGGTGGTGGAGACAGTGGCTGCCAAGGACAGTGAAACCAGGGTTGTGTGACCCAAAGAGCAGAAAGCCCGGACTGAGGACTGTCAGGTGGAGAGTCAGGAGGAGGTGGATAAGGGGCTGACACAGTCCTCTTAAGGCCATTGGAGGCACAGCTCTGCTCTAACCGGGCTTGGGTAGCCTCGAGGAAAAAACCCATTGGGGGAGCACCGTCCCAGGGCTGGAGGGAGAGATGGTGGACTGAAGAAGATAAGCAGGAATGGGGTTACTCCACAGGTCCTGGGGCTACCACAATGGAGGTGCTCAGAGAAAGATTTGGGAAGGCCAGCTTCTGAGACGCGCCTTCCTGGCAACCCTGGGTGACGGGCTTGGAACCTTCAAACACCTAGCGATGGAGTGGAGGTTCTTGTTCTGAGTCACGATTCCACTTTACTAGCCCCAAACTTCAGATAGAGCCAGATGGTTCAGAGGCACAGAGCAGCACACTGTTGGGGCCCCAGTTCCATACTTTGGGGAGGCAGGACACAGGATGGGTCAGGGGCCAAGTATGGATTTTGAGCAGCCTACCAATAGGGCTCCGCCCTTGAGGTAGCAGTTGGGACCTCCCCAGGTGGCTGGTAGCAGCACAGACATTGCCAGGGGACACGAGCAGGCGCCATTATGGCCCACTGGACTATGGCCTCAGTAACCACCATTCTGGGGCCCACCACCCATCCAAGCCTCATTTGATGGGAGCCCCGATCTGGTAGTACTGTTTTTGAGCCAGTTTATAAGCCACTTCGACCTCTATGGACGTTTCTACCTATCCCAGTGGGCAATGGTGGTGGCTGTCACAACACTGTTGATGGGAAAGGCAGTGGATTGGATGGCCGATCTCCACAGTGACCATGTGTGAGAATTAGCGAATGTAGGCACGTTCCTGGAGGCTCTCGGGGAGGTTCGAGAATGAATCCAGAGCCAGGTCAGCTGAAGGGGAGATCGTGGCACTTAAATAGCAGGGTCAGCCCATGAAAGAATATGTAAGGCAGTTTAGGAAGATCGCTGGGTGGCTGAGGACCTGGCCTGAGCACTTACTTGTTCATCAATTTCACATGGGATCTATGGCTGGTGTGTGTTTATAGGGGATTGCCTCCACGCCTGACTGATTGGTTCAAGGCTGCAGTGGATATGGATGTAGGATTACGAGAGTTCAGGACACAGGGCGAGGGCAGTCTGAATTACCCACGACAGACCATGGACAAAGCACCACCCAGTAGGGAGGCAGCAACACCAATAACCATACCAGGAGCAGCGGATTCGGTTCGTAGGCCACTTTTCCGGTGTTTTCACTGCAACCAGGTGGGCCATCGAGTGGCTGACTGCCCATTGCCAACACCTAAGACCCTAGAACTGCAGACCCCCACCACTGGAGAAAAAACCCAGGAGCGACCTCGGCCGACTTCAGAATGAACAAGGCTAGTGTTGCAGACCATACCCATGAAAACCACCGCTCTGGGGGAAGGACATTGGTATTCCATCTGTGGAGGGCGGTGGACAATTGCTGGTAGTCACAGGTGATAGTGATGAGGAGGATTTGGACAACCCAATGGTAAGCAGGCCCATTCGCCCATTTGTGATCCCGGTGACGATCCAGAACACCTGCACAGCATTTGGAACCAAGCAGGGTGCTCTAATCAATTCAGGATGCACGCGGTGCTTGATATGTTGGTCTGTGGTGGATGGGTTAGCTGTGCATGTCAGGAAGTTACAGACACCCATTAAGTTCAAACAAATGGATGGTTCGATGCTTGGGGAAGTACTGGCTACCCATGTCACTGAGCCCGTCAGATTAGAGATTGGAAATCACTGGGAGTATATAAGGTTCACAGTTGTAGATAAGATGATCGAGCCCCTTATATTGGGATTGACATGGTTGGATAAATGGCAACCCACCATATGGTGGGAAGATGGGTTCCGGAAACTCAGACTAGCGCTTGGCCCTGAACCACCCAAGGACCAGGTGGAAGGACTGGGGGGTGGGACATCATGGGAAGACAGAGACTGATTGGGTGTGTGTGTTCCAGATATATACAGGGATTCAGCAGATGTTTTTAGCGAGGAGGAGTGTGAGGTTTTACCTCCACACCGTTCAACCGATTGCGCCATAGAACTAATAGCAGGGGCTAAACTGCTAAACCCCCACATGTATTCAATGACCAAAGGTGACAGGGGTGACTGTGGCATCTCTCTTCTTAGTGTTGAACGGAAGCTGCTTGCCCATGTCGTACTGAAGAGACTCCAGGTGCTTGCAGAGAGAGTCTATCCAGAATCACAGTGTGGATTTCGAGCCAACAGGTCCACTACTGACATGGTATTTTCCCTTAGACAGCTGCAGGAGAAATGCAGGGAACAAAGACAGCCACTTTTCGTAGCCTTCATAGATTTTACGAAGGCTTTTGACTTGGTTAGCAGGGATGGCCTTTATAAAATTCTCCCCAAGATTGGATGTCCACCTCAGCTCCTCAACATCATCAGGTCCTTTCATGAGGAAGGGCACTGTAGTTTTTGATGGCTTAACATCAGATTCCTTTGATATTCAAAGTGGAGTGAAGCAGGGCTCTGTCCTCATGCCAACTTTATTCAGGATCTTTTTTGCTGTCATGCTGAAACATGCTTTTGGAACTGCAACGGAGGGTATTTACCTCTGGATCAGATCAGATAGAAAACTCTTTAGTCTCTCTAGATTGAGAGCAAAGTCTAAAGTCCAGCTGAAATGCTTATGGAATTTCCTCTTCACTGACGATGCTGCCGTCACTGCTCACTCTGCTGAAGATCTTCAACAATTTATGGACAGTTGCCTGCCAAGACTTTGGACTAACAATCAGCCTGAAAAAAACACAAGTCATGGGTCAGGACATGGATTCACCTCCCTGTATTACAATCTTTGCACAAGAACTGGAGGTCATCCATGACTTTGTGTACCTCGCTTCAACTATCTCTGACACTCTCTCTTTAGATACTGAGCTGAATAAACGTATTGGTAAAGTGGCCACCACAGTTTCCAGACTTACAAAGAGAGTATGGCTTAATAAGAAGCTGACGGAACATACAAAGATCCAGTTCTATAGAGCCTGCGTCCTGAGCACATTCTTGTATTGCAGTGGGTCTTGGACCCTTTACGCATGGCAGAAGAGAAAATTGAACACCTTTCATATGCGCTGTCTCCGACCTATTCTTGGCATCACCTGGCAGGACAAAGTTCCAAATAGCGCAGTCTTGGAACGTGCTGGAATTTCTAGCATGTATACACTATTGAAACAGTTACATCTACGCTGGCTTGGGCATGTCGTAAGAATGGCTGATGGTCGGATTCTGAAAGATCTCCTGTATGGAGAATTAGTGCAGGGAAAGCACCTTGGAGGGAGACCACAGCTGCGATATAAGGATATCTGCAAGAGGGACCTAAAGGTCCTGGGAATGGACATTAACAATTGGGAAACCTTGACCTCCAATTGTTCAGCTTGGAGGCTAAAGATGCAGCATGGCCTTCTTCAATTCGAAGAGACACTTGTTTGGCAGGCTGAGGCAAAAAGGCCAATGAAAACTGGTGGCTGGGTAGGGGACAGAATGTATCTGCCCTCAGTGTGGAAGGGATTGCCACTCTCTTAATTGGCCTTTTTAGTCACACTAGATGCTGTTTTAGGACCTCTTTCCAGAGCACGATACCATAGTTTTTTGAGACTGAAGGATGCCAATGTGTCCAATTCAATGACCCTGAAAGAACTCAAGGAATTGAGATGATAAAAACATTGATAAAAACCTAGCCAGGTGGTTCATCCAATCCAGCAGGTCCCACATGGCAGCGCCAGTCCTGTTCAGGGAAAGAAAAGACAATGGCTTACGCTTATGAGTAGACTTCTGTGACCTCAATGCAGTATGCGTAGAGCATTTATATCCTTTACCGCTGATGAAGGATTTATTGTCCACCCTAGCAACCGGCAAGATCTTTACGAAACTGGATCTAAGAGTGTTCTGCTCCAGCTCTGGATTCCCAAGGATTGTGACACACACCAACGGTCCTTATCAAAGTTATAATGTACCAAGAATAAACAAAGTCCAGCAAAGGTTGGCAACCAGCCCAGAAAACAAGATACGATAAGACACTCACTCTCCAAAATGCTCTGTAATAATTACACGTTGTTTCCAGCAAGGAATTACTAACTGTGTGTGATTTAAATAGGCTAAGGGGATGGCCAATTATCCTCAAACCTTACTCTCGAGGAGACCTCCTCCTCCTGAGTAGCCACTCCTGCCTTTTGGCAGCCCTGCGTGCTCGAGCATTGAGGAGAGGCTCCTCCACTTCACTCTCTCCACTTGAAGGAGCCTCTGGAGGTTCTGAAGGCCCTGGCTGAGTCTCTGCCTCTGGCACCACATCCTCTTCAGACTCCTTGCTGTCCGATGCGAGCGCCGGCTGTGCCGGCTGTTAGCGTGACCCCACCCCAGCCTCCTCGTTGTCGGGATCAGCCATGATCCATGCAGGCCACTGGCGGCCCACAACAAAGAGAGGCTTATTACCGGGTGTGTATCCGACCAGGGGGTGAGTGGAAAACAACTTTTCCCTGGGGAGTTACCAGTTTCAAGTAATGCTGTTTGGGTTACAGGGTGCCCTTGTAACCTGTTTTTATGCATTACCTGTTTTTATGCAGGTAATAAACGAAGTTCTGCATGAACATCTCTATCGGGGGTCCTTGTATACCTGGGATGATATCTTGATATACACTAAAATGATGGAGGAACACACCCAGTTAGTCCACCAAGTCTTAGAGAAACTTCTGGCTGCCAAGTTGTTTATAAAGTTGTCTAAATGTCAGTTTCACCAAACAGAAATAGACTATTTAGGATACCGTAAGTTTATTGTCCACCCTATAGGAGAGGGGATGGAGAGGGATCTCAAAAAGGTGAAGGCAGTGATCGAGTGGCAGGCTCCAAAAACGAGGAAACAGTTACAGAGTTTCCTCGGATTTGCAAATTTTTATAGGCAATTTATCCCATCATTTGCTCAGGTGGCATTGCCCTTAACAGATCTTCTACATACAAAACTCAACATGACAAAGCTACGACCGGGACAGGTAATTGCATGGACACCTGAGTGTCAAAAAGCATTTGAGAGGCTGAAAGGAATGTTCGCATGCAAACCAGTATTAAAACACCCCGGCCCAACACGGCCTTTTGTCATACAAGCCAACACAAGTGATGTGACTGTAGAAGCTGTCCTACTTCAAAGAAACAACCAGGGGAGGCTACAACCCTCAAGGAAGCTTACGGCCACAGAGAGAGGGTGGGCTATTTGGGAGAAGGAGGCGTTTGTGGTGAGACGGGCTCTCCTTACATGGCGACACCTGCTTGAGGGGGCAGGAACTCCATTTGAAGTGTGGACTGACCACAAGAACCTGGAGGCCTTGCAAACCCCCAGAAAACTGTCCCCCAAGCAGGTCCGCTGAGCACATACTTCCAGAGGTTCAATTTCAACCTGAAGTACATGCCTGCCAGAAGGAACTTCCTGGTGAACACGCTATCATGCATGCCACAATACAACAGCAAGAGGGAGGAGGTGGTACAGGCAATGATACCTTCCAGACAGTCAGTGGGACAGATAGAGCATACCGAGACAGTAAACCCCTGGTACAACGACTTGCAGAGAATGCTGCCAACGGACACCTGGTTAGCAGAAAATAGGTCCCTACTGACACATAGGGATGGTCTTGTGTGGAAAGGAGATAAATTGTATGTTCTGAAAGACCCCAGGCTCGCGATATTATGTAGATGCCATGATGTCAAACCTGCCGGTCACTTTGGATTTCTTCAGACTTTACATCTTGCACGACATCATGCAAGGTGGCCATGAATGTGCAGAGACATCGAGGAATACACAAGAAATTGTCAGGTTTGTGCTACAACTAAGCCATGCCCAGGAAAGTCTGTAGCCAACCCCGGGAGGCTGTGGGATGAAATCGCTATGGATTTCATTGCGACCTCCCGGAAAGCAATGGCAACACGGTAATATGGACTGTGATAGACCTCTTTTCAAAATAAGCACATTTCATACCATGTAAGTGTCTCCCTTCAGCTTGGAGGTTGGCAAGAATGTTCATACAAAACATCTATTGCCTACACGGTGTGCCCCATAGAATCATATTGGATAGGGGAGTACAGTACACTGCACGATTTTGGCGAAACTTCGTTCATCTCATTGGATCATCTCAGGGGTTGAGCTCAGCCTTCCATCCTAGCACTAATGCTATGGTCGAGAGGACTAACGCTATGGTGGAATGCTACCTGCAAAGCTATGTGTCATATCAGCAATTGGATTTGTCCAATCTCATACTGTTCGCTGAGGTAGTGTACAATAACACTGTACATCATGGTACCGGTTTCATCCCTTTCCAAATAGTGATGGGGAAGGAGTTCTCTGCCATACCAGAACTCAAAGCCCAGGTCCCAGGTCAGATGTTTCCTACCGGATGGTCTGATTAAATCTGAGAGGTCTGGCCTCATGTGGAGCAGGCCTTGAAGAAGGCTACTGAAGAATATAAACAACAAGCTGATAAGAGGAGGGCAGAGATCAAGCCCTTTCAAGTGGGGGACTGAGTGTATTTATCCACCAAATATATTAACTTGAGGCTCCCTTGTAAGAAACTGGGTCCTAAATATCTTGGATCATTCACGGTGACCAAAGTTATCAACCCTGTGACTGTTGTTCTGAAACTCCCTCCCATCTTAGGGAAAATACATCCTGTTTTCCATAGCAGTCTACTCAAGCCTGTAGAGAAGACAGTGTCTGTAGAACCCCCTGGCCCCATAACCGGGGATCAGTATGAAATAGATGAGGTTCTTGACTCCAAAGTGTCCAGAGGGAGAGTAAAGTATCTGGTGAGGAGGTCTCTTGGGTTGACATAAATGTCATCAGTGCCACATGATTATTACAATGGTTCCACAAGAAGTACCTACATAAGCTGAAGGGGTCCCCATGATGGCTAACATTAATGTTTTGTTTATTCATTGCAGGTGAACTCCTGGTGGGGGGTGGCGCCTGTCAAGCCCAGCCACAGCTCAACACATGATCTCTAAGGGGGGATGAAACGTGGGACACCAGCACAAACCTCCTAAGGACCAATGACTACTGAGTGGGGGGGGGCTGAGCACTGGGTGTTCAGGCTGCACAGAGGTGGTGGTGGGTCAAGCGGGTGGGCAAGCAGGGAATGATGATGGATTGGTGTCCTCCTAGCCACAATTACTTGCATTGGCGGATGACGTGGCAGCGCGACGAGAAGTCTTGGAATTTGCTAATCTTCCAATCAGCTGAGACGTGCTGCCGAGGGTGGGGTGCGGGGCGGCACGGCATGTTCAAAAGGTGCTGAGAGGCAGAAGCTCTCAGCACAGACTTTGTACATCTCGTACTCGACTTTGACTGAGACCTGTTTGTAGCAGAATAAAAGATCACTGGTGAGGCAGAACAGTCTTGGTTTGGTGATTCATCATTTGCTCGCACAAGCATGGCTGAGATCAATTATACTTTTTGATTTCAGATAATAAAAGAAGTAGCCCTTAAGAACCACTTTAAGAAGTGTATAATATGTCAAAGAACAAGTTGCTTTCCCCCATAAATCAATTGTATTATCAAGAATAAAAACAATATGCACTCACATAAATGGATTTAATTTTTTCCCATTAAGTGCCATGAAGCAGATAAAGTATTACTTAAAACTAGCCGAAGGGGAAAATAATTATGCAACTAACCAGCTGCAAAAAAATCCCATTATTTTTAACAAAGAATGTTTAAAAAACCCTCTCTATTAATATTACTAGCTATAGTTCTAGCTTTATAGCATTTTTTTAAAAAAGGTAATTTACTTAGTATAGTAGCATATGGGAAAAGTCAAAGGAGTGTGGATTTATTGAGCTGCACGATATCAGCTTGACTTACTATGCTGAAAATAGCAAAGATGGCCAGACAAAAGTGCATATAATTAAATAAATAAAAAAATAAACATGCCATGATTTTAGATGTTAGCAGGTTCCCTTAAGCTTTCTAAAATAAATGACTTGTTATTGTAATCAAAAGCAAATTCATGAAATATCTTAGATTGATGTGAATTATTTTAACCATTTAGTTGTGTCCAACTCTTAGTGATTTTATAGGCAAGTGCTCTCCATGCTATCCTGTCAAGCACAGCTTCTTTGCTGGAAGTTCATCTTTGTTTCAATTTTGATGTTATGAAGCCAGTGTATTCTTTGTTTGCCCCTTCTTGTTCCACCAGCCATTCCTAGCATCATTGACTTCTCCAATGAATTTGAACATATGACATGGCCAGAGTAAATCAGTCATAGTCTTGTGATTTTGGCTCCTAATGATGTGTCTGGTTTTATACAACTCAGCACTTCTCTGGCTGTCCATAATATAAACAATATTTTTATTATTTATTTATTAGTCCAATTTATATGCCACCCTTTTCTGTAGACTCAGGGCGGCTTACAATGCATTATAGCAATAGCCTGCATACTTTTTTGTATATACCTGCTTATTAGGGCTTTCAGCCCCCCCTAAGCGGTGTTGTTCTATACAAAGTTGGCTTATTGCCCCCACAATCTGGGTCCTCAATTTACCTACCTCGAAAGGATGGAAGGCTGAGTCAACCTTGAGCCTGGTGAGATTCGAACTTGCACTAATTGCAGGCAGCTGGCAACTAAGTGCTAGCACTTAACAGCACTTTAGTCCGCTGCACCACTGAGGCTCATTTTGTGTATATTGTACACACAATAATTTATGGCAGCACTACAGTTTCAAGGTATCTATTCTTCTTTGAGCAGGCATTCTTAGTGTCCAACTCTCACATGCATGTATCATTATAGGGAAGATTATTGCTCTAACTAGCCAACTTTTTGTATTTATATCAATATCTCTGCTTTTCCAGATCTTATTCATGTTAACAATTGCAGTGAGGCCTAATGTTATCCTGTGTTTGATTTCAGGAGTAGAACTGCTATTGTGAACAATTTTTGATCCAAGATGATAAATTCTTGAACTAATTCAATTTCCTCTTGTTGATTTTAAACAGCTAATGTCCATCTGCAATTGTTGTCAGTATCTTTCTTTTCCTGATGTTAAGACTCAATCCTACTTTTTCACTTTCAGCCTTGATTATCCAGAACATCTCCCTCCCAGATCTTCCTTATTTTCAGTCAATAGTGTATTATCTGCGTACCTCAAATTATGTATGGTTCTTTCCCCAAATCTTCACTCCAATATCAGGCAGTCCCAGATCTGATTTTTGAATGAATCAGTTAATTGGGTACACAGGATTTGTAATATCTTGTATCATATGGACTACATGTGAGGATTCTTTATTTGCCTAACACCCAGATAAACCTAACTAATCATTTCTGTTTTCTTCCTCCCTCTCTTTTCTTGTCTCTTCCAGGTGGCGTTCTCTTTCTCCTGGGGGGTGGGCAGCATGTCAGGTCCCCATAGATCCCTATCGGAATGCTGCCATTCCTGCGGGGAGGGCCTGGATGCCAGTTTACAATCTTTCCTTGTCTCTGGTCTTTCTTTTACTTGGATGTACCTTCCTGGGAATGGGAGTGGGGAGGGAATAGCCTGTTTTGTCTCAACACCAAGGGAATGAGCATCTGTTTTGTCTCAGCTCCAAGGAAATGAGCAAACCATGCCTGAGAACAACTTCTTATCACCGTCTCAGCTTGAGGTTCTCACAACAATTTCGCACCTGTAGATTGGCTTGCCTTCGGACTAGACAGAGGGGAGGGGTTTCTATAACTCAACAGTTTTGAGCAAAAATTTCAGATGCTGCCTTGCTTTTCTTGCTATCACTATCTCCCAATAAAATTTCCTTTTGAAATGATGCTGGTTTCAAGAGTTCTGCTTTCTTGAGGAGAGAGAGTTGCTGCACCACAGCAACCAGGCAACTCTGCATGCAGACCAAGATAAGAAAATTGGAGTACATAGGAGCGGCACTCTTAAAACCTAGTGAAGAAAGAGCCAGTCTTTAAGATCAGCCTGGAGCACTGGTGGCTGCGAGAGTGGGAAGCGAAAAGTTAAAAATGACAGCTTCGTACCAGAAATGTGAGGAATCCCAGAAAGAGGTGAGGAAGTTTTGGCGAGAGGCTGCATGAAATTAGTAAGGCAAAAATGAGGAAAGACACAAAGTGTCAAGTAGGCGGCCACTAAAAGAGAGCAAAGCTGAGAATTGGGAAACAGTGTGGATTAAGAAAAGCATGAAGAAGGGGAGAGTCCAAATAGAGGAGTTGATAAAATAGAAAAGATTAAGAACAGATTAAAGAGATTGTGAATGGGAGAGTAGACGGAAGATGGCATTGGGGATATAATGATTGAATGAAAAATGGTGACTGAAGGATTTTGAGAAATGGACATAGAGGATTATAAAAATGTGAAGGGATAATTGGACAATGGAGAACTTAGCATTAATTAATGGAACTGAATTTCGAGGAAGGAAAAGATAACTACAATTAATAAATCACAAAGAAGGGGACGGTATTTATTGAATATTTTGGAGACATTGAATTTATTGGAAAGAAGACAAGAAGAGGTGCCATCTGGTGGAGTTGTGGATATATTGAAGGCAAGGAAAATCTGGAGAGAAGGCTGATGTAAGATTGCAACAGATAGGCACAAGTGGACAATAACTGACAAGAAGGATAGATATTAATTTAAATGAAATGGTTTGAATGAATTGAATTAAGGTATAGAGATATAACTGAATAAGTAAACTGATGGGAAAATAATATTGTATTGTAAAGAAATATACTTATTTAAATAAGAGTGATGATAGACATTTAGAAAATTGTATATTTATAAGTATTGTGATTAGAGTTATAAAAGTGATAAGAATATTATAAAATATAGTATATAAATGTGAGAAAGAAAACAGGAAAATATTGCTGTTAAAGTATAGTAAAGGCAAACAGCTTGAACTCAAATCCTAAAACATATTGATATATGTTAACGTGGAAAAATATTGTACAGGCAATAAAGATGTCAAGCACAGCGACAACAACTAAAACAGGCAAAAAAGCAGCCACAAACATTACACCAACAGACTCTCCCACAAGCCAAAGATCGATAGTGACCATGATAGGGAAAGAAAAAACAGAACAGGCAATGAGCTCACAAAGTATGCAGATAGCATTACAATTGATACAGGAAACAATGATGAAGACCCAGGAGGCTATAGCAGATAACCACAAGGAGACGAGAGTACACCACAAAGAAATTAAAGATGAAATGGGGGAAATGAAAAGTGAGATAAAAAACATGAATGATAAGATAGGGAACATAAAACAAACAATGGTAGAAAATGAACAGAGAATTCAAAAAGTGGAAACAAAAATTGACCAGATTGATAACCAAATGGAAATGTGGGAACAGAAATCTATGCAAATAAATAGAGAGCTGGCCGAATCTATCGTATTTTTGGAAATGGCGAAAGCTTCTTATTGTCACTGCATTCTTTTATTTACCAGCTGAGCTCTCATTTCTGGACTATCAGACTTTCCGTAGCTTGCCAAGAATTGTTATCAGTAAGCTAAACTGCGCATGTCCACCCCACATTCCTTCACTCTCTTTCCTTTGTTCTCTTGCCAGAAGTCCGGCTGCTGAGAAGCAGCTGGCATGAACTATTTCAAAATGTAACTAATTAGATCAGTAAGATGTTTTATTTTCTTTATAACAAATAAATGAGTTTTCTTAGAATATATCTTCGGGTTTTGTTTTCTTAAAGTATACTTGAAAGGAAAGGTCTCCATCCACCCCTCGTAATCAGGTGCGATTATCCCACATTCAGAATGGGATTAATCAACGCCCTGACATCTGGTAGCAGAGGGCAGTCAAAATTTATGGCTTTCTCCTTGTTTGTTACTTTTGATGATAAGCGCATAGGCAATTAGTTTTTAGCTACTGATTATTTTTGCTAAGATGCCGAAACAGAAGAAAAAGGGCAAAATGAAGCCCAGAGCTTTATCCTCTTCGGATGAAGAGCAGGAGATAGAAAGACCCTCAAGATTTCAGCCCCTTGCTACAGCCACACACCTGGAACTAGAAGCCGTGGGAGAAGTAACAGATGAAATGCTCTTAAAAAGGCATCAGGTAAGATGAGAGAGAAACTGCTTTTGAAGATAACGTGCTACAACTGAGCTCAGTAGCGTTGCCTTCTGAATATGCATGCTCTCAAACAGTCCTCCCAGAGCCTTCTGATTTTGTAACGCTTGGTGCAAGGCCAAAGTTTTTACAAACGGCCGAGCATTTTCACCCCCAAGCAGAGAGAGAAATCATTATTCTCCTCGCACCCTTGAGCTCACCCTGGATGAGCTGGCTATGAAAGCCTATCGTGACCGTATAAAATTCTATGAACAGGAGCTATCCCAGGCAAAAATGGCTATATCTATGCTTGAGCAAGATAAGGGAGAATCTCGTGACTTCAAATTCTCTAAAAGCGCCATTTTGGCTTCTTCTTCAGAGCCAAAGACACACCCCCTGGTGGATTTTGTGTCAGGCCAATCAGAACAGAGAGCTGTGCATATGTCACATTTGTACTCTAAAGTTCCAAGTGCCACGTATGCAGAGAGATTAGCTGAGCTGCCCGAAACAAAAGGTGCAGCACCCTCTGCTGGCGAAAGTAATTTACTAGAGAAAGCTGAAAGGCAACGTAGTCTACATGAACATTTTGAATTATTACAGCAGACCCTGGCACACCTGTCTCTAACTCATTCAGAGATTCAGGCTGCAATCCCACAAGTGTCTCCACAGGCCCAAACTCAAGCACCCCCTGGTGGTGCTGGTGTCCTTTTAGATGGAACACAACAAAGCTTAATGCAGCAAAGGCAAATGACTGCATCTCCAGCAGGTCATGCTAATATTGCAGCTCAAGCACAGATGGCAGCTGGAACACAGCAGGTTCCAGTGCAACAGCCACAGCAGCCACAAATGCATGCACACATGCCTCCAGCTGTAAAACCATGGCCAGCTCCTGGTCCACCTCCAGCACAACAAGTGCCTTTACTTCCACAGCCAGCACCTCAAATGCACATTCCTCACCAGGCATTGTCTGTTGCTCCACTAGCTGGTGAGTCAAAATTAAAGATGTCAGGACAGAATTATAAGGCCTGGGTCAGTGAGATTCGTAGAGAAGGCACTCACTGTATGGTTTTTAACCCCCCTGCTCAGCCTTGGTCCCCTGCAATAAGAGACTTAGAGATTAAAGCTTGCACAACATTATTAATGTCCATGGATACTGAACTGCAGGCGACTACATTTTCGCCTGATACAACAGCCCAACAAATTTGGGTCCAATTGGAAAATTGCTACAGGCCTGTTTCAATTGAATCTTCATGTTTGCTCATGTCTCAATTCCATGGTTCGAGATTGAAACCTGGTGAACAAATTGGAGGACATTTGACCAAACTGAAAGGACTGAGAAGAGAATTGAGAGAAAGAGGCTATAACATTGATGATATTCAAATGATCAGCATTATTATTAACTCTTTGAATTATGAATGGAAAGATGCCATTACAAAGATTAACCAAGCCCCTATTGCTCAACGCACAGTGGACAATGTATGCAGACTTTTAATTGAAGAAGAAGCACTCATATTAGCCATGCCACACTTGAGAGGACACCCGCATCAAGAGCTCCAGCTAGGCGCCCCTTCCAAGGAAGGATCTATGCTTCAAGGATGCCAAGATGCTACATCTGTGATCATGTGGGACATGCCACCCGGGATTGTCCCCAACGAGTTCCAGCTCCCGTCACGTACCAGCCCAGAGGAACAGACTCCAGAGGCAGAGGCAGAGGTGGAAGACAAGGTCGTCGTGGTCCCTGGCGTGATCCACAAGCTCCACTCGCCACATTGGCTTTAACCAATGATCCACAACCTCAACCATAGTACAACAGACGACTCCTGTGGACTTTGCAGCATTGCATGTTACCTACAGAAAGGAACTTTTCACAGCCTGAACCTGAACTATGTGAATTTTATTCTTTTTCAAATCATCCTTGTCAGGTCAAAGGAAAAGGAACTGTTTATGTTGAAGAGCTCAATGCATTCATTCCTGATGTTTATTACATACCAACAGCAACCAGTAATTTGCTTAGTCAGTGTCACTTGTCTAGAATGTTAAAATTCCAGGTTCACCACCTTGAAAAAGCAAGTTACATAGTTAAAGATGGAGATATTGTTGCTGAAACCATATTAATTGGTGGTGTTTATTACTTAAAGCCAAAGCCTAAACTGCAAACACAGGCAAGTATACAAACTCCAAAAAGGGAGAGCACAGGCCCAGAGAGAGATGCTCCAGTGAGAGATCCTGTTGCTGTTCCAAAGGCTCCTAAAGCCAACAAAAAGAAAAACGGGAAACAGGTTGCTCAGAGCAAGCCTGAGGTTCCTCATAAAACTATTAATGTTGAGAATTCACTAACTGGTAAACCTTTGCATTCTAGGTGTATCCATAAATGGCATAGAAGATTGGGGCATGCCAGTTTCCGTGTTCTTAGGAAGATGCCGGAGTTCGCAAAAGGTTTAGATCTAAAGGGGTGTAAGGTGTTTTTGGATTGTGCTGTATGCAAAAGGGCTAAATCCAAAGCAGCAGCCATTCCCAAACGCGCTACATGCCTGTCAACATGCATTTTTGATTTGGTTCACATTGATATAGTTGGTCCTTTTCCGCCATCATTTGGTGGTAGAAAATATTTTCTAACAATTGTTGATAATTACTCTAGATATGTATATCCTATGAAAGAAAAATCTGAGACTTTTCAGATCTTTAAAGACTTTGCAGCCCTTGTTTTTACCCAACACCAAGTTCGCATCGCCAGAAACCAGAGTGATCGTGGTGCCGAATTCATGTCCCAGCGTTTCCAGGACTGGATGCGTAAGAATGGAATTCTTCATCAGACTTTGGCCCCTTACACACTGGCTCATAATGGGGTCATAGAAAGAAGACAAGGGGTACTGCAAACCATGATGAGCTGTCTCCTAGAAGACGCCAACCTTGATATGATATACTGGGGTGAAGCTATAAAATATGCAAATTACATTGTCAACCGTACTTGGAGCAGTGTAATGAATCAGACTCCTTTCTTCATGTTGTATGGCTACAAGCCCGATCTTAAAAACATCCATATTTTTGGTTCATATGCTATGGTGAACATTCCCTTAGCTCAAAGAAGAAAAGGAGGTCCAGCAGCAAAGAGACTGAGATTTATGGGTATTGATGATAATTCAAAATGGAGCAAATTTATTGACCCTAAACATGTAATTTTGATTTCCCAATCTGCTAATTTTGAGGAAGATGTTGACTGGTCCAGGATTCATTCCAATGATCCTGGAGTTTATTTTCGTAGAGATGATACTGCTGATGCTGAGCAGATTGATGATCAAGATTCCACTGGTTCTTCTCAACCTGATGTTCCGTCTTCGCAAGCCGCGAATGCTGATGCTAGCGACGAATGTGAGGACGAGGACGAAGCAGAAGAAGACTGGACTGTTGTTACGAGACATTCCAAGAGGGCTACAAAAGGAATCCCTCCACAACGACATTCTTGGCAACTGACAAAAGCACCCTTGCCTTTGATTTGCAATGTTACACTTCCACCTGATAATTTCACACAAATCAAGCAGCTTCCTGATTCAGAGCAAGACAAATGGTATGATGCAATGCAGGTTGAAATGGACAGTCTAAAGAAACTTAAAGTGTTTACACCTGCAAAACCTCCAGCAAACAAAAAGGTCATTGGCACTCGATGGGTCTACAGAATCGAAAAGAAACCAAATGGTGAGTCACTGTACAAGGCCAGACTTGTAGCTCAGGGTTTCGCTCAACGTTATCCTGAGGACTACACAAATACCTATTCACCGACAGTTCGAACTGAAAATGTAAAAATTGCTTTAGCAACTGCAACTATCCTTGGTTTAGAAGTTTTCCAGTTTGATGTTGACACGGCTTATCTACATGCAGACCTAGATGAAGAGATCTATGTGAGAAGTCCTCCAGGATTCCGACAGCAAGAAGGGGATACCTGGTTTCTAAACAAAAGTCTTTATGGTCTGAAACGGTCTGGTTTTATGTGGTATTTATGTCTTACTGACAAACTAAATTCAATGGGCTTTATTAAGTCCAAAACTGATGAGTGCGTGTTCACAAAAAGATCTAACAATGCATATGAGATAGTTCTTGTTTATGTTGATGATATTGTTTATATTGGTCCAAATAAGCAAATGAGTGAAATTTTTGCCAAAGCTTTGCAGAGATATTTTACATTGAAATCATTGGGTCATATTAGCACTTATTTAGGTGTTCAGATTGAAAAAACACAGAAGGGGTTTAGTCTTTCACAAGAAGATAAAATTGAACAAATTTTGCATCATTGCAAATGAAAGATGCTAACACAACAAAGACACCCATGCAAACAGATTTTCACAACTTGACACAAGAAGCAAGCCCTGAGTTCGAGGATCAAACACTTTATCGTTCAGTTATTGGGTCACTGTTATACATTAGTAGTTGGACCAGACCCGACATTGCACTTAGTGTTAACCTCTTATCTCGACATGTAGGTAAGGCAAAACAGTTTCATTGGACATGCATTAAGAAATTATTGAGATACCTAAAATACACTAAACATATGAAGTTATTGTTAGAACCAACACATACTGATTATGCAGAATTATGTTGTTATGCAGATTCTGATTGGGCAAGTGATAAGAAATCACGTAAAAGTACTTCAGGTTATATGATGTTCTTAAATGGATTCTTAAATTCTTGTTCTTCTACTGAAGCTGAATATGCTTGTGTTTCAGATGCATGGAATTCTCTAACTTGGTTTGATGCTTTAGTCACAGATATCTGGACACACCCGATCAGACCAATCACCATGATGGAAGACAATGAATCGGTGGTTTATATTTCTGAATCACATTTCACAGGTTCTAGGTCCAGACACATTGACATCCGTTATCAAAACATAAAACATTTAGTGAAAAAAGGTTTTGTTAAAATGCAGTATGTATCTACACATGATCAAATTGCTGATATGCTCAACAAACCACTTCCAGCAGCTCAACACGAGTATCTGCGTAAGAAGATGTGCCTTATTTGATGATGTACCTGATATTCGCTCAACTGGCAAAAGAAGGGGATTGTCACTGCGTTCTTTTATTTACCAGCTGAGCTCTCATTTCTGGACTATCAGACTTTCCATAGCTTGCCAAGAATTGTTATCAGTAAGCTAAACTGCGCATGTCCACCCCACATTCCTTCACTCGCTTTCCTTTGTTCTCTTGCCAGAAGTCCGGCTGCTGAGAAGCAGCTGGCATGAACTATTTCAAAATGTAACTAATTAGATCAGTAAGATGTTTTATTTTCTTTATAACAAATAAATGAGTTTTCTTAGAATATATCTTCGGGTTTTGTTTTCTTAAAGTATACTTGAAAGGAAAGGTCTCCATCCACCCCTCGTAATCAGGTGCAATTATCCCACATTCAGAATGGGATTAATCAACACCCTGACACTTATTTCCTTAGTTTTCAAAATATTGTTGAAGAGAAAGAAGAGGATTTAGGAGAGAAAATGGCAGAAATCATGACGGAGATATTAGGAAAAGATAAACAGGAAATAAGATGAAACATTGATGAAATTTATCTAATATACACAAACTACTCACGAAGGCATAGGTTGGCGAGGGAGGTACACATTAAATTCACGAAACAAACAATAAGAGATGAAGTGTATAAGAGGACAAGAGAGGAAATGTTAACTTATAGAGGCAAAGAAATCATAGCATTGAAACAGGTACCACGAAGGATAAGAGATCAAAGACACCAATATCAATTTTTATCAATTCAACTAATTAAATATAAAGTAATGTATCGATGGTTAATACTTGAGGGTTTACTTGTGACATGGCAAGAGAAAAAGTATGGGATTGATACACTGGAGAAAGCAAAGGAATTTTATGAACACCATTTCGTGCAGGGGGGTGACCAAGGGAGCAGGGAAGAATTAGAGACTAGAAGCCAGGAGGAAGAGAAATTGGAAGAAATAGAAACAGAGAAAGATTTACAAAAGAAACAAGAAAAAGAAAGGGTAGAAAGAGAAGGAGCAAAAGGAAGGATAGTAAGAGAGACTAGAAACATAAAAAGACAGATCAAGTAGAAGATGGGAGAAGCAATTAAGCAATTAAGGTAAATATAAATGGACTAAATATCCCAAAGAAAAGGGCACTAACATTTAATAAATTAAGGAAACTGGAAGCTGAAGTGATATGCCTCCAAGAGGTTCATATAGAAAAAGGATATAGAAAACTATTAGAAAATTAGGAATATTATACACAACTTTAGCAGATAAAAAGAAAGGAGGTATTGCCATATATGTCAAGGAAAAAATAAGATCAAATTTAAGATACACAGACAATGAGGGTAGAATTTTGATGGTGAAATTGGAGATAGAACAGAAACAAATGCTACTCATAGTAATTTATGCACCAAATAAAAATCAACACGAATTCTTTAAAAAGGTACATAAGAGATTACTGGACTTGGATTATGAAAGGATTTGTATGATTGGGGATTTTAATTCTGTAGTGGAAGTCGAGAGAGATTATAAAAGTATTAAAAAAAATAAAAAGAAGAAAAGTGTATTACCAAGAGCCTTTTTTGATATAGTATATGAGTTCTATCTGCGAGATATATGGAGAGAGACACATAGAACACATAAAAAATATACATTTTATTCATACCCACATCAATTGTGGTCCAGGATCAATATAGCCTGACAACAGCAGAAATTCAAAATAAAATAGAAGAAGTTGAAATAGGAGTAAATGATTGGGCTGATCACAATCCAATTACATTAAAATGGAAAGGCCAGAAACAAAATAAAAGATGGACAATGAATAAAAATTTGTGTAAAGATAAAAAAATATAGACAGATGTTAGAGAGGGAATTGAAAATATTTTTCAAATAAATAAAAAAGAAGATACTTTGATACAAAACTTCTGGGACACCACAAAAACCTATATAAGGGGATTGACCATTGCATATAATTCTAAGAAAAATAAAGAAAAGAGAATGCAACTAGAAAAATTGCGGGAAGAATTTTAAAAAATTGAATATGAAGTACAAAAGGACCCACAAAATGAAAAGATAAAGGAAAAATGGAACATTACGAAACATAAGATTAATTTGATAATACAAAAAGAAATAGCACAGAAAATTAGGATAGCGAAACAATTTTGAGAATGCGAATAAAACAGGCCGATGGCTAGCATATAAATTAAGACAAGAAAAAGGAAGGAGAATAATACAACAGTTACAAGATGAAAATGGTATAATACAGTGTAGGAGAGAAGAAAAAAAGGAAATAATACAAAACTTCTTTGCAAAGCTTTACAAGCAGGAAGACATAGCAGACGGGAAAGTTAAACAATACATAGAAGCGGCCAAAATGAATAAAATTTCTGAAGAACAAAAAGAAATGTTAAATAGGCCAATAAAAACAAATGAATTTGAAATAGCCTTGAAAAAACAAAAGAACAATAAAGGTTCTTTTGTCAGGTGTCAGGTTTCTAGCACTGACACCAGACCCGGATGGGATTCCGATTGAGCTATATAAAAACACACAAGAGGTACTACAATGGATAATGTTGGAGACTTATAATGAGGCGATAGAAGTAGCAAAAATTCCGGCAATCTGGACAGAGGCAATTATTACTCATACCCAAAGAAGGCACTGATATACAACAAATCCAAAATTATAGGCCAATTTCCTTGCTGAACAAAGATTATAAAACATTTGCAACAATAATAGCAGAGAGATTAATTTTTTTTTTGAATAATTATATACATTCGGACCAAAACAGTTTTCTGATGGGGTGGCAAATTAAAAATAACATGAGGATAGTAATGAACGTTCTTGAATATTATGAAAGCCATCCGGAAAAGCAAACTGCTCTGGTTTTTCTTGATGCCCAAAAGGCTTTTGACAATTTGAATTGGAACTTTATTACAACACAATTAAATTATATGGAATTGGGGGAAAGATTAGAAAAAATGGTGGGAAAAATATATACTAAATAAATAGCCAGGGTAGTTGACAGAAAAAATTGATATAACAAAAGGGGTTAGGCAAGGGTGTCCTCTTTCTCGTCTTCTATTTATTTTATCACTTGAAACCCTTCTAACAAAAATCAGAGAAGATCAGGAAATAAGGGGTTTAAAAATTAGGAAGGAAGAGTCTCACTTTGCCGCTTCTCTTTCAAGTCTTTTAACAATCTCTGAAGAATGTTAACAATTGAGGGCCATGACTTGCAGAAAGGTTGGCATACCTTTATTTGGGATGGAAAAGATAAATCCCACAAGTATTTCCAGAGGCATCAAGTGAGGGAAGTACTATTAGAAACTTGGATGAAAATTAAAAGGAACTTTTATCCAAAAATCCCAAGATGGGTGTCGACAATGGAAGCCTTGGTCTACCCTAATTTAATTGATCTTAACAAAATAGTAACATATGAGGAACTGTTAGATGGATTAGGGAATTTAAAATCTAGACAAAAATTATTGGATGAAGGAATTAAAATTGATTGGTGGCCCTATTTACAAAAACAAACAAAATATAAAAAAGATTTAGAAGTATATGGATTCCAAACTGACCAACAAGAAATGGACAAAATATTAACTGGGACTGATGAGAAAATAATTACCAAAATATATAAATGCCTTCTTCAATTCAAAATGGAGGAGGAAACGGTAAAGGTAATGATGATAATTTGGGCAAAAAACTTTGGGCATTAAATTAGAGTATTGGGAAAAATTATGGGTAACAAATTATAAGATGACATCATTGACCGCCTATAAAGAAAATATTTACAAAATGTTTTATAGGTGGCATTTACCCCTGGCAAGATTGACCAAGACATCCCCAAAAAATGCACCAAATTGCTGAAAATGCAATCATCAACATGGGACATATTTCCACATGTGGTGGACATGCCCCAAAGCAAAGCATTTTGGTTAAAAATCCAAAAATGGTTAGAGGAAATGACAGGGGAAAAAATTGCTATGAAACCTGAACTATTTTTATTGGGAATTATAAAAGAGAAGATTAGGAAAGAAATTTATTACCTTATACTTCACATAATTATGGCCGCCAGAATTTCATTTGCACAAAATTGGAAACAAAGATTTGCTCCATCAAATACGATGATCATAAAAAAGGTGCTAGAATGTGCAGAAGCAGATAAGTTAACAATGGAATTGAAAGACCGAGAGGAATCGATTTATTACGAGACATGGAATAGATGGTATAACTGGTTGGAGAAACAATCCAAAATTAATGTATAAATGTATAAACATAAGAGAAGATATTATAGAGGAACAAAATAGTTATTATGTAATAGATAGGTATAAATTGTAGTGAATATAGAAATTAGTAAGTAATATATAAAATGTATGTGTATATAAATGGTTATAGATATTATCAAAGATGCCAATATTGGAAAGCTGTAAAAATGTAACAAGAATGTTAAAGGATGTAAATGTTAAATAAAAATTCTTATATAAAATAAAAAAAATAGGAAGAAAGAATGTAAGACTCAAGCATTTGCCGATGACATGGTATTTATTTTGGAAGATCCATTAGAAACAGGTTCTAATTTGATACAAAAAATAGAAGAATTTGGTGAGGTAGCAGGACTCAAAATTAATAAGGATAAATCTAAATTAATAACAAAAAAATCTTACAAAGGGTCAGTAAAAGGAATTGGAGGACAAAATAAAAATGAAGACAACTAAGAAAATAAAATATCTTGGAATTTGGCTTACAGCAAAATGTTCCTCAATCAAGGAGGACAACTACGATAAATTGATACATCAAATAAAAAAAGATTTAGGAAATTGGGAAAAATTACAAATTTCATTTTTAGGGAGGACTGCAACAGTGAAAATGAATATATTGCTGAGATAATGGTATCCAACTGATACCATTAAAACTAGGGAAAACATTCTTTCAAGAATTAAATAAATTAATTTCTAAATTTATATGGCAAGGGAAAAAGCCCAGGATTAAATTAAAACACAAAGGATAGAGGGAGATTGGAGTTACCAGAATGGGAAATTTATCACCAAGTGGCAAGTCTAGCATGGTTAAAAGATTGGATGGAGCTGAAAAATAACAGAGTGTTAACAATAGAAGGCTATGACTTGCAAGCAGGGTGGCATGCATTCCTGTGGGATGAGAAATATAAATCACATAAATATTTTCAAACACACTTGATGAGGAATGCATTGCTACAGATTTGGAAAAGAACAAAACAAAAACACTACACTAGAATTCCAATTGGTTATCACCAACAGAAGCATTGATATACCCAAATTTACTGGAGAAGAATAAGATAATTAGATATAAGGAATTGGTAAACGATAAGGGAGATTTGAAAACAAAACAGGAACTGGAACAAGATATTGGTAGGGTGATGGATTAGTGGACATTCGCACAAGTTCAATCTAAATTTGTAAAAGATAAAAAGATGTATGAAATACAAAAGGAACCGCAAGAATTGGACAAAATTATTCATGGAAGAGAAATAAAATTAATTAGTAATATATACAAATATCTACTGAGGTATAAAATGGAAGAAGAGGTAGTTAAGGATACCATGATTAGATGGGCAAAATTTTTTGGCTACAATATAGAATTAAAGAAATAGGAAAAATAATGGGAAACAAATGTTAAATTGACTCTATCAACGGCATTCAAGGAAAACCAGTTAAAAATGTTCTACAGATGGCATTTTACACCAGTATGGCTTGCTAAAATGACCCCTAACAACTCTCCAAATTGTTGGAAATCTAAAAAAGTCCCCGGAACATATTACCATCTCTGGTGGACATGTCCTAAGGCGAAAAAATATTGGGCTAAAATTAGAAGTTGGATAGAAGAGATAATTGGTTACAATATGGACTTGAAACCAGAAATATTTTTACTGGGGATATTGAACAGAACCTACAGTAAAAAAAATAGATATTTGATTTTGCATATAATTACAGTGGCAAGGATAGTAAAGGAAAATCTCGATCCTAGGGTGGCCATTGTACCTCAGATAGCCGGATGTGAGTCTCTCCTTGTGAAGTGGGGCCATGGGATGCAGGTGGGCTTGCTGATTGCGTACCTGGCTCCCTGCTGCGTGGCAGTGGCCCTGCCCGAGCTCCTCAACGTTATAGCCGGGGTGGTGGTTGATACCCCTAGGCTTTTGGTCATGGGGGATTTCAACCTGCCGTCCATCGGTGAAATGTCGGAGGTGGCTCAGGAGTTCATGGCTTCCATGACAGCCATGGACCTGACCCAGTTAATTCATGGCCCTACTCACACAGGAGGACACACTCTGGACTTGGTTTTTTTCTCTGGTCAGTGGTTGAATGGCCTAGATACAGGGGATATAGTCATCGAACCCTTGTCATAGTCAGACCATTCTCTCCTTAGACTTGACTTCCTGATCGCTACACCCCTCCACAGGAAGGCGGAACCGACTAGGTGGTTCCGCCCCAGGTGCCTGATGGATCCTGATAGGTTCCAAATGGAGCTTGGGCCATTCCCTGAGACTCTGGCTCATGACTCGATGGAAGACCTGGTGGCCGCCTGGGATAGGACAGCTGCTGGTGCTTTAGATCGGGTCGTGCCTTTGCGGCCTCTGACCCGGCGATGAATCGGCCCAGCTCCTTGGTTCTCTGAGGAGCTGAGGGAGATGAAGCGCCGGAAAAGACACCTAGAGAGTAGTTGGAGGGCTAGTCGTTCTGGATCTGACCGAGCACTAGTGAGATCTTATATCAAGACCTACTTACTGGTGATAAAAGCGGCAAAGTGTAACTACCTTTCCGCTCTTATCGTGTTGGCAGATAATTGCCCAGCTGCCCTGTTCAGGGTGACCCGCTCCTTTCTCCACCTGGGAGCGCGGGAAGACCCCTTGCAAGGGTGTGCTGAGGATTTTGCGCATTATCTGCATGATAAAATCGCTCAAATTCAGGACGGCCTGGATTCTGACTGGGTGGTTCAGGCGAGGTGTCCGAGATGGGTCTTGAGAATGTTATCTGGGAGGAGTTTGATCCTGTGACTCCCGAGGATGTGGACAGGATGCTGGGGAGGCTAAATGCAACCACATGTTTATTGGACCCGTGTCCCTCCTGGCTGATGCTGGCTTCCCGGGAGATTACACGAGGCTGGCTCCAGAGGATTATAAACACTTCTTTGAGTGAGGGTTTCTTACCTCCTGCCTTGAAAGAGGTGGTGGTGAGGCCCCTCCTCAAGAAGCCTTCTCTGGATCCAGCTGTTTTGGCAAATTACCGTCCTGTCTGCAACCTTCGCTTTGTGGCGAAGGTTGTTGAGAGTGTGGTTGCGCGACAGCTCCCACAGTACCTGGATGAAACTGTCTATCTGGATCCGTTCCAGTCCAGCTTCAGGCCTGGGTACAGCACGGAAACGGCATTGGTCGCTTTTGTTGATGATCTCTGGAGGGCTCGGGACAGGGGTTGTTCCTCTGTCCCCTGGTCCTATTAGATCTCTCAGCGGCTTTTGATACCATCGACCATGGTATCATGCTGCGCCAGCTGGAGGAGTTGGGAGTGGGAAGCACCGTGCTACGGTGGTTCTCCTCCTATCTCTCTGACTGGTCACAGTCCGTGTTGGCTGTGGGGCAGAGGTCGACCTCGAGGCACCTTGTTTGTGGGGTGCTGCAAGGGTCAGTCCTCTCGCCTCTCCTGTTCAATATTTATGTGAAGCCGCTGGGTGAGATCATCCGTGGATTTGGGGTGCGGTGCCATCTGTACACTGATGACACTCAGCTGTACATCTCCACTCCAGACCACCTCAATGATGCCTTTGAAATGATGTCCCGGTGCCTGGAGGCTGTGCGGGTCTGAATGGGGAGGAACAGAGGTGCAGAGTGCAGCCGCGCGGGTGGTAATGGGAGCGTCATGGCACTCCCATGTGACACCTCTCCTGCGCAAGCTGCACTGGCTCCCGGTGGTCTTCTGGGTGCGCTTCAAGGTTTTGGTTACCACCTTTAAAGCGCTCCATGGCTTAGGACCTGGTTATCTACGGGACCGCCTAATACCACCAATAGCCTCCCACCGGCCAGTATGCTCTCATAGAGAGGGACTCCTCCGGGTGCTGTCAGCCAAACAGTGTTAGCTGGTGGCCCCTATGGGGAGAGCTTCTCTGTGGGGGCACCTACCGTCTGGAATGAGCTCCCCCCAGAGATACGGAGGATCCCGGATCTGTGCACCTTCCGCCGTGCTGTGAAGACCTTTTTATTCCATCAAGCGGGCTTGGCCTAATCTCCTCCCTCTTTTAATATGTAAATTTTAATCTGTTTTTAAATTATTGGGGTGTTTTAATCTGTCCGGGTCAAAATGATTTAATTTGATTTTATCTGGTTTTTTAAATTTTTTGTATTTATGTATTTTATTGTTTGGCTGTTCACCGCCCTGAGTCCTTCGGGAGTAGGGCGGTATACAAATTTAATAAATCTAATCTAATCTAATCTAATCTAATCTAATCTAATCTAATCTAATCTAATCTAGTCTACACACAGTCCTGGAAAAATGAAAAGATACCAACAGAGGAAGAAACAATTAAGAAAATCCTGGACTGTGTGGAGATGGATAAATTAATGAAAGAAATAAAAGTAGATACAGAATATTATCAAGTATGGACTAAGTGGTACGATTGGCTCGAGATTAGGGAAAGTAAAAGTGAATCAATGATGTGACAAATGTGTAAAATACTGTAAATGAATAAAACTGGAAATAAAGGGACGATAAGGATAAAGATAATAAAGGATGAGAAAAATGGGAAATGTAGAAACTAGAGAGTAAGAGGAATGAAACTGTTACATAAAAAGAAACATATTGTGTGTTTGTGTTTGTGTTTTGTATGTTGTGTTGTGTTGTTGTAAAATTAATAAAAAAATTATATATATAAAAAAGAAAATTGGATTTAAGTATTGGCTTGGTGGTTGGGTCATTCTGTGAGACTCTTGAAAATGTATGTATGAGACGTACAAGAAAGTATGAAGTGAGTGTGGAGTCTGGATATGGAGTTCTGTTCTTCTGCGAGGTAAACAGCCAGAGAAAGACAAAGTGTCAGAAGGAGATGGTGGGACCATTGGGTGCAGTGGGACTGGGGAAAGAGTGAAACAGAATGGGAAATAGAAATTCTAGGCCTAGGGAGAATAAAGGGAATAAAGAGAATAAAGAGAATCAAACATCCCAGGAAGCATACCTCCCAATAGTCCACTGGGGAGGATGCTGAAATACTGGAAAGGTAAAAGAAATCAAAGAATTAGTCAGAAATAATCAGAATTTGGACAAATAAATGAAAAATAACATGGCAGAAGGTTTCCCCCTATTTTCTCAAGACAACAATCTTTATGGCACCCTTTAGATACGTGCCTATGGGAGAAGGCAATGTGGAGTATATTGAAGGCCCACCAACCACTTTTGAAATCAAGCACTTTAAGAAAAGAATGCCCAAACTAATAGAAGAAACACCCACCAAGTGTTAAAGAGTCAACTAAAAAAATATGGACAAATGGACCCTGACAATCCAGGGCACCAGATGATTTTGAAGTATCAATTTGTGGGAAAAGCATGGGAGGACATTAGGCATAAATTGTAGAAATTGGATGGGTGGGAGACCAAAATTATGGAGGATCTCCTCAGAGAAGTTCGAAAAGTATACTCTAAATGAGAAGAGGAGAGAGACAAGAGAAAAATCAAAATGATGACTCAATTAGGATGGGATCAATGTGCCATCTGTAAAAAAAGAGGGGACTGGAAAAATGAGTGCCAAAGAGGAAAGAGGGGAAAGAACTAGCTAAATTGATGAATTTTGAGGACTAGGAGTGTCAAGGGGCACACTTGTTTCTGGTCCAGCTTTTCAAGAACCCCTGGTAAACATTAAAGTTTTTACCCCTGGAGGAGGATATACCTCCAGGAATGCAAATTGGGGAAGAGAAGATTAAGGCTCAGGGAACTAGGAGACCTGTAGTAGGAGTGTTGAGGGTAAAACTGCCCTCTGCAAAGTAATGCAACGGACCAGACAGCGAATAGATACAATGCTTAGCAAAACACTCAGTTAGTCACAGACTCTGAACGTTTAAAGAAAAATAAACAGTCTTTACTTGTAGTATAAAACAAACTTGGCTTCTGAAAACAACTTCTTCAAACAATCACGGTTTAACACAAAACATAGTTTGCTTACAATTCCAGTTCTCTTCAAACACAGACACAGTTCCTTCAAGCAGTTCAACCTTCTATAACAGGAGCAGGAGCAAGAGTGAGAGCAGGAGTGAACGAACTTCCTGCCTTCCTTATATGTCTGCTTAGCACAGCCAATTAGTCATCTTTGTAGCAGTTAAAGTTACAGAACATAGTTTTCTATATATTATCTACCCAACCGTAGGATAAGCATCCAACAAGGAGTACTGATATTTAAACCCACCTGTCAGGCCTGCCTCTGTTCAAAACTCAAGAAAGAAAACCCCCAACTCCATTGAATTAGAGAAGAGATATTTTTACTAAGTTTGAAATGATAGCAGTGAATGCAAGGCAAGATCTGATTCAAAACGTGCGAAAGTTATAGATTGAAAATCACCCCAAATTCCTCCCCACAGGGTCCAGCACTGAGAATCCAACCAACATCCAGTATGATGTTATGGGAAAGCTCCTCTGCAGGAATTTCTCACATTTGGAGTCTCAGGACAGTTGGCCTTGATGGAATATAAATAACTCCACTCAACAGCACCATAATTCATGAGTGCAAACCTCCCTTTCAGTTCTCATGGGACTACTACACACCAGCTCGCTTCCCCATCCCAAATGCCCATGCCCCCTCCCCATTTCTATGACAACCAACAACAAAAATTGAATTGAACTAATAAATAAATTGAACTAATAAACATGCTACAGAAACCCATGCTGGAGATCTGGCTGACATTCGGCTCTCCTGCAGCAGAGGCATTAGCCGTATTAAAGAAGAAAAAGCATAATACAAAACTAACATGGATAATACAGAATGACTCAAGATAATTAATGAATATTAAAGTTTATCAGGATATTTCCTATGAAACCTCTGAAGGAGTTTGGGAGCCTGAAGGTTTTGAGCATTGACCCATTCAGATTGTGAAGGAGGAAAATGTTTGTAAACTACCAAATATTGCAGTTTCTCTTTCCATTTTCTAGAATCAAGGATTTCTTTAACTTCAAAGTGTTGCTCCACTTCTATAAGGAAAACGATCTTAAAGGGCAAAGATAATTTAGGGAAATGTCAAAAAGGAGGGACTAGGCATTTTGGAAAGATTGCAAACTTTGTGGTCCTCATCAAATGGGATTACAAGGGAGGGACTTGCGCTTTGGGCTGAGGGAATAAAATGCTATTGAGATCTATTTTTGAGTGTGCCTACTTTGCTAGCCACCCTCTCTTGCAAGAATGTATTTTACAATAAACTGCTTGCTGCTTCATTTAATTGCTCTATCCAATTTCTGACTGGTGAGTGCATTTCTCACAATGGAAAATAAGTTGTTATTTAATTAATAAGAGCAGAAATATATATATATATTCAAAGAGTTTTGGAATGTTAATACTTTAATGAGGAAAGCAGAATTTTTAAAGATTTTATTTTAAGCTATGAAGGCTGATACACAAACTTATGTTCAGCTCAGGATCTATCCATCACCAAATGCCAAACCTGCAAAGGTAATAAATGCGAGGATTGGTGGTAAAGTTGCTTTTCCATCACTCTTGTGAACAAGACAGCATATTCCTATGTATGTTTTAGTCTATTCCTTCAAAGTATAAATAATTTTTTCTTCTCCCACTAGATGGTGCTCTGGGTTCATTTTAAAAATAATTTTCTTTTCTTGGAGGGGCTTTAAATCTGATTGGCTAGTCAGAGAAATCTGTGAAATAAAATAAAATATTTTAAAAATATAATAAGCAGAAAAAGTATGTGAATTTCTTTGAAAGAAATCAATGAAGCAATTTGTTTTCCGGGCTGAAATGTTTCTTCAAATTATTGTTTGAATTTGCAACAGACTTGGCTGCTGGTTTAATTTACAAAAATAGTAATGGGGCAACAAGATTTTTTATGTGCAATGCCATAGCAATGGAACTATTTTCAGCCTTGTTCCCTCCCTCCACAACAATCCACCAAAACTGAACAGGATGCAATCATGTTGCTATTATTAATACTTCACTAGTACTTTTATTCACACCTGATGATAAGTTTTCCACCAATTTCACCTGTGAATTGTTTTCCAAGGACCTTGCCCAATAACCACAAATACAATTTGTCTTTAATTCAAAAGCATTTTATTTTTATTTTTTTTTAATTTTTAATTTGATTTATATGCCGCCCTTCTCCGGAGACTCAGGGCGGCTTACAATGCGCTAAGCAATAGCCTTCATTCTTTTGTATATTTATACAAAGTCAGCTTATTGCCCCCACAACTGGGTCCTCAATTTACCTACCTTAGAAAGGATGGAAGGCTGAGTCAACCTTGAGCCTTGGCGAGATTCGAACCTGCAGTAATTGCAGGCAGCTGGTCTTAATAACCAGCTTAATAACAGGGTGCCTTAGACCACTGTACTACCATGTCTTTTTCTTTCAGTCTATTTCTAGAGTCCAAGGTTTTGTGGGAGGGTCATCAATTAAAAACAACATGTTCTCCCTTAAAAATAAAATCTGGAGTTGGTGATTCCACTGCATAAGGTTTGATCCATCTAATTTAAGAGTGGGGAAGTCAGTTGGTAAATTTACTGAGCTGTGTGGCAAATTACTCACAGTCTGTTGCTGTCCATGGTATCTCAGGTGAGGGAACTCACAATATGGCTTGGGGATGCTGTTTGCGACTCTGAATGGACTTGTATTTATGTTCTCCTCTTCTCTTCTTACAGGAGCTGATTGAGCATGCACGAAGCCTATTTCGCGTCTGTAGTCGGTGGGTGAGTAGCTTGCTGTCGCTGCTCTTAGGCCTCAGCCTCGGCCTACGGTTGGGGGTTCGGACTCACCCCTGGGGTGTCTGGTTTCGTCGCTGGAGACAGGCATCCATCGATGGGCGGCTGGGTCCCTGCTGGAAGCTGGAGAGAGGTGAGGAGGTGAGGTGGTCGTATGTCGAGGACTTCTAGGATTCGGCGGTGCGGCGGTGGTGGCAGCAGCGGCAGTGGCGGCAGCGAGTGGTCCCGATCCCTGGTCGCTGGTCCCTGGACGTGCGAGGAAGCCTGGTGGAGGTCGCATGGAGGGTGAGTAAACGGCGTGCTCTCCTTCCCTTGGATCTCGCGTTGCTGGTGCGGTGGGTGGTGA
Organism: Pantherophis guttatus; assembly: GCF_059756535.1. NCBI lineage: Eukaryota > Metazoa > Chordata > Lepidosauria > Squamata > Colubridae > Pantherophis > Pantherophis guttatus. Next base: position 75,391,181 of record NC_142067.1, read on the forward strand.
GTTTGAGTCCTGCCATCGGCATGTCTCATGTGCGATCGGCGTTTGGCGATCGCCCTCGCGGTGTGTGTTCCTCGGGTGAGGGAGCTGGGGCAATGCATCGACATCTATGGCCCCCCCGTAGTCCCCTCAGCTTGCGGTTGTCTCCCTGGTGTTTGTGCTGGCACGAGGGGGTCGCATGTGGGGCCGGTTGCCGCTGCTGGAGTCCCATGCATTTTTTTGGCTTCGAGCTCGGCAGGCGAGCTCCTGATGGTTTGGTGTCTTCTATCTGGGTTATCTTTGGTTGGTCCCCCATTTGTTTTGGGGTTCCGCTCGTTTTGCGCCATTAAATTTGAATCTCGGCTCCCTATTGGTCAGCGGCCATCCCATGGCGCGAAACTGGAGTTGTTCAAGTCCTGGGTTTCGGCCAGGGGGCATCTTTCTCTTACCGGGCTGGCAGTTTCGTGGTCTCGTTCTTGGGAGCTCATCGCTGCCCCGTGGTCATCTAGAAGGTCCTGGAGTTTCGCGATGAGTTCCCTTTTGCTGATGGAGGCCTCCATCATTCTCTGTATGGTCTCTCTTAGCAGGTCTCTCTCGGGCGATTCATCCCTTTCGTACCTGGTTGCATTTTCTCGTGGTCTCATGCCCCTGTCTGTCTGGTCCAGGTCCCTCACTTCCATGGCAGTTGGAATTCTTGCTGTGGCGCCTTCGGATTCCTGCAGCTCTGCCATTCGTCTGGTGATGGACCTCGTGTTCATTCTTTCTTCCATTTCAGGATGAGTTGTATTTCAGTTATTGTTCCTGGGTTATTGGGCATAACCATCCTCTGCTACCATCTTGTGAATTGTTTTCCAAGGACCTTGCCCAATAACCACAAATACAATTTGTCTTTAATTCAAAAGCATTTATTTATACCATGTCTTTTTCTTTCAGGTGCACATCTGGAACTGCTCTGGTCAGTCCCTGGGCACAGACTTATGTACCACAAAGGCGGAGTCAAGGTAAGGAGGGGTCAAGGGAAGGGCTAGGTGAGGAAGGTGGAGTTAACCCATGCACTGCCATATACAAAGTTAGGCATTTATTCATAACATATACAAAGCATATAGCAAGCATCTATTATTAAATATTTTTTAAATGGACTAATTATAATCAAAATCCAACATGTATTATTCTGAAGCAGTATTGCAGAAGGGGCTGGGGAAACTTTTTGTGTATGCAAGGGCTAAGTGTGGGTGGCTATATTGCAGTATATTGAGACTCTTTTCTCTCAACTGTATCAACTGTTTTTTTTAAGGTGTGATTTTTCATTCATATTTAAATTCTTAATTGTTGACTTTTATCTTATTTCAATATGTTTCTTTCTTATGGAGGGGGCGGGGATGAACAATAGTAACATGAGGCTTGTAGTAAGCAGCCACAAATAATAAAAATAATTTGTTACATGGGTCAAATGGCACTATCTTATACCAATTTATTAAATTTTTTGCTGACAACAAAATGGCCCAATGCTGGTAAATGTACTTATAAATTAAACCAAATGTTTTTGGTATTTACCCTAATTGCTCACAACCATCTAACAATAATGCCTCTTCCCTGTGGGCAAGGACACTAATAGGATAAAGGTGAACATGGTCCTTTTTCAGGTAATTTTATTGATGACTGTGGCCTAGCAATAAGATGCTTATGTGTGCTTATGCAGATAAAGATTTATCTGAATTACTGAAGGAAATACTTGCACTGAAGTTATAAACAATACAGCAGTTCAAAGAACAATAACAGCCTCTCCCAGGACTTACTGAAACATTACTGGGATTTCTGGGAACTGTAGCATAGATACTATCTCCAAATAAAGCCCAACTCCTAATATCTGGAGAATATACAGAATCCTGATTCCATGGATTAGATCAGAAGCCTGGATCTATTGAATTTAAAAGAGCTATGGAGGGCAGAGACTCCCAGAGATTGGAAGGGCATGCCACAACTGCATGAAGTGGCCAATATGAGATGAGCAAATCCTGTTCATCTCATATTTGATGCTCATCTCATCATATTTGATGAGAACTCATCAAATTTGCAGATGACACTAAACTGACAGGAATAGCCAACACCCCAGAAGACAACCCGACAATCCAAAAAGATCTTGACAGACTTGAACAATGGGCCCTATCCAACAAAATGAAATTTAAAGCAAAGTGTAAAACCTGGCAGAAAAATTGAAAGGTAAAAGTATAGATTAGGTGAAATCTGGCTCCAAAACTGTGAGAGGGACTTTGGAGTCTTAGTGGAAGATTACTTAAACATGAGTCAGCAGTGTGCAGCCGCCGCCGCCAAAAAAGCTAATACAATCATTGCTTGTATAAACAGAGGCATAGAATATAAATCACATGAAATATTAGTACCACTTTATGAAGCCTGCATCCAGTTTTGGTCATGACATTATCAAAAAGATGTTGAGACTTTGGAAAAAGTGCAAAGAAGAGCAACTAAGATGATTAAAGGCCTGGAGGCTAAAACATATGAAGAATGGTTGGAGGATTTGGGTTTGGCTAGTCTAGAGAAAAGGAGGACTGGGGGGGGGGACATGATAGCAATATTCCAGTATTTGAGAGACTGCCACAAGGAAGAGTGGGTCAAAGCACCAGAGGGAAGGACAAGAAACAATGGATGGAAACTAATCAAGGAGAGAAGAAACCTTCCTAACAGTGAGGACAATTAACCAATGGAACAGCTTGCCTTCAGAAGATGTGGGTGCTTCATCCTGGAAGTTTTTAAGAAGAGACTGGGCAGCCACTTGTCTGAAATGGTATAGGGTCTCCTGCTTGAGCAGGAGGACTAGAAGACCTCCAAGGTCCCTTCCAGCTCTATTCTGCTTCTGCTTCTGATCATATCAACAAACATATTGTCAGTACGGTGTGCTAAATTGTATCCATAGCACAAATTGAGCCAGGAGAAGACAGACAACACCACTTCAACAGTAGAAAAGCTGAGGCGAACTCTAAACTGCTTCAGCTGTGGCCTGAAAATGAGACAAAAGCAGTATCATGAAGGCATGGCAGAAAACAAAAAATAAACAGTTATTGGTTTCTGTTCATGCCATGGCAATGAGCCCTTACAACAAATATGTCAAACACAAGGTCCACAGGCCAGATGCGGCGATGTGGTTAGATCTGCCCCCCTAGACATATTTAACCATCTAGATGGCAAAGGACTGACCTCTGGTGCCTTGGCCCAGCCCAAGGTGGCTGGGCGCTGATCTATGACTTGGTGGCGGCCATCTGGGCTGGAAAGCGGTCAGCCTTAGATCTGCAGGGCCACCCTGGAGCCAACAAGGGGCTGCCCTGCTGCCTCCGCCCTACCTCCTGAGTGTGCGCACAGGAGGCGGCGAGTGCATGGGGGCTGGCATCCCTGGTGACTGTCTTTCCCTGCAGGCTGACTGTATTCTGAGTGCTTCCCTTTCACCCAGGATATCAGTTCTTGCACACTCACTGTCTCCTATGCGTATGCCCAGGTGGCAGGGCAGGTGGCCCTTCACTTGCTCCAGTGCAGCCCCATGGATCTAAGGCTGATTGCATACCAGCCTGGATGCCCACCACCAGGTTGAAGATCAGCACCACACCCACCAGGCTCTATGGGTGATCAAGCATTAGAGGTACATTACGTTGCTGAAATGTCTTCATGTAGACCTATTAAGTTTGCATTTGATTCGCTCCCGGGAGAACGGCTGTAAGGAGCTCTCCCAAAAGCAAATTAGGTTTTTCTTTTTAATGTTTTAAAGTATTTTTATATTTTTAACTCACTTTTAATCTATTTTTAATCTATACCGGACTCTTACAAAGCACATATAGTGTGGCTACTGTTTGTTTTAGACATATTTTAACAACACTACAACCTGCATTCCTGGCCTAGGCTACTCCTGTGACTCCTCCTTGCAAGGCCTGAAATTCAGATTACCGGACTTGTTGACAAACCTCACTGGAGGCCCCTAACTTCAGAGGGGATTTTGAGCTGTTAGTTTTTGGAACGAGTACAGTAAGGAACTGGCTGCAGACGCTCCTGGTAGGCCTGCCTTTAATGAAAACCTTATCAGCTTTTTAGTCTCCTTCCCCCACATATTTCCCTGTGAAATAATTTAAACAATTTAAACATTTCTGAAAATAGATGATAGCAAAGAAGTAGGAGTAAAAGACAAGCCGTTGTTTGGAAAGGAGATTGGTTTTTACCTCTGTGGTGCCTTGGCTGAGACCATCATTAAGGCCTACCTTAACTACGATTGCCGAGGGAGGATAAATTATTGCGATATTTAATTTCGCTGGGAGATACTGGATCAACTATCTACCAGAATGGGAAAGAAAAGTAAGAGGCAGAGAGCTTGCTCTCTCTCCCCAAAATCTATGACAGAACTTAATTACTCCAAGCCTCTTAAACAGCTTAAATTGGATGACTTTATGGAGAGGTGTAATCCAGAACCCCAATCTGAACTTTGAACTTTGTCTCTGTCGACTGTATCATTGGGAGAGGGAGATACAGAAGGGGAGTTTTCTTCCCGGATTTCAGATTCAAACTCGCCTGCTAGAATGGGTGATTTTTCAAGCTCTATCCCCTCTCCTACTTCTAGCTGCTTAAAAGAAGTTCCGACATATTCAGACCTCAGGGAGATGGTCTGTACTCAGAGTATGTTAACTGCGCACACAGTAGATTCAATATATGACTTACTGACATCGATCAAAAGAGACATCGAGAGGATCTTCCAATTCTTAAATGGCCCTCACTCTGCAGCTAAAGAGGGTGAGATTGCACACTGTACTGACGCGTGGAGAGAGTGGGAGGGTGTAAGATCTCAACCCAAACAACAAAGCATTGCAATACTGATGCTAACCCTCATCAAGGAAGAAGGTTGTTAAAGAAACAAATCGCTTTAAGGATAAGGAAAATCCCATGCAATAGAGGACGATGGACTTCAAAGGAAAGGATAACGCTCTCACTTGCACAGCTATTGAAATTTGATCCTTTATTAATAGATCTACTCAGATATGAAAAACTTCCCCAGCATAGCAATTGTGTTCGACTAATACTGCATTTTGACAGCAATACTATACCGAACGCTGTAATGAAAAGAAAAGGATCCCTGCTCAGATTTGAAGTCATTCCTACAAGAGTCTTCTCGAGTGGGCCTATTAAACCGCTTTTACAAGGACTTAACCAAACATCAAAAATGGTACCTAGGAACCACTCTGCTAACTCCAGGGTCTTTCCTCCAGAATCCGGAGAAACTATGGAGGCAGGCCAGATCAGGGAGGTCCCACATATGAAGGCAAGCACCGACAAACCAGAGGATGTTATAATCAGCTAATTTGTCTCCTTGTCTCCAAAGGAGCAAAGGTCGATGTTAATTGAATTTGATTTATTGATTTCGCTAGCAGAAGCCTGTAGTTCAACGAGAAGGCTATCCAAGTCGGAAGAACGGGGAAAGCATGTGCAGACAAGGCCTAAAGTCGTTAAGTCCGTCCAGTGGGATAGAAGGGAAGGCAAAAGTCTTTTCAAAGAAACAAAGACCATGAACGTAGCGGCAGAAGTTCACCCTCCCCCAACAGTGCAACTGCCCTTACCTGTCTCATCTTCCTTAAGAACGGAGGAGGCACTTCCATAACAAACAGAGGCCACTTTTGACTCCTTTGGCACTCCAGAGAAGGCGGTGGTAGTAATTCCGGACCCCTCCACCAGAAGGGTGGAGGAAGAGACACAAGGAGTAGTGCCTCGGGGTGACTGACTAGACAACAAATGGCCAACAACTAGGGTATCTTATATCCCTAGCCTTTCCCTCCTGTCCTGGAATATAGCGGGCTGGAAAGGCATTGCAAACCGGATGGATTTTATAAAATTGATTTCAACACATCATCTCATCCTCCTTCAAGAAACCTGGCTGACTACTAATGATCCACAGATCAGCTTACCGGGTTTTGCCTCATGGCATAAACCGGCAGGCAAAGTCAATTTAAGAGGGAGGGCAATTGGGGGCTTAACCACGTTGGTCAAAAGGGATACGGGATGGAAGGGTGAAGAAATTTCTTTAGATCCTCAATTCCAATATATTCTGCCTATTAGATGTACGTTCAGGGGGATGGACTTAATCTTAATTAATGTATATATCGCTCCATTTTCATTCCACCTTCTAGGAAGGGATTTGTGGGATGAATTAGATTCAGTATTAGCTACCTTAAAGGGACGCTTTCCCCAAGCAAAAATTATATTAGCTGGAGATACTAATGCAAGGCTAGGTCCCTCAATGAAGAGCTATGCTAACCGAGGACTGGTACCAACTGGTTATTTTTATAATGAGTTCACTTGGTCCTCAATGGACAAGAAAACCAATAAATATGCCCAGAGGTTAATTTCCCTGCTGTTTATGAATGATATGCAAGTACTTAGTGGCTCGAGTGATGGGTATATACTTTCTCGTCCAACAAAACCTCAACCTCTATCGATTATATCTGCACTTCCTCTAGTTTAGTACACCATTTTTCAGAAGTAAGAGCTATATTTAGAGAGGAAAGTGACCACTTTCCCATCACGGCTCTGGTTTCACTCTCTTCAAAGTTAGGCCTCATTCAAGAGAGGAAATTGACACCTTAGCAAACGCCCGGGTTTATAACTATAAAAGGTTATATTGGCACAGACTTGATGTCAAATCTGTCACCACTTATTTGGGCTCAGACGAAGCCAGACACCTAGCAAGGGAAATCTCCCAATCTAAGCCCGGAGACAACACCCCAATGCCAGTTTATACAGAGCTAACTTCTACTCTTAGGAACTTAATGATCCAGAACGATAGAAAAGTAGATGGGATCTCTAGAAAGTGGTTTGATGATGATTGCCATAACTTGAGGTCAAATCTAAGAGCCGCAGTTAAGAAAGTTAACCAATCCAGACAGGATGGTGATTATTCAAATATGGTTCAACTCAGGAGAGCATACAAATCCCTACTGAAAAACAAGAAAAGTAGCTATAACACCAGGATGTGGAAAGAGGTAGAAATGGCAGCGAAATCCCAATTCCCTACGATCTTTTGGCATAAGATAGCCGGTATATTAAAACAACGTTCCCCATTTATGGACACTGATATATCAGCAGTAAAATGGGAGAAGCACTATCTTGCTTTATTTGATGGTAACAATACAACAAATGTCTTGCAATTGGATATCCTCCAGCAAGAATTAAGGAAATGTCCGGAATGGACACCAGTTACCCCTACCGAAGTTAAGCATATAATTCAATCCTTAAAGGCCAGGAAGGCCCCTGGAGAGGACTTGTTGCCTCCTGAACTCTTTAGGTCCAACATTGACTTTTGGGTACCGGTGCTGGTAGCACTGTTTACTTATATCGATAAAGTAGGGATAATCCCTGAAGGGTGGAGGTTAGCTATAGTTTTTCCAATTTTTAAGAAAGGTGATAGAGCTGCCCCATCCAACTATCAACCCATCAGTCTTCTTAATATAATTTCAAAAATGTATACAAAACATCTCCTAAATAAAATAGAGGACTGGTGCTTGGATAAGGAAATTCTGGCAAATGAGCAGGCAGGTTTTAGATCAGGTAGGTCTACCATAGACAATTGTTTTGTCCTTTCCCACTTAATTAATAAATACAAGACCCAGGGGAAAAAGCTGTATACCGCCTTTATTGACCTTACTGCTGCTTTTGATTCTATAGATAGGAACCACTTGTGGAGGAAACTACAAGTTATGGGGATGGACCCCAGACTTATTTTGTTGATCAGGAATCTCTATACTAATACGGCAATTAGAGTCAGATTTGCAGCAAATGGGGCCTCAACAAACAGCATACTGACAACTAGAGGAGTGAGGCAGGGCTGCCTGCTGGGCCCTATTCTTTTTAACCTTTATATAAATGATATCCCAGCGCAGCTGGATGATCTTCTGACGCACAGCCCCCAAATAGGCTCTAGATTTATTAACGTATTAATGTATGCCGATGACTTAGTGTTGTTTTCTAGAACCCAAATAGGAATGAGGAGACTTCTTGACAAGCTCACACGTTACTGTACTGCAAACCACTTGACTATAAATGTAGCTAAATCAAAAGTTTTAGTCTTTGGCAATAAGAATAAAAAGCACAATTGGCAGATTAATGACACAAAAATCGAGCAAGTTACCCAATATACTTATCTTGGAATTGTTTTTTCCAGTGCAGGAGGTTGGACTCCGCACCATCAATACCTTTCTCAAAAGGTCAGAGCAGGAGCAAGCCTTGTATCCAAATTAAGTAAACGAATCCAACCAACCTCCATTTTACCTCTTCGTAAAGTCTTTCAGGCTAAACTTGTTCCACTCATGCTCTATGGTGCTGAAATTTGGGGTCTTACAGAGGCCCCCATATTAGAGAGAACTCAAAATAATTTGTTAAGGAGGATGAGCTGAATTGGGACATTTCTCACTGTACACCTATACAATCACTAGGGCGGTAGCCTACTGGCTAAAAATGACTCAGATGGATGCCAGCAGACTCCCTAAAATATGTCTAGAGGAACAGCAGATTTCAAATCCTCAAAGGTATTCCTGGCTAACCCAGCTGTCAGAAATATTGAACCGATATGGCGTAGGGTTCCCGTTGTGTGACACACTGAACCAAGTTAAACAACGGATTAAAGATATACATGGGCAAATGGACATGGCAACCCTTTCAACTAATCATTCCCTTAAACTGCTGACAGCAGTTAAAACAACTTTCACTCTGGAAAAGTATTTACATTTAGAAATGCCATCAGTGGAGAGACAGTTATTTGTTAAGTTTAGATTCAAACTTCTAGATACCAACGTTAGATTCGGCCGTTATCGGAAAATCCCGTATGACAAAAGAATATGCATATGTGGGGTAAACGTCGTGGAGGACACGGTGCATATAATATTCGAATGTAGTCTCTATCAAGAAGTAAGAAAACAATATCTGTCCCCAATTATAAATAAATTTCCCCACTGGAATATAAGCCAAAAATTAGCATTTCTGTTGAGGGCTGACTCTCCTCCCCTGGTAAGAGCAATCACTCGATACCTTAAAAGAATGACGACAATACGAGCCAGTTATATCAAAAAAAATTTTTATCGATTGTAAGGAAGATGAGCTCAGTTAGAGAGGAGCTATCCTATTTGGGTTATCTAGTCTTGGCAACTTAGCTATTGAAATTTGATATTGTAAAATTTTAATGTCATCTATCATATATTTTTAGATTGCTATTTTTGTAACTGTTTTATCTTTTTCCCTTTTTCTTTTCTGTTTTGTTTGAAAAGGCCTTCGGGCTATTCAATAAACTATACATACATACACACCCACCACTAGTGCCACCATGGCCTGCTTGCAGGCCCAGTCTCACAGCACATTAAGCGTTTCCCTTTCACAGGGATCGCCCCTGCCCCTGCATGGGAAAGCCATGGCCACCAGCAACACGGCCACTGGCAGCATGGCCAAACTCTCCCCCTCCCCTCATTCTTTCCAGAGTGTGGAGAGAGGGAGGAAGGAAGGGAGGAAGGAAGGAAGGAGATGGGAATGAGAAGGAGGGAGACAAGGAAGGAGGAAGCAAGGGAAACAGGAAAGAAGGAAGGAAGGAAGGAAGGAAGGAAGGAAGGAAGGAAGGAAGGAAGGAAGGTAGGTAGGTAGGTAGATTATAATGAGAGGGAGGGAGGGTCTGGGGAAGTCCTGCCTTAGCACTTGGCCATCACAGATGCCCCTGACACAAGTGACGCCCACCCTGGCCACATCCATCCTGGCCACACCTCCACACATACCTGAGGTCAAACACAGGGGTGAAATGCTCCCGGTTTGGATTGGATTGCCTGATCTGGTAGCGATGGTGGCGGGTGGTTCGGAGAACTGGTAGCAAAAATCCCTGCCCCCCCCCATGCCCAGCTGAGCCACACGATCATCAGAGGCTTTTTTTTACTTTTAAAAGCATTTTTTCTACAACTTCTTCCGACGAAAAAATGCTTTAAAAAGTTAAAAAAAAAAGTTGGCCATGCCCATCCAGTCACATTAACCCCCCCCTACCAAGCCATGTAGTAACAAATTTTACATTTCATCCCTGGTCAAATACAACCCTGATGCAGCCCTCAATGAAATTGAGTTTGACACCTGTGCTGCATAGCATGGAATCCGGCTTGGGAAGAGAGTGAAAGGGAAGAGGCAGACAGCCAGGTCATTCAATGGGCAGGGGGAGGTTGCAGTGGCCTGGCTGTGGGGGTCTTGAGGTACACGAGTCCAGAGCGAGTGTGGCAGCTCCCTCCACCACTTGCCTCGCCTCACCTTACCTTGTGGCAGTGTCATGTGTCCTCCTGCCCTGTTGTGACCGCGAGCAACCAGACGGTGGGATGGGGTGGGTGGGGTCTTAAATAGGGCTTATTTTTGGAATAGGGCTTAATAGTCCCTATTAAGCTAGGGCTTATTTTTTGGGGGGAGGGGGGTCTTATTTTTGGGGAAACCAGTAATTTAAAAAAAAAACTTAAGAAACAACTACCAATCAGCACAATGAGATTCTTTATTGATCCAAAGGGAAAGGGGGAAAATGTTTTAATTGGCCCAATGTAGTGTCTATATACGTTGCATGAGTTTAAATATTGTACAAGTTTTTAAAAGTATGAAAAATATTCAGGAGCATTATTTTATCCTATTTTCTATACTTCCTACTCAAAAGTAACTTTTGAGTAGGAAGTATAGAGTAACAGGAAAGAAGGAAGGAAGGAAGGAAGGAGATGGGAATGAAAAGGAGAGAGACAGGGAAGGAGGAAGCAAAGGAAACAGGAAGGAAAGGAAAGAAAGGAAGGAAGGAAGGGAAGGAGATGGGAATGAGAAGGAGGGAGGCAGGTAAGGAAGGAGGGGAGGGAAGGAGGCTGCTTTGGTTACAAAGCCAGGTCTCCTTGTATGGAGAGGGAGTGGGCCTCCCTCTGACATTTTGCCCTCCTGTTCCCACCACGAGCAACCTAGCCAAGGAGCACAGCAGCAATACCCTTGCGGAGGTGGTAAATGCAGCCAGGTGCTCCCTCAGGGAAGCGGGGGTGGGCTGGGCTGCAGGGTCCCAGTGCCCCGGGATCCAGAGGGTTGGGCTGGCTGCTTGCCCTCCATTGGCCAGGGCTCCAGGCAGCCCATGCCACCATTTGGGGGTCCTCCACGTGGCTTGAGAGGGGTGGTGAGGCTCCTCTGGTGGACTAGGCTTTGGCGCTCTCCCTGGTCTCGCCTTCCTTCACTGCAGACTTCCAAATCCTCCCTTTGCTGGGAGGAGGCATGGGGAAACACCAACAATGTCTGGATTTGTGAGAAATACACCTCCTTTGGTATGTTGTGCACATGTGTGCACACACATGTGCGCACACACATGCACACACACACATGCACACACATTCCAAGCTTGGAGACTTTTATCCACATCTGAGCTTGCAAATTGCCAATCATACCTAGGCTTGGGGAGAAGGCCCTCTCCTTCCTCTGTGGATAAAAGTCCCCAATCTGCATGCATGCAGATGCTTGGCTGCCAGCAGTTTGGCAGGCGGCAAGGAGCTTGTGGGGAACCTAATTGTCCCCATGTCGAGTTAGCCAGTGTGACTTTTGTCCCGACCCAGCTGTCTGAAATCAGCCACACCCAGTGAGTCAGTGAGTTGGGCCATGCCCAACCAGCCACACCCACCTGGCCATGTCCACCTAGTCATGGCGACCCAGCTTACAATCTTGTAGACACCCCTGCCTTAGAATCTTGTAGAGCATGGCTCTATGAAAAAAAATGATTAGCTTTTTACCAATTTAAAAACACATGATCTATTAGAGAATTTCAGAACTTTCAACTGGTTATACATAGAATAGAATAGAATTCTTTATTGGCCAAGTGTGATTGGACACACTAGGAATTTGTCTTGGTGCATACCCTCTTGGTGTAAATAAAAGAAAAGATATATTCATCAAAATCATAAAGTACAACACTTAATGATAGTCATAGGGAAACAGTCAATATAAATCTTAAGGATACCAGCTACAAGGTTACAGTCATACAGTCATAAGTGGAAGGAGATGGGCGATAGGAACGATGAGAAGATTAATAGTAATGCAGACTTAGTAACTAGTTTGACAGCGTTGAGGGAATTATTTCTTTAGTAGAGTGATGACGTTCGGGGAAAAAACTGTTCTTGTGTCTAGTTTTTCTGATGTGCAGTGCTCTATAGTGTCATTTTGAGGGTAGGAGTTGAAACAGTTTATGTCCAGGATGTGAGGGGTCTGTAAATATTTTCACAGCCTTCTTTTTGACTTGTGCAGTATACAGGTCCTCAATGGAAGGCAGATTGGTAGTAATTGTTTTTTCTGCAGTTCCTCTGAAGTCTGTGTCTGTCTTGTTGGGTTGCAGAACCAAACCAGACAGTTATAGAGGTGCAGATGACAGACTCAATAATTCCTCTGTAGAACTGTATCAGCAGCTCTTTGGGCAGTTTGAGCTTTCTGAGTTGGCACAGAAAGAACATTCTTTGTTGTGCTTTTTTGATGACATTTTTGATGTTGGGTGTCCATTTTAGGTTGTGAGATATGGTAGAACCTAGAAATTTGAAGGTCTCAACTGTTGATACTGTGTTGTCTAGTATTCTAAGAGGTGGTAGTATGGGAAGGTTTCTGCTAAAGTCCACCACCATTTCTACAGTTTTGAGTGTGTTCAGTTCCAGATTGTTCTGGTCACACGACGAGGCTAGTTGTTCAACCTCCTGTCTGTATGCGGATTCATCATTGTCTCAAATGAGACCGATCACTGTTGTGTCATGTGCAAACTTCAGTAGTTTAACAGATGGATCGTTTGAGATGCAGTCATTGGTATATAGAGAGAAGAGAAGTGGAGAGAGCACACAGCCTTGTGGGGCCTGTGTGCTAATTGTACAGGTATCTGATGTGATTCTGCTTAGCTTCACCTGCTGCTTCCTTGACGCTTTGAATACTGAATGCAGTGGCATTTTAAGGTACTGTGGAAAAATAAAATGATAAGTAACTATTTTGGCCATTGTTTGGAGCTGTTTCTTCTTGTTATTACCACCAAATCAACCTGCAAGAGCCCTACAACAGATCTTCTCAGAACAAAATAACAGAGTTGGAAGGGACCTTGTAGGTCATCTAGTCCAACCCCTCACACAAGCAGGAGACTCTATACTATTTCTAACAGATGGAAGTCCAGTCTCTTCTTGAAAGCTTCCAGTGATAAAGCACCCACAACTTCTGAAGGCAAGCTGTTCCATTGATTGATTGTTCTCACTTTCAGAAAATTTCTCCTTATTTCTAGGTTAAATTTCTCCTTGATCAGTTTCCATCCATCATTCATTGTCTGGCCTTCAGGTGCTTTGGAAAAAAGGTTGACCCCCTCCTCTCTGTGATAGCTCCTCAAATATTGGAACACTATTATCATGTCTCCCCTGGTCCTTCTCTTCACTAGACTAGCCATGCCCAGTTCCTGTAACTTTCTTCCTATGTTTTAGCCTCCAGTCCCCTAATCATCCTTGTTGCTATTCTCTGCACTCTTTCTAGAGTCTCAACATCTTTTTTATAGTGTGGTGACCAAAACGGGATGCAGTATTCTAGGTATGGTATTACTAAGGCTTTATAGAGTGGTACCTCACATGATCTTGATTGAATCCCTCTCTTAATGCAATTTAGGATTGCATTGGCTTTTTTGGCTGCCGCTGCACACTGTTGGGTCATTTTTAACTCGTTGTCCACTAAGATTCCAAATTCTTTTCACAGTTACTGGTATTAAACCTAGTTTCTCCCAATCTATATGTGTACTTTTTATTTTTCTTGCCAAAGTGTAAGATTTTACTTTTCTTTACATTGAATTTCATTTTGCTAGTTAGGACCCAGTGTCCACATCTGTCAAGATCCATCTAGATCTTGGAGAGGGCGTGGCCGGCATCGGGCAATATGGTGTGGATTTGAGAGCTCCAGAAGAGCACCGATATCCCAGCTGATTTTGGGGATCCCTAGGGATCATAGCTGTCTTGTAGGGACAGTGAAGAAAGAAGATGCTGTTGTGGCCCGCCAGCGGCCTGCGCGGATTGTTGCTGATCCCGTTGACAAGGAGGCTGGTGTGGTGCTCTGCCAGCAGCTTGTGCAGCTGGTGCTCGAGTCGGATAGCGAGGAGGCTGAAGAAGATGTGGTGCCAGAGGCAGGGATTCAGTCAGGGCCTTCAGAACCTCCAGAGGCTCCTTTAAGTGAAGAGGATGAAGAGGAGGAGCCTCTTCTCAATGCACAGGCACGCAGAGCTGCCAAAAGGCAGGAGTGGTTCCTCAGGAGGAGGTCTCCTTGAGAGTAAGGTTTGGGGCTAATTGGCCACTCCCTTAGCCTATTTAAGAAAGTACACAGCTTGCAACAAGCTGCAGGAAACAACTTTAGTTCACTAATCATCGCGTTGGGATTTCTCTGCAACCTTGCTTCTGGGCTTTCTGCCAACTCCAGTAAGACTCTGGCTATCTTATCTGTGGAATTCTGGCAGGCTGTTAAGAATGCTTATTAACAGCCGGCATTTGCTAAAACTGCGTTATTTGAGTAAACTAAGTTTTATTCAGAGTTTGTGTGTGCTATGTTCTTTGGGATTCATAGCTGGGGCAGAACAGATGCAGGCTGGCATGGATAGGGAAAGAGCAAGTTCCCTGAAGTGCTGGCATTAGTTTTTGACCCATCGGTGAAGGAAGGCAGCCATGGAGCTGTCAAAAGCCAGAGCGGCCATGATCAGAAAGAGGAAGTGCAGGAGTGGTGATTGAACAGAATATTGTTATCAGATGAGTGATTGGCCAACTCACAGGTAAGAAGAAAAAACTTTTAAAAGCTTGAAAGAAATCCCAATGAGCAATTAGCGGCTAATTTGCACTTGGGAATTTAAGCGGAGGGGGGGAAAAAAGAGGAACGTTAAAGTTAAAACGAAAGCCCTAAAAGGAATCTTCCACTGGATTTAAAATTGGATTTTGAAAGAAATAAAAACAAGACAAGGGAAAAGGAGACAGAGGAACATTTTTTAAACAATAAAAAGATTTAACTCGGAAGAAAGGAAACGGGCGTTCCCGTGGAGCTATAAAATGGCTTTGTTGCCGAAAGAGTTGTGAATTGAAGAGAGATATCTGCTGGAGGAGAGATCGTGGGAAAGAGCCATAGGAGTATACAGCTGAAAAGATTAAGAGAAGCAGAGAGGACGAGGACTGAGATTGTGATGGCTCAAGTGAGCATTTGAACTGGACACTATCTGGAAAGAAAAAGGAGATATTAAATGGACTTTGAAACTAGAAGTATAAGTAAATGGAAATAATAAATTGGAAAATTCTAGCCTACTAAAGTGACAATATGGAGAATTGGGAGGATGAATGTGAAATATTAAGGGAGATGTTTGAAAAAATAAGAGAAGAATTTAAGGGAAATAAGGAAGCAGAGGATTGGTTAGAATGCAAGAAAAAAGAAAGAAAAGATTAATGAGAAGAGAAACAAGGAAAAAATATTGAAAAGGAAATAAATGAAAATAAAGATAAAGATGAGTACACTGGGATTAACAGTGATAGAATAAAAATGGATAAGAGAGAATACATCTCAAAACTGAAAAGAAGAGAAATAATTGGGGAAATATTGAGAGGGAAAATTAACAGAGTGAAAATTAAAGAAAAGAGGCAGAAAGGGAGATATAAGAAAAGGAAGAGGAAGAAGGTAAGGGAATGGGAGAAAGAGAGGAAAGCATCAAGAAATGGGATTGTGGAAAGTTTAAAAGAAAATGGTTAAGAGTCAGTGAAAATATTAATATGTTAATAAAGAGAAGGATGTTAGTTGTAGAAAATATATGTGAAAATACTGTTTAATGTAAAACAGATCAGTAGATGAAATGTGAAAAAAAATGAACTATGTTTTTGATGTTGGAGGAAGCACTAAGTGGAGAGAAATAAAAGCAACAAAAGAATTAATTGAAATTAAGATGGAAATTGAAATTGAAATGTAAAATTGAATGAAAATGAAATGTTAGTAAATCATGTAAATGACAGACTTGTAAGAAGTAAAACGGAAGAAACACATTGTTAAAGGGAAAAAAGCAAGGGTTGGAAGATTATTTTAAAAAGGTTTCAAGGAAAAAATGAAATAAGTTGAAATATTTGTTAATAATTAAAAAGAGGAGGGGAATTTCGAATAATATTTTTAATAAATGAGAAAGATCGGGGTTGCCTGGACACCATAGTGGAAAATATTAAATTGAAAATGAATATAGCAATAGAGAGAGATGAAAGAGGAGTAGAGAGTAGAGAGATGGAAGAGAAGGGGAGAAGAGAGAGGGATGGAAGAGAGGGGAAATCAGAGTAGGAGAGTGGGCTAGACAGGGAGGAAGAAAGGAGGAGAAGGAGAAAGGAAGAGGAAGTAAAGAGGAGCAGGAGAGGAGGGAAAAAGAAAGTAAGAAGGAAAGAAGAGAGGGAGATGGCAGGATTGAGAAGAAAGATTGCTGTACAATAAAAAAGATGAAATGGAAGAAAGGCAACCCTGAACATATATAAATATACTAAGATAAAGAATGAATGGTTAAAAAAGAAAAGAGAATAAATATGAATAAGCAGGAAAATTAGAATTTGAGGGCGAATGAAGATGTTGTTTATATAAGTAAGCAAAGAAATATTGAGATATGATTAAAAAAAGGGAAAAAAGAAAATTGTGACAAAAATTGTAATTGAGTAAAATGTATTTGAATTTGATAAATTGTATAACATAAGATATGGCCAATACTCTGTTCAAAAAAGATGTGGGTGAATGTGGGGGGGGGGACCAATAAAACTTGATTTTTTTAAAAAAAGATCCATCTAGCTCTTGAGCCTATCATCTAGGGTGTTGGCTATTCCTGCCAGCTTAGTATCATTTGGTATCATTTGGTAATTTCCCCTTCTATTTCCTCATCTAAATCGTTCATGATTAGATGGGAGAGCCCAGAAAAACTCAATTCTGCAGGCAACCTTTATGGATAGGTCTTTTTGCCATAGAGAACTAACTATACTGGATTCTCACCTAATAAGAATCACCCTTCAGATTCCCCTCCTCCCCCCCCCCCCAATAAGTCCTTTTACCCTTCTCTTCATTCATCTGAAGTCACATTTTCAATTCTGGAAAGAAAAAAAAACAGGCAATTTTTTTTGCTAGTGTTCTGTATCAACCTAATTTGTTACATGCTTTCTTTTTATGCAGGTGGTTTATCTTCATGAGCTTAACCAAAAAAAAAAGGTCAAAGGCTCTCAAAGTCAAAGAAACTAGAAAAGATGTAATATAATTTGTTTTCTGTTTATGGTGCATCCTAGTAACAGAAGTCGATACCACAGTAATAGGTGGGAGAGAAAAACATCATTATGCTTTACTGCATTTGTACTCTGGTACTTGTATTTAAATATATTTTCAGTGAAGCTTTAATAGCAACAGATACTTCTGCTAATGTTTATCATCATACATTAATTGCTCCCTTTCTTCATGCAATAAGCTTTTCTATCTATGACATGAAATATTTAATGTTATGTGACCACATTTTTCAGAAATGGAGTTACAACTAATTTTATCTTCTGTGCTTTTGTATGTTTTTCCTCTCAAAATGTGACCCTTACAACATTGCTGTTGTATGTTTTTTTTCCTTCAGCATCCAAGTAACAATTACCTTTCCTTTGAAACAAAGCCTGGGAAGAGAGGTTGCTATAGTGCTGCCGTTTGTTGTACTGTGGTCAAAACTGTAAAAAAGAAAAATCTATATAGGCACTCAGCCTTATAATTCCCAGGCAGTATGGACAATGGTTGGTTAAGAATTATTGGTATCCGAGTTGTAATTCAACACATTTGATGGGTCTGAGTTGGGGAAAAACTGTTCTTTGTTCAAGAAGCATTTTTGCTTTGCTGGAAATTCTTTAGTACTATCTTAAATGATATTTTAGTATATATATTGTTAATATAGTGCTAAATAAAATTCCAAGTTTATTTATATAGTCATAATAAGGCCAATAATATATTATCGTTAAATATTTTGAATGCACATTAGCTATTATGAATTGAGTATTTACAAGAATCCAAGAACTTAGTCTCATTAATATGTTAATTAATATTGTTAAAATCAGAATTAATTTGAAGCAGAAAATTGTTCTGATCTTGCTTGAATGCTTAAATTGAATTAAGTTGATTCATTCCAGATTTCCAGATTTAATCTGTTTATACATATGTAAAGAAGCTTCTAAAATGATTTGTGAAGACCTTTTTTTGTCCATGATCAGAATAATCTGTATCATCTGATTCAATCTGAAGTAATCCAGTTCAATTTACTGATCTAATTAGACTTTCTAAATCCAATTAGATGTCACACTTTGACAATTTAGATTTTTGCACAGTATTAGTGCTTAGTAACAGAGTGTTGTAGAAATTACTTGGGCATCCATGGATCAACCCCCTCCCCCCCAGAACTACTGTATTCTTAAAAATGAGGCTTTCATGGTGGTTGGTGATTTTTTTTTAAAGAAGAAATGAGGTATGTGTGCAAAACTGATATCATATTTGGAAAAGTGGTTGTTGAGGACAAGATGGAGAGATCACATTGATTATTTAAATTCTTATTTAAATAACCACCTTTTTCCCTTAATGCAAGTGGGCACAAATGAAAGAGAAACCTGAACAATTCTGGAAATTATGAGTGTTTGTTAGAAAGGAAGATGAGAAACTGGAAGCACAATTTTTAATCAGTCTGTCCAGTTGAGGGTCATGATGCAAGAAGAAAAAACAATAATCAACAAGTGGCTATGGGAATGGTGTCATCTAGAAGGGTTTGGCTTTTATGACAATAATCAAAATTACTTCATGAAGAATTTCTGAGAAGACAAAGCCCCGCAACTTTGTTAGCCGCTAGAACAGCAAAGAAACAGCTGTCTAGTGGCGAAGAACCTTCCCCCCCAGGAGAAGAGGGGGAAGTGAGCAGCCAGGCATAGGGTAGAGCTCCCTAAGAGCCCTAGAATTAATTCTGGGGCTCGAAAGGTGAGAGCTCCCCAGGAGCCTGGGAAAGCTCCAAAGCCAGGACGCCTCTGCCAAAAGGCAGAGCAAAACGCCGTGACCGCCCCTGCTACAAAATTGAAACAAATTGAGAAATTGAAGCAGGCAGAACAGAGACAGGAGGCTACATAACTGCAAGTATTTATACTTCAATTCCATTGAACATTGCTTCTTTCTGAGTCTACAAGAGCGGAGCTGAAGTGGAAATGGGGGGTGGGGAAGATGGCGCTGGCTTGTTAACACAAAGAGATGAAAATCTTTTTAGATATGAGAAAAACGTAATAGAATGTAAAAAATTAATGAAGGAATGTTTTCTTTTCAATATGAAAATAGGGAACATCTATGGATATGGTATGGAATGCTAGAATACATGAGAGGAATTTTGATAAATATGAACAATGCATATAGGCGTAGACAGATGGAAAAAAGGAGGGAATTAGAAGAAGAGATTAAGAAAAAAAGAAAAGGTGTTAATACATAACCCAGGGGATAAGAAAACTAAAGAGGAGATTACCCTATTACGAGGGCAGTTTAATATGATGCTCTCAAATCAAGTGGCATCTAATTTACAATATGCTAAACACAATACCTTTTGTAATGCAAATAAACCAGGTAGATGGTTGGCATACATGTTGAGAAAAAAACAAAAATCTCGTACCATAGAGAAAATAGATTATAAAGGTAAAGAGGTTTATCACCAGAATATGATTAAAAAGGCATTTTTAGAATTTTACACAAGATTGTATACTGCAGATAAAATACAAGGTGTAGAGATATTTGGATAGACAAAATA
This sequence comes from Pantherophis guttatus, assembly GCF_059756535.1. NCBI lineage: Eukaryota > Metazoa > Chordata > Lepidosauria > Squamata > Colubridae > Pantherophis > Pantherophis guttatus. The sequence continues at coordinate 75,410,997 of NC_142067.1, forward strand.
TTCCTATAGTCACAGAGGAACAAAGAGAACGGTTGAACCAATTAATAACAGAGGAGGAGATCCTTTTAGCAATTAAACAATTAAAAACTGGCAAGGCTCCTGGTACAGATGGATTAACGGCTGTGTATTATAAATATCTACAACTGGAAATGGTTGTACCTCTTAAAGAATTATTTAACAGAATACAGTTGGGAGAAGGGGTACCACCTTCATGGAAAAAAGCCTTTATTTCATTAATTCCAAAAGAAGATCAAGATTTGACGCACCCAAAGAATTATAGACCTATATCATTATTGAATACAGATTATAAGATATTTACTAAGATATTGGCAAATAGGTCAATGTCAGTAATGCAAAAAATGATTCATGCTGATCAATCTGGTTTTATACAAGGGAGGCAAATGAAAAATAATGTAAGACAAATTGTTGATATATTGGAATATTTGGAAAGGAACAACCAAATCCCTGTGGTGCTTATATTTTTAGATGCGGAAAAAGCTTTTGATCGATTGGATCGGCAATTTTTATTGAGAGTAGTTCACAGGATGCAATTTGGGAATTGCTTTATGCACTCTATAAAAGCAATATATCAAGAACAGGCAGCTCAGATAATTGTTAATGGCAGTTTAACAGAAACTTTCAAAATTGAAAAAGGTACGAGGCAGGGATGCCCCTTATCGCCATTATTATTTATATTAACTTTATATTCAATTGTTGTTGAATAGAATATGTAATATAGATGAGATAGAGGGAATTAAAGTTAGAGATTATGAATATAAAGTATGGGCATTTGCAGACGATTTGGTTGTGACCTTAACTCAACCAGTGGAATCAGCAAAGGTTCTGATGGATATAATTAAACAGTATGGTCAAGTGTCTGGGTTTAAAATAAACGTTGGAAAAACAAAGATGATAGTTAAAAATATGACAATAAATCAAAAAGAGGAGCTACAAAAGGTAACGGGATGTGAAATAGTTAAAAAAGTTAAATACCTAGGTGTTCATATGGCACCTTCTAATGGGAAACTGTATAAATATAATTATGAGTTGTTATGGCATAAAATACAAATTAAAATGGATAAATGGAAAAAATTACAATTGTCCTTGTTAGGTAGAATAGCAGTTATAAAAATGAATGTTTTACCTAAGTTTTTATTCTTCTTTCAAATGATACCAATACTAAAAAAGGATGCCAACCTGGAAGAATGGCAGAAAGGTATTAATAAGTTTGTATGGCAAGGTAAGAAACCAAGGATAAAATTGAAAATAATGCAGGATATACGAGAAAGAAGGGGGCTGAAAATGCCCAATTTAAAATTATATTATGAAGCAGCTGTCTTATCAGCAATTAGTGATTGGATTAATTTAACAAATGGAAGGATTCTGAACATTGAAGGGCATGATTTGGTTTACGGTTGGCATGCTTACTTAGTGTATGATAAAAAGGTGGATAGAGCATTTAAGAGCCATATATTGAGGAATGCTTTACTGCGTGTCTGGAAGAAATATCAATATAAATTAAATAAAAAGATACCTATATGGACAGTACCCAAGCACGCAATAGAGAACACGAGTATAGAAAGCAGACAGGATGTAATTACATATACAGATATTCTTAATATGGAGGGAGGTATATTAAAATTAAAACCTTTGAATGTGTTGAAAGAGGAGAAAATAATTCAAACTTGGTTTCAGTATGTACAACTTCAAGCCAGATGGAGAAAAGATCAGAAAATTGGTATTATACAAAGCGATGAAAATTTAATAAAACAAACTAGAGACCAAAGTTCAATGCATATAAAAAGATAGTATAATATATTGATAGAGATAGACTCGGAAACAGAGCTAGTTAAAGATTGTATGATAAAATGGGCGCAGAATTTTGAACAACCAATAATGATGGAAACATGGGAAAAAATATGGGTGAGAAATGTGAAATTTACACAAGCGCAAAACTTAAGGGAGAATTTTTATAAAATGTTTTATAGATGGCATCTAGATCCAAAAAAACTATCTTGTATGTACCCGAATGTACAACCAAAATGTTGGAGATGTGATTGTGAGGATGCTACATACTTCCATATTTGGTGGACATGTAAAAAGGTTAAAGCGTTCTGGATAAAAATTTGGTGGATTTTACAAAACATTCTTAAAAAGAGGTTAAAATTTACACCACAGTTGTTTCTGCTGGGTATAGTTACGGATTGTACGGTTATAGAGACTAATTTGATTTTGAATTTAATAACTGCAGCAAGATTGTTGGTGGCACAATATTGGAAGAAGCAAGCTTTACCTACAATCCAAGAATGGACAATGAAAGTAACAAACCTAGCAGAGATGGCAAAAATCTCGGCGTACTTGAAGGAACATTCAAATGAAAGATACTTAAGGGACTGGAGAAGATGGATAGATTATATCCAAAGCAAACACCAGAAAAAGAAGTTGCAGATAGATTATGAATAAATACGTAGATATTTGGTGTGTTTTTAGGTAATTAAGTTAGCAGGGTAATTAGGGAATTGAGGGAATAAGAGATGCTGAATGTTATAATTATTTAGATTAGGATGGATTATGTTTGTTGAATGTTCTACCCTGTAATTTGTTCTGGGAAGAGGGGGGGAGGTGGGTGGATGGGAAGGGGAAGGGGTGGTGGGAGGGGTGGTGGGGGTAAGGGAGGGGAGGGGGTGGGGGTGGTAGGGAAGGGGGGAATATGTAAACCTTCTGTAAAACTTTTTAATAATAAAAAAAGATACAACAGTGATAGTCATAGTATACAAAATAAGCAATTAAAATCATACTAGGAAGCTAAATAAAACAATATAAATTGTAAGATACAAGTAACAAAATTGTAGTCATAAGTAGAAAAGGAGATCGGTAATAGGAAAGATGAGAAGAATAATAGTAACACAATAAATAGTTTCTTAGTAAATAGTGTGACAGTGTTGTGGGAATTAGTTGCTTAGCAGAGTGATGGCATGCAGGAAAAACCTGTCCTTGTGTCTAGCTGTTCTAGTGTACAATGCTCTATAACAGCGATGGTGAACCTATGGCATGGGTGCCGGAAGTGGCACACAGAGCCATCTCTCCGGGCATGCCAGCCGTTGTTTATAGCTCTTCCAGGTTCCGGCACACACATGTGCCAGCTGGCCTTTGCATGCGCGGGAGCACAGGAAACTGGAAGAGCAGCTTCCTGGCATGCATGTGCGCACCACGAAGCTGAGCTTCTGGTTTCTGGTGCGCACATGCATGCTAGCCAGTTGGTCTTCACTTGCGCATGTGTGCCAGAAACTGGAAGACCAGGTGACCAATGCACATGCGCATGCCAGAAACCAAAAGCTCAGCTTCCCGGCACACACATGCATGCTGGGAAGCTACTCTTCTGGTTTCTGGCACACACACCCCCGTGCGCACACTCCCGTTTCAGCACTCAGTGCCAAAAAGGTTCGCCAACATTGCTCTATAATGTCATTTTGAGGGTAGAAGTTGAACCAATTTATGTCCAGGATATTTTCACAGCCCTCTTTTTGACTCGTGTAGTATATAAGTCCTCAGTGGAAGGCAGATTGGTAGCAATTGTTTTTTCTGCAGTTCTTATTATCCTCTGAAGTCTGCGTCTGTCTTGTTGGGTTGCAAAACCATACCAGACAGATATAGAGGTGCAGACTCAATAATTCCTCTGTAGAACTGTATTAGCAGCTCCTTGGGCAGCCTGAGCTTTCTGAGTTGCTGCAGGAAGAACATTCTTTGTTGTGCTTTTTTGATTATATTTTTGATGTTAGGTATCCATTTTAAGTCTTGAGATATGATAGAACCTAGAAACTTTAAGGTCTCTAGTGTTGATATGGTGTTGTCTAGTATTATAAGAGGTGTTAGTATAGGAGGGTTTCTCCTAAAATCTATCATCATTTCTACGGTTTTGAGCATGTTTAGTTCAAGATTGGACTGGATGACTGGAACATATTGATAGAAGGATACAGACTCTTCAAAAAAAACGGACACCATAAAAGAGGAGGTGGAGTTGCACTGTATGTAAAGGACCACTATATTGCTATAGAATTGCATGAAACCAAAGATGAAAACCTCCTAGAATGCATATGGGTCAACACAAAAGACAAAAAAAATGACATGGCCATAGGTGTAGACTATAGGCCACTGAATCAAGCAGAAAAAATAGATATCCTTTTTGAAAACGAACTAACAAACATATGTAGGAAACATACTACAATAGTAATGGGGGACTTCAATTACCCTGATATCAATTGGAAAACTAATTCTGCACCAAGTGAAAAATCAAATAGGTTCCTAATCAACCTAGCTGACAACTTTGTTGTCCAAAAGGTAGAGGAGGGAACTAGCGGGAACAGCCATACTGGACTTAATACTTACATAGAAGAAGTGATAGTAGGAGTTGAAACTGCAGGAACCTTGGGTGAGAGTGACCGTGTCATTCTAGAATTCAATATAACACAAACATAAGCAGTAGAACAAAATGATACCAGAGCAGGGGTGAAATCCTCCCAGTTTGGACTGGATTGGCTGATCCGGCAGCGATGGTGGCGGGTGGTTGGGAGAACCAGTAGCAAAAATCCCTGCCCCACCCGCCCATGCACAGCTGAGCTGCGTGATCATCAGAAGCTGTTTTTTTTACTTTTAAAAGCATTTTTTCTACAACCTTTTTGGCCGAAGAAATGCTTTTAAAAGTAAAAAAAAAAGCCTCTGATGATCGCGCGGTTCAGCTGGGATTGTGAGAGGCTTTTTTTTTTTTTGTAAAGAATTTTTTATTTTTTTTCCAACATAAACATAAAATATATATTTTTTTTAAGAACGAAGTCTTGGTCCCGTCACAAATGGGTACACTACAACCTCGGCCGAAGAGGTTGTAGAAAAAAAATGCTTTTAAAAGCCTCTGATGATCCCAATTGAGTTGCCTGATTGTCAGAGGCTTTTAAAAGCATTTTTTAGATGGCAAGGAAGTAATAGGCAACAGAGAGAAAGCAGAGCTGCTTAACTCATTCTTTGCATCGGTCTTCACGCAAAAACATAACTTGGAAAAAACAGACTGGAAATAAAAGTTAAAATAAGCAAAAAAATAGTAAGAGAACTTATCTTATCTTTATGAAGACAAATCACCAGGACCTGAGGGATTACATCCCAGAGTTCTAAAGGAGTTGGCAGATGTCATCTCGGAACCATTGCACCACATCTTTCAAAAATCCTGGAACACCGGGGAACTATCAGAGGACTGGAAAAGAGCTGATGTAGTTCCCATCTTCAAAAAAGGAAAAAAAACAGACCCAGACATCAATACCTGGGAAGATAGTGGAAAAGTAAATAAAAAAACAGATCTGCCAACATCTAGAAACGAGTAAAGTAATAATTAGCAGTCAGCATGGGTTTGTTAAAAACAGATCATACCAAACCAATCTTATTTCATTCTTCAACATAGTGACTAAATTAGTAGACCAGCAAAATACTGTTGACATAATATACTTAGACCTCAGCAAGGCATTTGACAAAGTAGACCACAACCTACTTCTTCGTAAGCTAGAAAAAAGTGGGATAGATAGCTTCACCACCAGATGGATTTGCAACTGGCTGACAAACCGTACTCAATGAGTAGTCCTTAATGGGTCTAAGTCTACATGGAGAGAAGTAAGCAGTGGGGTGCCACAAGGTTCCGTCTTAGCCCAGTACTCTTCAATATCTTCATAAATGACTTAGATGAGGGAATAGAAGGGGAACTCACCAAATTTGCAGATGATACTGAGCTGGCAGGAATAGCTAACACTCTAGAAGATAGGCTCAAGATCCAGATGGATCTTGACAGACTTGAACATTGGGCCCTATCTAACAAAATAAAATTCAATGTAGAGGAAAGTAAAGACTTACACTTAGGTAAGAAAAACCAAAAGCGCACATATATACTGGGGGGAACCAGGCTTAATAGCAGTGACTGTGAGAGGGATCTTGGAGTCTTAGTGGACAATCAGCTAAATATGAGCCAGCAGTGTGCAGCGGGAGCTAAAAAAGCCAATGCAATCCTAAATTGCATTAACAGAGGGATATAATCTGTTAAAGATTGTTCCAGTTACACCACATGGCTAGTTGTTCAACTTCCCATTCATTGTTGTCTCAGTGTTGTCATTGTTGTCACAGTGAGACCAATCACTGTTGTATCATCTGCAAACTTCAGTACAGAGGAATCTTTTGAGATGCAGTTATTGGTATATAGAGAGAAGAGAAGTAGAGAGAGCACAGAGCCCTCCTCCCCCCCCCGTGCTAATTGTACAGGTATCTGATGTGATTTTGCCTAGTTTCACCTGCTGCTTCCTGTAAGGAAGCTTATGATCCTCTTACAAGTGTGGTCAGGCACAGCTAGCTGATTTAGTTTAGTTAGAAGAATATCTGGAATGATGGTATTGAATGCTGAGCTAAAGTCTACAAAGAGAACCCTTGCATAGGTCTTTGGAGATTCAAGATGTTATAGGATGTAGTGCAAAGCCATTTTAACAGCATCATCTGTCGATCTATTTGCTCAGTAGGCAATGTAAGTAATAGGTAATATTAATAAGTAATATAAGTAAGAGGATAGGTGAGGACTCAAAGCTATTGCTGAGCACATTGTAAGCCGCCCTGAGTCTTCGGAGAAGGGCGGCATATAAATCAAATTAAAAAAAAAAAAAAAGCTTTGCAAGATACCACAACAGACACACCATTAGGTGGTACTCAAGATCTAGATATTTCTACATCAAAACACAAATATTGAAAATGAACTACAAGAACAGTGAGAATTAGTGATCCTTACTCAAGAAGATAACTATAATGTGACAGGTATCACTGAAATCTGGTGGGATAATACTCATATTATGTGTGGGCAGGCAGAGGATACAGATGACCAAGTGTAGATATGAAATAACCAAAAGAAATACAACAAGGCAGCACCTTGGTTAAGAGAGATGGATGAGAATAAAAAAGAAGCTGAAATGAAAGAACTTTTCATAACAGCAGAAATGGTGGAGAAAAGATTTCTTATTATAAATCAAGTCCAATGAGAATAGAATATCTGAAAAGAATGCACCAGTCTTGGAAAGAACAACATCCAGAATCAAAAATAACAGAACAGAAACTAGCAGATCAACAAAATAAATCCAAAATAAAGTATTAGAACTCGTACAACTGCAAAGGTTGACCTAGGGTGAGGAAATCAAAGCCTTGCCAGAGGTAGACAAACATGAGGGAATTGGTATTAGAGGAAGCCAGCATTGCTATTGATTGTTTTCATTTCCAAACCAGGCATCCTTTCTTCTATCTTCTTCCCAGAAAGTACAAAGTTCTCTAACTGAAAAACAAGTGGAACTGAAGTGAAAAATAACTGAGGACCTAGAAAGCTTGTTACAAAAAAATCTGCTACCACAATTATTAAAAAATGCCAATACTGGAATATTAAATACAAGCACCAGCAAACTACAAGAAACAAACCAGCTGATGTACAGCACAGCTTTAGTTATAACTGAAGATTTTGGATGCAATAGCAACAAATGGGGAAAAAGCTAAACAGTGCATAACAAAAACAGGAGATCAGGTTGGAAAATAAGATCAGCATGAGTAAGAAATTAGGGTTGCGAGGTGTCTACTATTTGAGCGGACAGTCCACTTTTTTCACATTATGTTCACTATTTTTTTTCACAAAATAGTGGACTTTTTTTATTCAAAAGCTTTATGATGAAATGGTATGTAATCTAAAGCTGTACAGTGTAAGAGAATAAGGATAGGAGAATCACGTTTTGTCTTTTTTTTTTCATAAGTTAGAATGAGACAAAGATCGAATGCTCATTGCAATAATCACATTTTACACAACAGCGCAAAAAATGCATTAAAGCATATCTTTTGATATCGAAAATGTAGTGCTGAAGGTTTTTGCCGAATTTTCGAATTCTGCAAAGAAACGAGAAGAGTTGAAATCATTTTTTGAGTTTTGTGAGTCAGAATTCCATGAAGTTTTGCACCATGTTCCAACACGTTGGTTAAGTTTGTTTAAAGCGATCGAAAGACTTCTTTTAAACTGGTACCTCTAAAATCGTATTTTATTTCTCTTGGATCTCATAAGGTTATCTGGAACCTTATTTCGGATCAGGAAAATGAACTCGCAAAGGACGATGAACCAACAATTTCAGAATTGTATTTATATTTCACGCACTTCTTCATGTCAATAATGCAAGACACCCTACTGAAGCTGGAAAGCAAGAAAATTCTTGCATGTGATCTTCACATTATCATGTGTAGGCTGCGTGATTCTTTGCAAAAAAAAATACGATGAGCAGTTTTTTGGAATGAAAGTTTTATTTGCCTTACATAAAAAACATTTGCCTGAGAATGCAGTGCAAAAGTTCAAGAAAGAAGCCATCAACGTGTATCAAAGAGACATTGTGTACCTAGAAAAGTGGTATAATTTCACCGATTCAGTATATGAGACGCTAAGTTGTTTCAATCTAATTGATCGCAATAATCCTCCAACTTTAGAAGAAATGACGAACATCTGGTTATTATCACCATGGCGAGAAGAACTTCCACCCAACACTCTCTTCAATGAAATTTCTGCCTTAGAAGAAGTTTATGTTCATCTACAGGGCGATTCATCCCTTGATAAGTGGACATACTTTTTAAAGAAAGAGCCAGCTCCGAGTTTACTGAAACTGTTCCAGTATTGTGCATCAATTCCAGTATCAAATGCAAACGTTGAACAAATTTTCAGCGTCATGGGAAATTTGTGGACTGACGAACGTAACCGACTGCTTGTATCAGTTCGAAGTGAACTTTGTATATTTTTTAATATTTCTCAACGTTGTACTGAAATTAAAGAATTATTCCTTAAACACAAAGAATTGATCATAGCTGCACAGTCAAATAAAAAAAACACACAACAGCAAAGTAAAATGTAATTTAATATTTTACATATTATTATAATATATTTGATGTTTTGAATTTTAAGTAAAGTTTTGAAGTGATTATTTTAATACGTGTTAAAATGTTTGTAAGAAAATATATAATTTAATTGTAAATTGTTTTTTATTTTTTTACTACTTAACCCCCCCCCCCCATTTGTCCGCTATTTTTTGGAAGCAGACCTGGCAACCCTAAGTAAGATTAGATGCAAACAAGCTAGAACAGATTAAAAAAAAAAAAAAAGCTGAAGAACAAAATGACCAAAGAATAACTGATCAAGAAATATTACCTAGAGACAAAGTTCAAGAAAGCAGCAAATAAAAGCCATAATCAAGAAAATATGATATGAATGATATCGTATCATACATTTAGCAAATATGAAGCTCAAATTGCACACCACAGGCAGAATCTCCTATTTCAGTTGAATTACAAACATTTCTACCAATCCATCAATGGAGAGACTAGCCAACACTTGACAAAGAAGAAACAGTGCACTTCTGGGCACGCCTGTGAGTTAACTCAAAAAATGTGACAAGACTGCCACATTTGGAGAAAAGAGATGGAGAAGTAAAAAAAAAAAGCTGAAATGAAAAAAAATTGTAGTAATAGCAAAAATGGTGGATCAAAGGGCAAGGAAGGTAAAGATGAACTGCATAGCAATAGCAATAGCAATAGCACTTAGACTTATATACTGCTTCATAGTGCTTTACAGCCCTCTCTAAGTGGTTTACAGAATCAGCATATTGCTCCCAACAATCTGAGTCCTCATTTTACTGACCTTGCAAGGATGGAAAATTGAGTCAATTGCATGGCCTGGTAGAATCAAGCAAGCAATCAAATCAAAAGGATTCTGTGGTAACTGAGTGTTGAGCTGTTTTCAGAGGTCTTTTGTTAGTTGGCATGTTCTTAGCTGTTATCTTACATGTACATACCTGGAGATAAACTCCACTGACAGAAGCAGGACTTATTTTAAGTGAAAATGCATGGAACTCAGCCTTTTTTGTCCATATAGCTAGCATATGTTTCTTAGTGTCTTTGTAATATTAATGGAGCCATGAATCTGAAGCAAGAGAAATAATTTACCAGGAGAAATATTACAAACTCCATTACTCACTGCTATTTTGTTGCCATTTTTCTTATTCACATCTCTCAGCATTAGATTTTTCTTTCTAAAATTAAATTGTTAAGACTTTGATTGACTGAAGAGCACAACTGATAAACACATTTTTAGAGTTGTGATATTTATGTCCTGTTAATTTATCAAAGGATTAATTACTCTGTGCAATTATTTTATTGCTATTTTCACAATACTGAACTTATTAAACTAGAAGCTGGAGGTATTCAACTATTCTGGAAAAAACAGTGAAATTGTATTCTATAGTGTTCTAGTTCATTCATAAAAGTCAATGACATTAGAGACTGGCTTTTGAACCTAGGACACAAGTACCGACTTGGCTTGAAGATTTCTGTGTGGTTTAGCACAAATGCTATAATTATATAGCTTTATTGATGATTTACTATTCTTTGCTTATAGAATAGAATAGAATAGAATTTTTTATTGGCCAAGTGTGATTGGACGCACATTTGTCTTGGTGCATATGCTCTCAGTGTACATAAAAGAAAAGATACATCCATCAAGAATCATAAGGTACAACACTTCATGATAGTCATAGGGTACAAATAAGCAATCAGGAAACAATATCAATATAAATCGTAAGGATACAAACAACAAAGTTACAGTCATACAGTCATAAGTGGAAGAATCATGGAAAGAATAGCAAGCACTGTGGCTGAGAAATGCCGGATGGCCCTGGCTCTATCTCTGTGTCCGATGCTGAGCATCCATCAGAGCCTCCCTCAGGCTCCAGAACTGGCCCAAGTTCTTCCCCAACCTCCTCATCATCTGAGTCTGTTGCCAGCTCTGCTGGCAGTTGGTGGGCTACAACAAGCACTAGCAATAGCACTTAGACTTATATATCGCTTTACAGTGCTTTACAGCCCTTTCTAAGTAGTTTACAGAGTGAGTATATTGCCCGCAACATTGCCCCCTGGGTCCTTATTTTACCCTCTTCAGAAGGATGGGAGGCTTAGTCAACCTTGAGCGTGGTGAGATTTCAACTGCCAAATTGCAGGCAGCTGGCAGTCAGCAGAAGTAGCCTGCAGTACTGCACTCCAACCACTATACTACTGCAGCTCAATAAAAGAAGAACCTTTTTTTTTATTAAAAATTACAGAAAAAAATATAGCAATATGGTTAGAATTGCAGAGAGTAATATAATACATATAGAGTTTTAAAACATCAATTTTCACCTAGAATTAGTACAAACCTCCATTAAACCAAATCATCAAAAAAGTAAAGATTATCCAGAAGAAAGAATTCTCAACTGCCATGCAATATTCCTATAAATATTTACCCACAGTCACACATTATTATTTTACATTCTTCTTAAGATTTCTTTTTTGCAGCCAAGCATACCACCGGTCCCAACTCATATATAGCCCCAATTCCTGTATATCTCGCAAAAGTCTGGTAAGCTTGTCTGCCTCTGCACAGTCCATGATCTTTGCGGTTAACATAGCCTCTGATGGGATATTTTTGGATTTCCATTCTTGCGCAAACGTGATCCTGGCTGCAATGATGATGTGGAGAGTGAGATACCAATTAGATTTGTTTAAGTTCTCTGGTTTCATGCCTAGTAAAAACGTTTCCGGGTTCAATTTTATCCTACATCCTATGATTTCTAAAATCCATTTTTGAATTCTGGCCCAATATTCTCTTACTCAGGGACAGGTCCACCACATATGAAAATAAGTTCCCATAGCGGCGTTGCATTTCCAACAAACCGGGGAGGTTCCCGGGAACATCTTCAATAATCTAGCTGGAGGGAGGTGCCATCTACACAGCATTTTATATGTATTTTCTTTTCTTTTTTTATTAAAAAGTTTTATAAGAAATACAAACAATTTTCTCCCCCCCACCCTTCCCCTTCCCCACATAAATTATACATTTTCTTGTACATAAGAAATCCTCCATATACATGTTTCCCTTAAAGAAAGCATTAAAATAAAACATTTTAATTATATTCGGAGTTGCTCTTCTCCTTCTTCCCTCATTCCACAACAAACCCTCTTCTCCTCCTCCTTTCTTTCCCATCCCTCCCTCCTCTTCCCTCCTACCTCTTCTCCCACCTCATCCTACTTCCTTTCCCTTTCCCCCACTTCTCTCTTCTTTTCCCCCTTCTCGCCTTCACTCCTACTCCTGTCCCCTTCCCTTCCCTTCCTCCTCTCCTTTCTTCCATTCCTCTCCCTCCCTCTCCTCTTCCTACCCCCTCCTCCTCTCTCCTTTCTAACTTCTTTGCTGTGAAATATTTTCCTCCTTTAGTATCTGAGCAACTCCTATATTCTAGAATACACTTTCTTCTGCTAAAACATTTCTCTATTCATCACTTCCCCCCCTTATCCCCCCTCCCCACCCCACCCCTGACTTCCCAGAGCAAAAACAGGGTATAGCATCTAACAAACATATGCTAAAATAAAGTAACAAATTATGAAGTTCAAAGCTCCCACATGTTCTTTAACTCCCTTAGCTCCAATTCAACAACCTCCCTTTTATAAATTCTCAATACCAATTAAATTAAATTCATTCTTCCTACTTATATAGAAAAAAAAGAAAAAAAACCTTTTTCTTAATGCATAATCCAATACTTTAGCAGTCTTACAAGCAATAAAAATCATGAATAAATTCCATTTCTATACCAGAAAAAAAAAATTCATCTTAGAATCTTGCACATTTTATCTCATATATCTTTTAAAATAATATAGTCTAATGTTAAGCATTTTAAAAATCTCTTAATACCTTTAAAACACTTATTTACCAAATATAAATTTCAGAATCTATAGGAGGGTATCTTTCAATTTTTCAATTAACCGTCTTAATACCTCTAACTTTTTTAAAAGAACAACCCTTAACTATCCAAAACTAATTATCAGTTTACAATAAAATTCTGAGTTTAACATTAATCCTCTTCGCTTCAAAGGGTTAAACATCCTAAAAGTTTATACAATTTATCTCATATATCTTGTAGAATAATATAACCTTATGTTAAACATTTTAAAAATCTTTTAATACCATTAAAACACATATTTGCCTGTTGCCAATTTCAAAATCCACAGGAGAATATCTTTCTTAATCTTCTGTTCTTCACTTCTTTTTGTATTTTTTCCAATCCTTTTTTTTATAAATTCTTTCAACAATCCCCCCAGTTTTATTTTGGAAACTTTTAAAATAGTGATTTGAGGTTGATGTTTCTGAAATACTCGCTCTCTTCTTGAAGTCAGATTTTCTAACTTAAAATCCTCATCTCGTCTCTTCTGGTTTGTATAATCATTCAATCCATTTCTTTGTCCATATAGCCAAAATTTGTTGCCATAAAGTTTGTCAGCTTGCAATAAAGAAACCATTTGTTGCTTTTCTGTCATTGGAATGGAAACGTCCACCAAAACCTTTGTTTCAGCTGTACCAGCCAATCTCTTAATCCTGTCCATTTCCTGATCTTCCAAAAACAAATTCTTCTGAATAATTTCCTGCTTATAATTTCCCAAGCTATTTTTTTGAAAAAGCCCTTTCGATTGTATTCAGCAGGGCTGAGGTAAAAAAGTCTAGAAGTTCTTGAAAAGCCTGGACAGTCACGGCTTGGGAATTTGCTGATTCACCAGCCCTGTTGTCAGCCATATTTCAGCTACTTTGTATTTATCCAGCTATCAGGAGAACAATTCAACTTTTTTCCACACAGTATAAAGACCAGATTTTAGTTAAAGTCAGTACCAAATTCTTTTCCTCAATACCAAATTCTTTTCCTCAATACCAAATTCTTTTCCTCAATACCAAATTCTTTTCCTGGCCGCTTCCATTTAAAACTTTCTCTTAGGGTGTAATCCAGTAGCTGTAAAGTGTTAACAAGCCATTAACGAGCACTTCCCCTGGTAGTTTCTTCCTCCTGCCCTCAGGCGCCATTTTCTGCATATTAAAGTGGAGTTAAAGTGTTACTTGCAAATTTCCTTTTGTTTTCTCCTGATTTGCTCCGTCTGCGATCGAAGTAAAGATGTTAAAAATCCCCCGTTGATTTTTCTGCAGATTCTGGTCGCAGCTTCTAGCTCCGCTTCAGCGGAGTCGTTTCTGGTCTGGAGTGGCTTGACAGGCTTCAATAGGGAGCCCACACCCTTTGCGCCCCAGGATTTCTCCTAGCGCACTTGGGGGGGCTCTACCCCCGCCTGTCGACTCTTCTCTCTCCCCTTTGCCCGGGGAGAGGGTTCCAAGCCTCCAGACAGCAGTTTTCCGGCTGGTTCCTATAATCAACTACCAGACAAAAGGAGCCATCTTTCTTTTCCCAGAACAGTACCGGCGCCGCCACCCTTGGTCTGGCTGGTTGGATAAAACCCCGTTCTAGGTTTTTGTCAATGAACTTTCATAACTCCCCCAGTTCTCGAGGGGTCATAGGGTAGATCTTTGGCTTAGGGAGCTTTACCCCAGGGAGTATTTCAATGGTACAGTCTGTAGCTCTGTGGGGGTGCAGCACATCCGAGGCCCTTTCACTAAAAACTTCTCGGAGATCCCAATACTCCTTTGGAATCTTCCCCTCCCCTTCAACCTCTGCCTATTGCAACCTCTGCCCCTTCGTGTTCTACTCCGTCCTCAAGGGGGGGTTCTTCCCTTTCTAGTCTCAGGTTTCTGGTGCGGATGCGCAAAACCCCCATTTTCCAATTAACACGCGGGTTCCATCTATGGAGCCAGGGCAGTCCAAGTATTAGGGGCCACAATAAAACTGAGAGTCTCTACGTGATCCCCCAATTGCATTTCAATGGGTTCAGTTACAAAACTGGCTGGGCCCCCTCCTGCTATCGATCCGTCCAGCTGACAGAACGCAATGGACCTTCTTAACGTTTTTAGCCTCAGGCCCATTTTCTCCACCACTTTCGGGCTGATTATGCACCTGGTGCACCCAGAGTCTAATAGGGCTAGCAGCTGTGCGTGTGCCCCTGTGGACGGCACCCTTATTTCTATGGGAACAAGCATGGGGCCCTCAGTGTGACTCACCAGATCATCAGAGTCGGAGTCGGAGTCCGTCTCGCTGTCGTCCGCAGTGGTCGGAGTTCCCAACTCACCCTGGTTTCGGGGAGGGAACTCAACGACCTCCCCTTTCAGGGCAGTTTTGCAGGCTTTTGCGGGCAATTTGTCAGCCTTCTTTGACCCCGAGCCGGTAGATTTTGGCACTGGCTTGGAGAAACACTCAGCGGCCCGATGACCTTCCTTGCCAAACTTGAAGCACATGAAGGGCTTTGACTTGGGTTTGAATTCCGCTCTCCCCCCGGCCATCTTGAGCGCTCCTTTGCGGTAATAGGAGGATGACAGGTCTCCTGTATGGCTCCCTCGGAGTCGGCTTCAGGCCAGATCAATCTCCACGTCCTCAGCTACTACATACCAACTCTGCAAATCATCAGGGACCCCCCGTGCTCTACAGTCTTTGTAGACGTCTTCATTCAACCCATCCTTAAAGCTCTCCAGTAGGGCCGCTTCGGACCACCCTGTCATAAAAGGTGCCAGCTCGCAGAACTCTTGGGTGTATTCTGCCACCGATCTCTGGCCCTGCTGGATACCCTTCATTCGGAGTCTCGCCTTCCGCTCAGCTAGTTGGTCTTCAAACTGCCTCCTAAGGGCCCCCAAGAATAGGTTGTAGTTTCTCAGCAAGGGGGAGTTGTTATTGTGGAGGACCACCATCCATTCAGCTGCCATTCCCTCTAGGGCATTCGTGACGCATCTCACTAATGCCGCATCTGACAGGTAATCCTCCCCTCAGTCCTGCATGTGGTTCCACACTTGGGTCAGGAAAAGCCCCAAGGTCTTCGGATTCCCTCCATACTTTTCAGTTAGGGTTTCCGGGGTGGGGCCTGCAAGGCTGGGGGTCCCTGGGCTGCTGCATCCCTCGCTTGGGTCCCAGAAGCCTGAGATGTTCCTTCCCCAGCTTCCTCTTCCTCTCCCCCACAAGCAATCTCTTCTGGATCCACTCTGGGGTAGTCTCCTCCCTTCCCACCAGGGAATACATAAGACTCATGGGTTTTCCGGCTTTCTTCGGCATCGTGGAGGAGTTGCATAGCCTGAGCAATCATGAGGCTCTCCTTTTGCTGTTGCAGCCAACTGCCTCTCCCTTACGAGGTCTGGAGCTGGTTACTCCTTGTGGGGTCCTCGCCAGGTCCGGCAGCCTTCCTACTCCCCTCGACCATCTGTCCTCCTCTGGCTTCTCTCTCAGCTGAATTTTTTCCATCTACTCTGCAGCTTCCTTTTCTGCCTGAAGTGAAGTTATCGTAGAGCCAGAAGCCCCCATCTGATCTCCATCACTCTCTTGATCAGACATATTTTGGGTTCAGCCCCCTCGGTAGTTATCCGGGATGGCTGGATCCTGCTTAATGTCAGGCATGCTTCCTTCAAAGTCTAAGAAAGAATGACCCAAACTCCATTGTTTATAGAAGCAGGTACTTTTACTGGAAAATGAAGTGATTGCAACCAAAGAAAAGCAGGATCTAAGGCAAAAGTGCGAAAATTACAGATAGAAAGCATTCCCTCCCACTGTCCATCGTAAATCATCCAATCCAAGGGTCTCCCAGAGGTCAGTTAGAGCACACATCTGGCAACGTCATCAATCAGGAATTCCATGACCGTTGACCCGATAGCAGCTTCAAAGATGCAGCCCAGTAGCTTAACTATCACTTTCGTTTCTTGGTCTCTCTAGCACGCTTCCCCTCTTTCATGCTAGCCCCCCCTCCCCCCGTTACCATGGCAGCCAAAGCAGTAAAGGCGGAGGCTGACAGATATCTTTTAAGTCTTTCTGCCAGTATTGAAGCGAAGACTTTATAGTCTGAATTTAGCAGGGATATAGGCCTATAATTCTTAATTTGTTGTGGGACGGTAATTCTCCTTTGGAACAAGTGTAATATATGCTTCTGACCATGACTCGGCTGGTTTCATCTTTAATATGACTTCATTCATGACTTCTAACAATGGGAGACTCAAGGATTCCTGTAGTGTTCTGTAATATTCCGCTGGCAGTCCATCCAGGCCTGGTGCCTTCCCATTCTTTTGTTTTTTAAATGCTTCAGTTAATTCCATCATCGTTATATTTCCTTCTAACATCATTTCAGTGTCTTTGGAAATCTGGGGTAGATTCACTTTCCTCCTCAATATTCTCTTGCTCATACAGTTTTCTATAATAATCTTGTATAATTTTTTTCTTCTTTTTATTCCCATATCTAATTTGCCCTTGATCATCTACTAGTTGTGTTATTTTTCTTGATTCTCTCTCTTTTTTCAGTTTGTATGCTAACCATCTACCTGGTTTATTTGCGTCTTCAAAATAGTTCTGTTTGGCACTTCTAATTTTTTGTGCTAAATCCTCTTTTTCTATTAATCCCATTTTATGTTTAATTGTGTCCATTTTTATTTTAGTGTCTTTTTTTGGTGGAAATTTCTGTAATTCTTTTTCAAGTTTCTTGTAATCATCCTCTAATGTTTTATAAGCTTGTCTTTTCTTAGTGTTTCTTTTCCTTGTATAGTCTACTATCAAACCTCTAGCATAGGCCTTCATTGTATCCCAAAGATTTTGCATTGATTTGTCCTCCTTTCTATTTTCTTTAAAAAAGAAAGCCAATTCTTTCTCCATTTCTGTGCAAATTCCTTTTCTTTTAGTACTGTATTATTTAAGGTCCATCTAGATCTTCTCCTTTATCCTTTCCATTTCATTGTCATTGGGTTATGATCTGCCCAGGTGTTTGCTTCTATGTCAATTTCTCCTATGTTAGAAGTCAATTTCATTGTCGTCCATATCATGTCTATTCTAGACCATGATGAGTGTCTATTTGAATAAAAAGTATATTGTCTATTTTTTGCATTTCTTTCTCTCCATGCATCTTTTAAGTTTATTTCCTCTATCATTTTAAAGAAAGATTTTGGAAGAATCTTTCTACTTTGCTTTGTTGTTTTCTGTGTATTGTAATCTAATTTCTCATCTACTATACCATTGAAGTCTCCCATCATGCAAACATTATCATAGTCCAATTCAATTATTTTCATATGTAATTTTCTATAAAATTCTTCTTGGTTATCATTTGGAGCGTATATTGCTATTAAAAGTATTTTCATATTATTGTCTGTTATTTCCACCATCAAAATTCTTCAATCATCATCTGAATAAATTTGCTCCACTGGGATTGTGTCTCTAATATATAAAACAACTCTTCTTTTCTTACATTGTGGCAATGAAGTGAATGTTTTCCCTAATTTTGGCTGTATCAATATTTGTTCATGCTGCTTTTTAATATGTACTTGTAAACAGATTATATCAAACTTTAATTTCTCTAATTTATTTTATTTATTATTTGTATTTCTATGCCGTCCAACTCTCCGAGGACTCTAGGCAGCTTACAACAAAGACAGTATAAATAATATACAATAAAAGACGTTAAAAAAACCCATACACACCGTTCATGGCCGGATCTCACAAGATTGCAGTGGTGAGATCAATGGCCCCAAGCCTGCCAGAAAAGACAGGTTTTCACCATTTTCCAGAAGGCCAGTAGGGTGGGAGTGGTCCGGGCCTCAGGAGGTAGGTGATTCCAGAGAGCCGGGGCAGCCACAGAGAAGGCCCTCCCCTGGGAACCCACCAGTTGACATTGTTTAGCTGATGGGACCCAGAGGAGGCCAACTCTGTGAGATCTTACAGTTCGTTGGGAGCTATGCAGTAGAAGACAGTCTTGAAGACAGCCTAGCCCTAAGCCATATATGGCTTTAAAGGTAATAACCAACACCTTGAATTGTGACCGGAGACCGATAGGAAGCCAGTGCAGCTCACGGAGGATTGGTGTAATGTAGGAGTACCTAGGTGCACCCATGACCGCTCGAGCGGCTGCATTCTGGACCAACTATAGTCTCCGAACACTTTTCAGGTAGCCCCATGTAGAGCGTGTTGCAATAATCCAACTGTGAGTGACAAGGGCATGAGTGACTGTGAGAAGAACCTCCCAATCCAGGTAGGGTCGCAATTGGTGTACAAAGTGAACCTGTACAAAGGTCCCCTTGGCCACAGCTGCCAGATGTTCCTCTAATCTCAGCTGTGGGTCAAGGAGGATACCCAAATTGCGAACCTGTTCTGAGGGGGACAGCGTCTCCCCCCCCCCCAGGGCTAAGGATGGACAATCGACATGGTCCTTGGGGGGCAATACCCACAGCCACTCGGTCTTGTCTGGGTTAAGACTGAGCCTGTTGACTCCCATCCAGATTCTCACAGCCTCCAGGCACTGGCACATCACATCCACTGCTTCACTGAAATGATGTGGGGTGGAGATATACAGCTGGGTATCATTGGCATACTGCTGATATCCCACCCCATATCGTCGGATGATCTCCCCCAGCGGTTTCATGTAGATGTTGAATAGAAGGGGAGAGAGGACCAAGCCGTGAGGCACCCCACAAATGAGGGGCCTAGGGGTCGACTTCTGTCCTCCTATTAACACCGACTGTGACCGACCAGAGAGATAAGAAGAGAACCACCATAACATGGTGCCTCCCACTCCCAACTCCCTTAGTCAGCCTAGTAGGATACCATGGTGTCGAAAGCTTCTGAGAGGTCAAGTAGCACCACGATAGAGGAATGACCCCCATCACGGGCTCACCAGAGATCGTCCATCAGAGCGACCAAAGCAGTTTCCGTGCTGTAGCCGGGTCTGAAGCCAGATTGAAAATGGTCCAGATAATCCGTTTCATCCAATGTCCGTAGGAACTGAAGTGCCACCACTTTCTGTACAACTTTCCCCACAAAGGGTAAGTTGGAGACTGGATGAAAGTTCTTTAATTCTGCTGGGTCCAAGGAAGGCTTCTTGAGGAGGGGCCTTACAACTGCTTCCTTTAATAGTTGCAGAAAAGACTCCTCCCTTAAGGAAGCATTAACTAAAGTCAGGAGCCAGCCTCATGTCACCTCCCTGCTGGCCGAAACCAGCCAGGAAGGACACGGGTCCAACAAACAAGTGGAGGAACTCATTGCACCCACAGCCTTGTCCACTTCCTCAGGAGTCACAGGCTCAAACTCATCCCACACAATATGACTAAGACCTGCCCTGGTCATCTCGGTCGGAATTGCCCAATCAGAGCCAGGTCCATCCCAATCTGAGCGACTTTATCTGACAGAAACTGCACAAATTCCTCAGCTCTACCCTGTAAGGGCTCCTCTGCTCCCCCTACATTAAGGAGAGAGTGAGTCACCCTAAACAGTGTGGCTGGGCAAGAATCAGCGGATGCAATAAGTGCGGAAAAATGCGAACATTTTGCCAACCGTATCACCACTAAATAAGTCCTAATAAAGGCTCTTAAGAGTGTTCGGTCAGATTCAGATTTACTGGTCCTCTAGCGCTGCTCTAGACATCTTTTCTGGTGCTTCATCTCCCAGAGCTACTCGGTAAACCAGGGAGCTTTCCTGGATCCACTGCTCTTGAGAGGTCGCAAAGGCACAATCTGGTCCAGTGCCCCAGACGCTACCTTATTCCAGGCAACAACCAGGAACTCTGCCGGGCTGTGGACAAGGGAGTCAGGTATCTCCCCAAGCTCCTTCTGGTACCTTGCAGGGTCCATTAGGCACCTGGGATGGAACTACTTAGCCTCCCTGCGATGGGGGAGTGGCATCCTAAAGTCCAACCTCCAGATCACGTCTCCACTGCCCCGAGAGAAACACCAAGTCGACCGTGTGTCCCCCCCTATGAGTCGGACCCTAAATTACTTGGGTCAGGTCCATGGTTGTCATGGAAGCCATGAACTCCTGAGCCAAATCTGAGGGTTCGCCAAGTTGAGCTATCCAGGCTCCAAGGAGCCTGGATAGCTCAACAGACAGAGCTCTGTAATTTAACACCAGCTGTCTGCAATTAAAGTAAGATCGAATCTCGCCAGGCTCAAGGTTGACTCAGCCTTCCATCCTTTCTAAGGTAGGTAAATTGAGGACCCAGTTTGTGGGGGCAATAAGCTGACTTTGTATAAACATACAAAAGTATGAAGGCTATTGCTTAATGCACTGTAAGCTGCCCTGAGTCTCAGGAGAAGGGCGGCATATAAATCAAATTAAAAAAGAAAAAAAAGTGACGGCAGGTTAAAGTCCCCCAGCACCATGAGCCTGGGGAACTCCACTGCCAACCTGGCTACTGCCTCTAGTAGCCCAGGTAGGGATGTTGTAATGTAGCTGGGAGGCTGGGAGGCACTCACATCCAACCATCTCTGGGGCAGAGATCCTGCGAGGGCAAAGACTCTTATGGACAATAACTGCCACTCCTCCACCCCTTCCCTGGAGTCGCGGCTGATGCAGTATCTGAAACCTGTTTGGGCACATCTCTGAGAGGGGAACACCCCCCTCCTGGCCCAGCCAGGTCTCAGTTATGCATGCCAGGTCAGCCCTCTCCTCCAGGATTAAATCCCAACCGAAGGCGGCTTTATTAACAACAGACCTGGCATTAAATAGCAGCAGCCTGAGGCCAGGGCCCTGATTTCCCAAGTCACCAGGTTTATGGGATGAGCCTTGTGAACTAAAAACAGAACCAGAGGGGCCGGAACATGTAATCGCTTTGACATAGCGAGTCCTAGTTCCCCGAGAGTGGCCTAACCCTCGGCTCCGGTCATATCTACCTCTCCCAGTCATAACCACAATATTCCAGCTCTCCATCTCCCCAGAGACCCCCTCCCCCTCCCCATCAGCCCCCGTCTTCCCCGGCAGGCAAGGCACTTCATTCATATCTGGGCCCCCAACTGCTTCTGCTTGCACACTCAGCAGAGG
Source organism: Pantherophis guttatus (assembly GCF_059756535.1). Lineage (NCBI taxonomy): Eukaryota > Metazoa > Chordata > Lepidosauria > Squamata > Colubridae > Pantherophis > Pantherophis guttatus. The sequence continues at coordinate 75,432,797 of NC_142067.1, forward strand.
GGGCTCCATTCTTTGTCCCCGGATCCCTCATTCTCTACAATTCAGTCCCCCCAATTCACTCCTTCTGTTTTAAAACAAACTGAATTCTGAATTCTAATCAATCTAAAACACACTCACACACACACATGTATACACTTACCCCAGTTAGTTAGTATATCAGGCCACAATGAGAGTTTGGTCTAAACTTCAAAACAGATTTGGTCAACCTGGCAGTAAAAGTCTGCAGAAGGAGCCACACATAATTTCCCATTCTCCTATTACAACCCAAGGAAGGATCCCTCCAGTTCCAATTTATGTCTTTCTTCTTTTAATACCTAAATTAAGTCCATTTATGTTTATTGTAATCAATTTTTTCTCTTCCATATTTATATTTCATAAGAAGGGTTTATTGCTCTAGTAGATCTTGGTTCACATTGTTCTCTATATTTCATGTTGCCACCCACTGTGCCTTCTTCTTTTTCAATCGTTGCAAGGCATTCCTCGTGTAATTCAATCAATGTATCTTCTCTTCTTGTCTCCTCTTCTTTCTCTCTAAATTCTGCACGGAATAATTCTGCTTTGTCAATTGAATCTATTCTATATTTTTGTTGTTGCCATGTAAACGCAAGACCTTCTGGTATCTGCCATCTGTAATACACACATTTCTTAAGTAATATTTTGGTCAGAAAATGATATTCTCTTTTCATCTCCCTCACTCTTCTCGGTATTTGTTTCAGAACCACAATATCCTTATCTTTATATTTCAATGTTTTCTCTCTTGTAATCTGCAGTATTTGTGTTTTAATTGATTTCTTAGTAAATCTTATGTGGACTTCTCTTGGTAGCTTGTTTTTCATTGCGTATCTTGTAAAGACTCGAAATACCTCATCTATGCCTCCATAATCTTTTCTTTAGTAATTTCTAGTGCTTCTGCTAAAATTTCTATCATTTTTTCTGCCAAGTTTTCTCCCTTTTGTTCTATATTTTGAAATCTGAGGTAAAATTCTGATCTGTCCATCTCCCATCCCAATATTACATTCTTGTCTCGTTCAACCTCATCCAATCTACTGTCAATATCTCTGATTTTTTTGTCCCTTTGTTCTTCCTTTTCTTCAATTTTTTGAAGTCTATCCTCATATTTCTTCATCATTTGGTGTATGTTCTCCACTTTTTCATCTGTTTTTTCTGTTCTTTGTTCATTTTTTTCTGTTCTTTGTTCAATATTTTCTGTTCTCTGTTCAATATTCTCTACTCTTGATTGTATTTTTTGAATTCCTTGCCAAATCATCTGCAATGTCACTTCCTTTTCCCTCTCTCATTCCTTCTCCTTTTCCTGTTGCAACATCATCTGTATTGATCATTGTCCTCCAGATGGCAAAGAGGAAGGAGTCGATGTAGAAGAACCAATGGTTGTTGCCTTTCTACTCATTTCTGTTAGTGGTTGAAAAAAAAATTCAAACAAATAGAAAATCTTCAGATTCTTCTATACCTTAATCCACTTATATGGAGGACAGATATTGTCTCAAAAATGCTTTTAAAAGCCTCTGACGATCCCAGTTGAGCCGCACAATCATCAGAGGCTTTTTAAAAACTTTTAAAAGCATTTTTTTCGGCCGAAGAGGTTGTAGAAAAAATGCTTTTAAAAATTAAAAAAAAGAGCCTCTGTTGATTGCACAGCTCAGCCGGGCATGGGGGGGGGCAGGGATTTTTGCCACCGGTTCTCCGAACCACCCGCCACCATCGCTACCAGATTGGGTGATCTGGTCCAAACCGGGAGCATTTCTGATGATCATGGTGGGGAGGATGGGGACAGAAATCTGACAAGGATGCAGGGGGATGAAGTGATGGGCATTAGTATAGTAAGTGGGAGGGGCAGATATGATGGCTGCAGGGGGCCATATTATGTTTCGGGAGTGCACACTCGTTGTTTACGAGCGATTGCCCACTCCGACCCCCAAAGCACTGCTCGTTTCCCGGGTTGTTCAGAGTCTCAGACCCTGGGTCTACGGCTGATGTTATGTAATGCTAGGTCAGTGGTAAATAAAGCCCCCCTTATTCATGATCTTATTTCAGAGGGGGGTGCTGACCTGGCAGGGATTACGAAGACCTGGTTAGGCCAGGAGGGAATGTGGAAATGTGCCCGCCAGGTTTCCGTGCATTCCATCAGCCAAGGACTCAGGGAAGGGGTGGGGGAGTGGCAGCAATCATTAGAGAAAGTCTTTGCCCGAGGGAGGCCACTGTTCCTCAGATAGCCGGATGTGAGTCCCTCCTTGTGAAGTGGGGTCGGGGGATTCAGATGGGCCTACTGATTGCGTACCTGGCTCCCTGTCATGTAACAGCGGTCCTGCCTAAGCTGCTCAACATTATAGCCGGGGTGGCGGTGGAAACCCCCAGACTTATTGTTATGGGGGATTTTAACCTGCCATCCGCTGGTGAGATGTCGGAGACGGCTCGGGAGTTCATGGCTTCCATGACGGCCATGGACCTGATCCAGGTAGTTCAAGGCCCCACCCACTTGAGGAATCACACTCTGGACTTGATTTTTGTCTCTGATCAGTGGCTGAATGATCTAAGAATAGGGGATATAGACATCAAGCCCTTGTCATGGTCTGATCATTCTCTCCTTCACATGGACTTTCAAGTCACTTCCACCCACCGCAGCAAGACGAAACCAACCAAATGGTTCCGTCCCAGGCGCCTGATGGACCCCGAAAGGTTCCTGATGGAGCTTGGGCCATTTCCTGAGACTCTGGCTCACGACTAGACTGAGGACCTGGTGGTCGCCTGGGACAGGGCGGCTACTGCGGCCTTGGATCGCGTCGTGACTTTGCGGCCTCTGACCCGATGCCGATCTCGTCTAGCTCCTTGGTTTTCCGAGGAGCTGAGAGAGATGAAGCGTCGGAAAAGACGCCTGGAGAGCAATTGGAGGACAAGCCGGTCTGAATCTGACCGAACACAGGTAAGACCTACCTAGTGGTGATAAGAGCGGCGAGGTCTAGCTACTTCTCCGCTCTTATTGCATCTGCAGAGAACCGTCCAGCCACGCTGTTTAGGGTGACCCGCTCCCTACTTCAGGTGGGGGTACGGGAAGATCCCTTAAAAGGTCGAGCTGAGGATTTTGTACAATTCCTGCATGATAAAGTCACTCAGATTCGGGAAGGCCTGGACTCCGATTGGGTAGATCCAGGGGAGGAGACAGGGGCAGGTCTTGAGAGCATTATCTGGGAAGAGTTTGACTCTGTGACTCCTGAGGACGTGGACAGGATTCTGGGCAAGCTTAATGCTGCCACATGTTTATTGGACCCGTGTCCCTCCTGGTTGGTACTGGCCTCCCGGGAGGTTACACGAGGCTGGCTCCAGGGGATTATAAATGCTTCTCTGAGTGAGGGTGTCTTTCCCACTGCCTTGAAAGAGGCGGTTGTGAAGCCCCTCCTCAAGAAGCCTTCCCTGGACCCGGCTATATTATCAAATTATCGTCCAGTCTCCCATCTTCGCTTTGTTGCGAAGGTTGTTGAGAGTGTGGTGGCGCGACAACTACCCCGATACCTGGATGAAGTTGTCTATCTGGATCCGTTCCAGTCGGGCTTCAGGTCACGATACAGCACGGAAACGGCATTGGTCGCGTTGGTGGATGATCTCTGGAGGGCTCGGGACAGAGGTTGCTCCTCTATCCTGGTCCTATTAGATCTCTCAGCGGCTTTTGATACCATCAACCATGGTATCTTACTGCACCGGCTGGTGGGGTTAGGAATAGGGGGCACCGTGCTTCGGTGGTTCTCCTCCTTCCTCTCTGACCGTTCACAGTTTGTGTTGGCAGGGGGGCAGAGGTCGACCTCGAGGCACCTTATTTGTGGAGTGCCGCAAGGGTCAGTCCTCTCACCCCTTCTGTTCAACATTTATGTAAAACCGCTAGGCGAGATCATCCGTGGTTTCGGGGTGAGTGTTCATCAGTATGCTGATGACACACAGCTATACATCTCCACCCCAGACCACCCCAATGATGCCCTTGCTGTGATGTCCCGTTGCCTGGAGGCTGTGCAGATCTGGATGGGGAGAAACAAGCTCCGACTCAACCCCTCCAAGACCAAGTGGCTGTGGCTTCCGGCGTCCCGATATAGTCAGCTGGTACCATCACTGACAATAGGGGATGAGATCTTGCTCCCTACAGAGAGGGCCCGCAACTTGGGTGTCCTCCTGGATTCATGGCTATCTTTAGAAGATCATTTGACAGCTGTGGCCAGGGGTGCCTTTTATCAGGTTCGCCTGATCCGCCAGTTGCGTCCCTTTCTGGATTGGGACGCCTTGCGCACGGTCACTCATGCCCTAGTTACCTCCCGTATGGACTACTGTAGTGCTCTCTACATGGGGCTCCCCTTGAAAAGCACCTGGAGGCTCCAACTGGTCCAGAACGTAGCCGCGCGGGTGATTATGGCCGCAGCTCATTGCGCCCATGTAACACCTCTCCTACGCGAGCTGCACTGGCTCCTGGTGGTCTTCCGGGTGCGATTCAAGGTGTTAGTTATCACCTTTAAAGCGCTCCATGGCTTAGGACCTGGGTACCTACGAGACCGTCTTTTGCCACCAATAGCCTCCCACCGACCAGTTCGTTCTCACAGGGAGGGACTACTCTGGGTACCGTCAGTCAAATTATGTCGACTGGCGACTCCCAGGGGGAGGGCCTTCTCTGTGGGGGCTCCAACCCTTTGGAATGAACTGCCCCCGGAGATACAGAATATCCCTGATCTCCGTGCTTTCCGCCGTGCCCTCAAGACCCTGATGTTCCAACAGGCGGGGCTAAACATATGAACATGTGAATGATTTTTTAAATGTGATCTAATTCTGGGTTTTATTTAATTGACCAAACTAAGTAATAATTTTAATTAGCAATTTTATGATGTTTGTGTGTCTATATTTTTCTTGACTGTACACCACCTTGAGTCCTACGGGAGAAAGGCGGTATAGAAATATAATAAATAAATAAATAAATAAATAAATAAATAAATAAATAAATAAATAAATAAATAAATATATATATATATAAATAAATAAATTTCACCCCTGATATAGATCCTTAGTGAGGAAAAAACTTTCATAGTTTATCTGTTTGCATAGAGCCCAAAGGAAATAGAGGGCTACTGTCAGGTCCCAGATATTTCTACAGAGACGCTGCATTTTGGTGGGAGGAATGGAATGATCTGTATATGAAGTTTCTGTTTCTGTTTCCTGCATTACTATGCTAATCTCTGTATGAAGTTTCTGTTTCTGTTTCCCTGCAATGATGTAGTATGGGTGGGGGTTGGTTAGCATTGTTTTAAATAGCTGGTTTTAAATGAGAAGCTTCAGTTTTTGCCTAGCTCTCTTGTTATCACAAACCTTTCAATAAAAGCTCCTTTTAGAACAACTGTAGTTTCAAGAGTCCTGCTTTCTTGGGAAGATTGGAGAGGCAAAACCTTACATTAGGCAAGAACTGCAAACTGGTCAACCTGGAGAGGTAACAGCCCTACTGTGGGGACCGTGCACACTATGTCTGCCCATGGCAGTGACCACAAAGAGGCTGAAGACTGGGGGAGAACTCCAACCCCCAAAATCTCAATTGAGGCCCTCAATGTTCTCGAGGAGAACATTGCCTCAAGCACCGCTGCCAAGCTGAGGTGGTCCATTGGTGTTGGGAAGATGGAAGGCTGCGGTGGCAGAACCCACGGAAGCCAACAACCTGGTTGGAAGCAGGAGATGGGAGACCTTTACAACAATCATGAATTGGAAGGAGCCCTGACAGGCCCAACCAACTCCTGAGGAAAGCCATGAACCTCATGAGGGAGGCCATCCATGTCATGCAGATCCAGGAATCCCAGGCTTGTGCTGCAGGCCAGTTAGGAGTACAAAAGGGGACTACTGATGAATGAACGGGATCCCCAACTCCAGAGGCATTGGCTAAAACCATGAGGGCTACTGATGAACCCATTTCCACCATGGAAGATCTGCCCAGGAGACATATCAATGCAAAGCAAGTCTTGTGACTCAACGAGAGTAGGCTTCCACCCTTAGAATGGAAGGCACCCCCTCTTGGCGTCAAATTTGATGAGAATCCCCAGCAACTGGGATTTTTCCTCATACACGTACTGACTTACATGCAGGAGTATGGGAGGGATCTCCCTACAGAATGCACCAAAATCAGGGTTGTCACTCTGGCTCTAGAAGGATCAGCTGCATGTTGGATAGTGAGCCTCCATAATGCAGATTCACCGGAGCTCTGCAACTTCAACTGTTTCATGATAGCCCTTAGATGGAGATTTGAGGACCCCCTAGCTGACCACAAGGCTAGAGACCGCATAAGGCACATCAGACAGGGACGCCATCCACTCACTGAGTAGATCGAAGTGTTTCATGATCTGACTTGCCACGTAGATTGACCAGAGGAAATACTTGTGAGTTGGTTCAAAGATGGCTTAAACGATAACCTGTGCATTGCCTGTGGAGCCCCAGTCTCCGTGCACAGTTGGTGTGTCTTGGCTGAGGAAACAGAAATTGACCAAGCTCGAAACCAGTACTGCGCAAACCGCTCCTGGAAGAGATCCTCGCCAGAAGGGAGAAGGGAGGAAACCAAATCTTGCTCTGCCCTGCCGCGCTCAGCCATCTGCTTCCATTGCAGAAGGAAGGTCACCACACAAACAAGAGAATGTCCACTGAAAGGGAGAGAAGCAGTTTGGAGGGAAACCATCAAAGCCACCACCGCGTTCCAGAGACACCACCCTAAAGACCCATATGGTCATTGAGTTCCTGCTGGAATCAATTACAGTGCGAGGAACTCTGACCCCTCTGGTGGAAGAACCCAGTCAGTCAGAGAGCGACTACGAAGACCCTTTGGTGAGTAGGGTTGTTGAACCCTTTACAAGCCCTATACAACTGTTAATTTGGTAATGGAGAGAAAACTGAGACTTAAGGCATTGCTAGATTTGGGGTGCACCAGAAACCTAATAAGCCCTACTCTGGTTGGGGAACTGGGCATTCAACTAAGGCTGCTAAAAACCCCAGTCTCATTCTGCCAACTTGATAGGTTCATTGCAGGGGGTGCCCTGACCACGTTTGCCACCGAACCACTTGAACTAACGATGGTAAATAACTCCGAACCCATTGCTTTCATTGTGACAAGAGGGATGGACTGGGCCCTAATTCTGGGGCTAACCTGGTAAAAGAAGTGGATAGACTGGACAAAGCGGACCCTCCAATTCTCTAATGATGAATTAATTTGGAACGAGGAACCCCACCAGACTGAAATACCACCAATATATGCCAATATATTAGCCTCTGTATCTCTCTACTCTGTAATGACTTGCTTCTATGAATTTTGCTTCAGTGTTCCTGATTTTGTATGCTGAATTCTCCTGAATGGTATTGTATATAAAGAAGTTTCTTATGTAATTTGAATCCTGCTGAAATTCATTTAATTGTGTCTGATTGTGTGTGCTGCAACAAACTCTGACAGACTCAACATGTTAAATTGGTGCGGGAGGTTTTGAAAAAACTAAGGGCAGCTAAGTTGTTTGCCAAACTCTCCAAATGTGATTTTCACTAAGGTAAAATAGATTACCTAAGGTACAGAATCTCTCACCAGGGGATCGAAATGGACCCTGCAAAAGTCAGAACAGTCCTTGAGTGGGACCCCCCCCCATATTCGCAAACAATTGCAGAGCTTCCTGGGGTTTGCTAACTTTCATAGGCAGTTTATCCCCTCTTTTGGCCAAATAGCATTGCCGATTACAAATCTGTTAAAAACCAAGGGGGTAGATAAACCAAAATCTAGTGAACCAGTGAATTGGACTATGGACTGCCAAGTAGTGTGTCAACCTCAAAGCGTCGTGGTTATCATTCAGGTGAGTGGGGGGAGGGAAAACCCCGCTTACCAGTTGTCATGTCTAGAGTGCTTGCCATTGCTGATTCCACCCTGCTCACCATTTCTGCCGTAGCCGCCGGAACGTGGAAGCCTTGGAGAGGATTGCTGCCGCTGAGAGAGCCGCCATTACAGTAGCTCCAATGCTATCGCCACTGCACAGCTGAGAGGCAGGCCCAGAAGTAACTACGGGGCTTCTAATTTTAAAGACTATTCCTTGGTGCCTCAACGAGCTGGAGGGGAGGAGCTTTGTGTACCATACCCACAATGATGAAATGTAGCTAGCATTGGGGTGGGAGTATGGGGTGGAGTCACAAGGTTGGCGGGTAGCTTTAAAAGGTGATGGGAAGGGACTTCCGGTTTGCTGTTCGTCGCTGCCAGACGTTCCTTTGGGATCGTCAGCTTCCACTGCCTGTCAGAGCCGCCTTTACAACGGAATGGCGGCTCGAAAAAACTCCGTTTCCATGAGGAAATGGAGATAGAGCCGGCAGGGGTGGGTAGAACTCTCTGCGGAGTCCCAAAAGTTTTTCCTTTACTTTTGGGACGGAGCGGATGAGATGCCCCGTATCCCCAGCCGCTGCTCCGGGCTTTGGGAGACCTCTGCTAATGCAGAGCCAGGCGTCAAAAGCAAGCCTGCAAATTTAACAGACTACTCAAAGAAAATGTGAGCTGGACCTGTAATACTGAATCGCAAGTATTTTACTGATTTTTTAAAAAATTACTTAAGAGAGAGGAGGAAAAGAAAGAGGAAAAAAAGCCTTTTAAAATGGCGTCGGCTGGAGGAGAGGCTGAAAGGGAAAGTCCTTCCGTTTTCTATTACTACAATGTAGCGGAATAAATACCACTGGCTACATTTGTAGACAAAACTTCGCTCCTGTGTCTTTTTATCTTTTTTTTCCCTTGGAGACTTGATATTGTTGTTGATTGGAAAGAAGTCTTTTTTTTTTTCTTGCCTTTTCTTTAACAAAGCCTGCCTGGGCGGAAACATGGCACTGAGACTCATAAAGTCAGATAAACAAGAAGGGGGGGGATTCCCCCACCAACAACTTAAAGGAACAAGTCTTAACTCTTCAGTCTCAGAAACCTGATTTTAATATAATATAATTTTTTATAGAGGAGATTGAAAGAAGGGAGGAGATTGTGAATCAGCAACTTGAAAAATTTAAGCAGGAAATTAAAGAATTGGTGAAATCTAAGTTTGATTTTTTGGAGAAAAAATTCTCAAAAGTGGCTAATGGTTTTACAGAATTTATGATACAGTTGGACACAAATACTAATGTACTAGAGTCTAAAATGGAAGAAATTCAAGATAAATTGGACAATAGAATTCAAAAAATTGAAAATGATTTGACAAACACTCAGGATAATAGCTTAGAAGAAAAACCTAAAATGGATGCTGATCAAAAGTATGGTAATGCAGAAAATCTGCAACAGAAGATTGAAAAAAAAAAAGAGAGAGATTTTAATGGTACAATATAATTTCACAGAATATGCGATAAGATTAAGAGGTTTGCAGGAAAATAATAGAGATGATTTAAGGAAAATATCTTCTGAAATTCTAGCTGGGATTCTAAAGGTTCAACCTGAGGAAGTGTTTTGTAGGATTGACAGAGTTTATCGAATAAACTCCTGGATTGCCAAGCAATGCCTAGAGATGTGGTGATTTATTTTACAGATAAAGAAATTAGGAATAATATCGTGCAAAATTCCTTCAATTCTAATTTGCAATTGTATGGAAGAAAGATTTGGATTTACAAGGAACTCCCACCTAAGATATTGATGGAAAGGAAGAAATTTGGTTTTCTGGTGAATGAGTTAAAAAAGAGAAATATCCCATTCAGGTGGGACGCCCCAGTTGGTATTATATTTAGATACCAAGGAGAAAGATATCAGCTAAATACTGTTGAAAGAGCGGAAGAATTTTATCAAAATAGGTTGAAAATGAACTTAACATCTTCAGGTATAATACAGGATAAGCAGAAGAAGCTGGAAATAAAGGTAAAATATCGAATTACAGAGACTGTACCAGATGAATTGCCTTTGGATTTATTGGATACCCCAGCTGGACTATCTACAAATTTGAGAGAAGTGGCATCTAACCTTAATGTGATGACTTATCAAGGCAAGGATAAGCATGGAAACCAATTAGGGGATATACAAGGGATAAAAAAGAAACATGAGATACAAAAACAAAACCAACAAGACCAATCTACAAAGCAGAATAAAAACCGACCAGATGATACACACTTTACAGAAAGGGAACCAGGATGGAAACCAAACCCACAAAAAGAAAAGAAAAAAAAGAAATAGGTGGCATAAAAATAGAAATTTCTAAATCAGGCAACAGTGAAGCCAGTGACTTTAAAATATGAATGATTATGTGTAAACACAGAAGAGGCGACGTATTGGTTAATATCATCCTGAGGATTGTGGCAGATCTCTGCATGGCCGTAATCTGGGGACGTGAAACGAGCCTTAAACTGATGGATTTGAATTATCCACTTTGGAATTTCTTTTTGTGTTGATAAACATATTATAGTATCTTGAATCACAAGGCAAGAGAATTATGCTGGGGCATGCAGAAGATCGGGTTGTTACCCACTACGATGATGGGAATTAATAATCCTGATGAAACCCACAATTATTACTATATGGAATATAATTATAATGTCACTCGGGTGGTTGTTTTTACTTTTATACATATAAGAAGATATTTACTACTGATGGGGGCAGATATGATTGAAGATCCTGAATAAACTGTTGCACCAGCAAGCTATGTTACCCGATTATGGATGTTGGTTCTACCAATCCAGTGGAAAGACCTCAAAGAAGATACTATATGGATTATAAATTTAAAGTCATTGTCTTTTCTTTTTTTTTATTTAGATATAATGGAAAATATAGACATATATTTTTAAGTAGTGTGGGCAGTGAATCAAAGATATTAAGAAATGTTGTGTATGGTAATTTTGCATGATAGTGGGTGAATAAGCTAGTTAGTAGATTGATTAGTCTAAGAAAAGGGATTTTTAAGTGATATATTTAGGGGAGTGGAGGAAGTGGATAGAGTGGAATAAATGTTAAACTAGATTTTATGGGGAAGGCCGCTTTGAAATGTTATAGTAATATATATAGAAGATTAAATGTTAAAGTAGGACTTATTGTATAGTTTTAAAGTGGAGAAGTTATTCTATAATGTTATAGTATAATGTCTTTTTTTTTTCCTTTCTTTTCTCTTTTCTGAAATGTATGGATAAAGGGGGATGTTATAATATTAATAATATTTTTAGTAAGTAAAGGTCAATATTTAGAGGAGGGAGTAAGTAATCTGTTATGAATTAGGTTTTTTTTTTGTTATGAAGAAGTCACAGGGGGGGATGGGTGGGGAGGGGGGGTTAGGGAGGGGGAGGGAGAGGGGAAAAAAAAGGGGGGGGAAATTTGTATTTGAAAACTTTTTCAATAAAAAAAAAAAGGTGATGGGAAGCACTGACAATAATTCATTCTCCACGGGTGTTTGTTGGTTCGTGCCAGAGCTGAGGATAAAACACAGATAACTTCTGGTTTTGGTCTTATTTCACCGTGGAAATCCAGAACCTGACATGTTGTCAGCGCTTTCACCTTATATCTATATACATATAGATGGCATGGCAGAGGGGACCCAGCCGGGACTAGAAACAGCAGACTTAGCAGAGGCAACAGAGCCAGCTGAGATGTCCACTCCAGAAGACCAAACAGTGCAGCCAGTGGAGCCAGATGTTAGACCTAAGGAACGACCAGGATTGACTCTTCCACATGTGGACTAAGAGGTGGGGGTTGTCAACCAGGCCAGGCTGCAAAGGGCTGAAACTGTTGGGGAGTGGTGGATGGGTCCAGGGGAACAAGGGGGTTTATGAGGTACCCTTACCCCCACCCACACTCACTCCTACTAGGGGATATTTCACTCAGTGGCGGGAGAAATGTATCTCCAAGGATGAGTGGAGTTACTCCATCACCCTGGGAAGCCAGACCCTTGAAGTATTAAGGGAGATGTTTGGTCCGGCTGGGTTCAAAGGCCCAGGTTCAGATGGGGTTTGGAGAAGGGGGTTGGAATCTCATCAGACACATGAGCCCCACTTACCAGTGGAGAGCTTGCACAGATTCCCCGAGAAGGATTCAGGCCCATGGTATGATAGGGGAGAGTCCCACTGGACGGGCGAGCACATTCTACCCAAGACCACCGATCCAACCCTAAGGCCACACTTTGGCCGTCAGGGGCCTCAAGATAGAATAGTGGGACAGGATGATAGGACCCCACTTCAATCATGGCTGGGACCAGGGCAGGGGCCCATGGCATGGTGGGAACCACCAGCTGTGAGAGCCTCATTTGATGGGGCAGGTGATTGACCATCTTGACAAGTACAGTCATCTATATACTTCCCAGTGGGCTATGGTAATGGCAGTATCCGCTGTTATGGAAGGTGAAGCAGCTGCTTGGGTTGCTGAATTGTATAGTGAACATGCTGGGGAACTAGGAGATATTGGCTTGTTCCTTTCTGCTATGCAAGAATGATTTGAAGACAACACCAGGCTACCAGGCTGCAAGAGGTGGAAGGAGACTTGTTAGAAACAAGGCACTTGTAAGTGGGCACTTACATAAAGGAGTTTTGGAGCTTAGCAGGAAAGGTACGAGGTTGGCCAAAGAGGCTGATGGTACATCAATTTAAAGCGGGACTGGACCGGGCATTAAGGCAGGCATGTGTGACACATGGCCTGCCTCCCCGCTTGGTGGCATGGGTACAAGCCGCCACTGAGATCGATACTGAATTTCGGAGAGATGACAGGTATAGACCGGATTGGACTGCTAGGGGAAACGATCACCAGACAGACCTGTTCGACCCATCCAGCCAACAAGGCCACCAGACCCAACTCCCACCATACCTTCAATGGCCCTGTCAGGAAAACCTGGTCTCATAAGAGCTTCAATGATCTGTTTCCGATGCAGAAAACTGGGGCATCGTGCCTTAGAGGCAGGTCCACCCCGATCAACCAGAACACCAAAACCCAAACAGAGCACTGTCAGAAAAAGTACATGGAAAACCCCCGTTAGGGGGGCGCAGCAATCAGGCCAGTCCCCCGCTAATGAAACCATCATTCCTGATGATGGGGAGGTGACAACCAGTGGATCTGATGATGACGTGGAAGCAGATCCCATCGTAAACCAGCCCATTAAACCTTTCCTCATCTCAGTGGTGGTAGAGGCGAGGTGTCAGCAGAAATGCAAGGCACTTGTAGACTCTGGCTGCACACGGTATCTTTTTTTAAAAAGTTTATTTAAAAAAAAACATAAACATAAAACACATCTTTCCAAAACAAAGCTTTTGATCCGGTCACAAATTAATATTTGTGATTTGTTAAATCACTAACAAATCTTAATTTTCAATTAACACACCTTAACATTTTACTCAGTTATTTCCCTCAAATCTGTCAAATGCCATTATCCCCAAAAACCCGTTACTTAAATCTTAAATCCTAACCAATTATTATTCCCTTTTTCTCTTTCATTTGCTTAGATGGATATATTTTAAAAGTATAAATCATACAATTATTGTAAACATTCATAAAATATTTAATTCCAACATAATCATTTTATTTTTACTATTGAACTCAACATTTATAATCTTTATTTCTGTTATTAAACCTAACTTATTCATTTCATTTTAACTATTAATCTCAACATACTCCTCCTTATTTTGGCTATCCCACCTCATTTTATTTTTGCTATAAAACCCAGCATCTTTATCTTTATCTTTGTTGTTAAACCAATCATTTTTATTTCTTGGCTGTTAAACACAGCATAACCATTTTTGTTTGGCTGTTAAACACAGCATACTCATTTTTATTTTTTGGCCATTACACAGCATATTCATTTTTGTTTTAGCTGTTACACAGCATTGCCATTTTTGTTTAGCTGTTAAATACAGCATAGTTATTTTTGTTTTCTGGCTGTTACACAGCATATCTATTTTTATTTTTTGGCTGTTAAACACAGCATAATCATAGTTGGTTTAATTATTGATCCCTTCTTAGTCCTTTCTTTGTTGTTTCCATCCATCTATGCATTGCTTATTTTCAGATAAACATACTTATCCTTATCCTTTTCCGTGACAATTCAACATTGAGACATGGTTCTTGCTTAAGTAATACCTTTAAATATATTTATAAATTCCTTTTAACATTTTTAATTAATCATATTTATCCTTATTCTTTTTCATAACAATTTAACATTGAAACATGGTTCTTGCTTCAAGCATACCTTTAAATATATTTGTAAATTCCTTTTACAAGGAATTTACATTTAACATTCTTAATTTCTATATAAACCTCCTTTTTATTATTACAATCCACCTTTACATCATTTTATTTTAAATCACATTGTTTAAATCTTCTTTTTTCTTTTTCCAGTGTTTATCTTACTTCTTCATTTCCTCGCCTACAAACATATATTCCTTCCATTTTCAAAGTTTTCAGTTTTGTCCTCCGTAAATCATATTAAATCTTTTTCTTATTTTTATTCCGGATATAATGTATCAAGTCTCCCTATCTTGAGCCTGCGCTTAATTCTTCTTTTGTCCCTGTGCCAATTTTTTAGTTATTGTTGTTTCAACTATAGGAGTTCCATTATAGTTTCCTTTTCTTTTCACCTAAATCCAGCTGCCTCCAGACAGGAAAAAAAACTCCTCCGCAAAGTCCTACAGCTTTTATCTGTAAAGCTCAGAATTTTCCATAACAAAAAAAAGTTACAAAGTTCCTTTTTAAACCAGGTGGTGTCTCTCTATTCCACATTTTCCATTAGTCATACAAGTATCCATTTTGTGCAATTCTTCTTTTAATTTTAGAAGTATCAAATCTTCTTTTTTTTTAGAATCCAATTTGAATGTTAAAGTATCCAGTCTTTTTACCATATCTCAATAATTAATTCCCTTAGTTCTGTTCAAAAATTAATTGTTTCTTGGGTTTTGTCTCTTTAAGGTTGTAGTTTAAAACTTTCCAAAGCCCCTTTGTTGTACAGCCACTATTTTAGGCTAGGGGTGTTCTAAATAATAATATTGCTCCACACGTTGTTGCAAGCCTGGGTTTGTTGTCACTCACCTGACTTCAAAGAGCTCCGTTTCACTCCGCTTTCCTTCAGCACTTTTCTTAGCCAGGTTGTCCCAGCTTAGTGGCAGCCGCCATGGCTGCCTCCCCCACTGCTGACTCACAGAGGGTTCCCTCTGACCTCCAAGGAACTTGCCTGTTCCTCTTGGTCGTCCGAGGTGCCCCTCCTTTTCCCCCATCCCTGCAGGACAGTTCCGGTCCGAAGATCCATCGGCGGTGGTTCGGCAGCCGGGGTTTCCACGGGACTCATCAGAGCCCGCTATTTCTCTGACTGTCTCACTGTGACGCCAAACCAGAGGTCGTACATGGTGTCTTATGAGTGCAGCAACTGCAGAAAGTATAGGGGTAGGGTTGCACAGGTTAACACATCCCATACGTTTTGAACGCATGGATGGGTCTCTGCTAGGAGGGCAGCCAGCGACATAGGCCACAGACTCACTTTTGTTACAGATAGGAGCTCACCAGGAACGTCTCCGTTTTGTAGTAGTCCCCAAAATAACAGAAGAGATAGTACTAGGATTGGCTGGGTAGATAAGTGGGGCCCAACGATCTGGTGGGCGGGGTTGTTTTGGCATTTGAGGATAGCAGTGGGGCCTAGCCCACCCCCACATGAACAATGTCTTGAGGGATTAAGCACAACTCAAACCGCTGCTTGGCAGGACAAACTACCGGCCGTATATAACGACCTGAAACAGGTCTGTAGTGAGCAGGAGTGTGATAGCTTACCATCTCACCGTGATATGGATTGTGCTATCGAAATCCTACCAGGGGCGGTTCTCCCAAAACCTAAGATGTACTCAAGGACCCCCCCAGGAATTAAAGGAAATGAGGGCTTACATAGAAAAGAACCTAAAGCATGGCTTCATTCAGCCAGCTAGGTCTACAATAGCCACTCTGGTTCTATTTAGGGAGAAGAAGGATGGCGGGCTACCCCAAGGACTCGAAAACAACTACAGAGCTTCTTGGAGTTTACGAGTTTTTATTGCTAGTTTATCCCATCCTTTGCTCACATGGTTCTACCATTAACAGACCTTCTTCGAACAAAACATTTGGTCCAAAAGCCAGGTCCAGGCAACCCAATTCAATGGACAGTGGCTTGCCAATGCGCATTCGAAAACCTGAAGACTTTGTTTGCAAGAGAGCTGATATTAAAACATCCAGATCCCAAGAAATTGTTCATCATGCAGGCAGATGCTAGCGATGTGGTGGTGGCAGGGGTCCTCTTGCAAACAAATGAGGAAGGACGTTTGCACCCATGTGCATATACCTCCTGCAAATTAAACGAGACTGAACGGAAGTGGGCATTATGGGAGAAGGAGGCCTTTGTGATGAGATGGGCATTACTGACGTGGAGACATTTGTTAGAAGGGAGCAGCTTACCATTCAAAGTCTGGATGGATCATAAAAAGTTGGAGGCCCTCCAAATCCCGCATAAACTCTCCCACAAGCAGGTTAGATGAGCATTATATTTCAAACACTTTAATTTTAGCCTGAAATATATCCCGGAGGGAAGAATTTTCTGGCAGATGCTTTGTCCTGCATGCCACAGTATGCCAGTAGCCGGGAAGAGATTATACAGGCCATAATTCCTGTTGGCATTGCCACCAACAGGTACAGCATGGCAGCAGATGGGGAACATCCAATTAGAACATTCAATGATAGTCCGCGATATCAAAACATCCCTTCTAACAGAAGAATGGTTTCAAGCCAATCAAATCACCCTTAGTTGGAGGGAGGGATTAGCATGGAAAGGTTCCAAGATATATGTGCTGAGTGTTCTCTGGATGGAAGTGTTACGACGATGTCACGATGTCCAGGTGGCCGGTCACTTCGGATTTCTCAAGACTTTGCATTTGGTGAATCACCAATTTTGGTGGCCACGAATAAAGAAAGACGTTGAACAATACATACGTAGCTGTGTTACCTGTACCACAAAGAAAAAGCAACCGGGGAAACCTCCTGGTCTCCTTCAATCCGTGGCATCTCCACTCAAACCGTGGGAGGAGATAGCCATGGATTTCATTGTGGATCTACCAAATAGCAGGGGAAAGTCAGTGATTTGGATGGTCATTGACGTGTTTTCGAAACAGGCACATTTGTTGCCTGTAAAGAGCTATCCTCAGCTAGAAAACTGGCTAAGCTATTCATTACTCATATATATCAGTTACACAGTGTTCCAAAAAGAATTGTCTCTGATAGGGGGTTCAGTTTACTGCCAAATTTTGGCATGAATTTCTAGCCACAATCGGATCAACACAAGGGCTTAGTTCAGTGTATTACCCGGCTACCAATGGAACCGTCGAACAAGCAATTGTGGAACAATATATCTGGTGCTATGTTACACACTA
This sequence comes from Pantherophis guttatus, assembly GCF_059756535.1. Classification (NCBI taxonomy): domain Eukaryota; kingdom Metazoa; phylum Chordata; class Lepidosauria; order Squamata; family Colubridae; genus Pantherophis; species Pantherophis guttatus. Next base: position 75,450,146 of record NC_142067.1, read on the forward strand.
GCAGACGGACTGGGTGGATTTGCTTCCTTTTGCGGAAGTTGCTTATAACAACACCATCCATAGTAGCACTGGATATATCCCGTTCCAGGTGACCATGAGAATGGAATTCATTCCAATATCTGAGTGTCCCCAACATGAGACTAAAGAACTGGGAGTACAGGAGTGGATAGTCCAGATGCAACTGGTATGGGAAAGAGTAAGGGAGGCTTTGTGAGTGACGGCTCAAAGGTATAAAAACCAGGCTGACAAAAAGAGGAGGCCACAGACTTCCTTCCACATGAGCCAACAGGTTTACTTGTCGACCAAATACCTCAACCTTTGAACCCCTAACAAGAAACTAGCACCCAAGTATATTGGACCATTTACCATAGTACAAGTGATAAATCCTATAACAGTGCGCTTACAGCTACTGCCTTTATTAAGGAAAACCCACCCAGTATTTCACAGCAGCCTACTACATCCACTCAGGATGTCCTCGTTACGGGGTAACCCTCCCTTTCCCTCTCCACCCGTCCAAGTTAGCGGGGGAAAATCATTATATGATAGAAGAGGTCCTAGATTCTTGATCACATCGAGGATGTCTACAGTACCTCATTCTATGGAAGGGGTACCTACTAGCTGAAGCATCATTGGTTGGGGACTACGATATGAATGCTGAACAGCTGTGTACCCGGTTCCACCGTAAACATCCAAACAAACCAGGGTTGAAGAATATACCACTCCCCTGAAATACCTGACTGTTTGTTTTACTTTCCAGATGTCCCCGTCATGGTAGAAGGGGTGCATGTCAACCTCAAAGCATTGTGGTTCTCATTCAAGTGGGTGGGGGGAGGGAAAACCCTGCTTACCAGTTGTCATGTCCAGAGTGCATGTCGTTGCTGATTCCACCCTGCTCGCCATTCCTGCCATAGCCGCTGGAACGTGGAAGCCTTGGAGAGGACCGCTACCACTGAGAGAGCCACCATTACAGCAGCTCCAATGCTATCACCGCTGCACAGCTGAGAGGCAGACCCGGAAGTAACTACGGGGCTTCTAATTTTAAAGATTATTCCTTGGTGCCTCAACGAGCTGGAGTCAGTTTGAGACACATAAGATTATAATCCCTTCCCACATGACTTCTGGCTAAGCTTCCTGTGGTGTCAGAGTTGAGGAATATGGGCTCCATGATCCTGCTCCGAGCTCTCCCCTTTGGAGGGCTCCAACTGAGCCTGGAGGGGTGGTGAAGTAAAGGGGGACCGCCTTGCAGTTTGAGGAGAGCTGCTTTTCTCCTCCCTGACTCGGAAAGCCCCCTCATCCGAAGACGAGGTGCAGCGGCAGTAAAAATGGCTGGCATGAAGCAGGGGCCATCCAGAATACCCAAGACAGTGCAGGAGCGAAGAGAGCAGTGAACAGAGACTGTGTTGCTGGGTGAGATGATTCTTTTTTCTTTAAAGTTACTCCAAGGATAAGAAAAAATCCTAGAGAAGAGACTCTAAAAATAACTTTGCAAGTGGCAGAAATTTTTTATTTTTATATAGGGATTTATGTTGAAAAGTAAGTTGAGAGTGTCATGTACTGATGGAAGGAAAAATGACTCATAGACTCCTGGAAACTTACAGGGATTAAAGAACTTGGAAAACATTTTGGACTAACAGAGTACTGAGTAAATGCTGGGATTGATCCATCTGGATAATTGATTTTGTTTTGAAGGAAATGGAGATTGAGTGAAATAAATATCTGCTGGAAAGAAGGCAGTGTGGGAACTTGAGAGGAAAGTCTTTATTTATCAAAGCATACTCCCAGGATCTTGAATTCTCTGGAAGCTGGATTCATTTGAGGTGTGATGTCAGTATTATTTTTAATTTATTGTATGTCTATTGCCTTGTCGATGACCTTAATAAAGTTTTTATTCTTTATTATTCTTTGAGGTATGATTGTTTACCATACGTTTATTGTCATTATGGCTGGAGTTGAAGGAACAGCTCTGGAAACAAGAGAATTTCTTAATAAAATGGCCTTAGTGTTCCAAAATACTTTGAACTTAATTGATGGTATGGATCAGAAAGGGGAGCGTATTTTGCAAAGAATGAAAAACAAAGATCAAAATGTACATGAACTGGTGGAAGGAACAGAAAGATTGGAAGAAAAGGACCACTTAAGTCAGTAAATAGAACATGAACAGGGAAAAAATATGGATCAGAAAAAAGCAACAGCTTGATGAAGAGGAAAATCAGATAAAGGACAAGCAAAAGGAGCAGAAAGAACAGAAGAATTGGCCACATCAACAAATAAACCAAGGACTGGAGCAAAAAAAGGGGACTGACAAATCAGCTGACAAAGGAAGAAATACTGAAGAAAACAAAACAGATAAATCAACAATTGGAGAGGCAGGAAGATACTTTTGATAAGGAGATTAGGATATGGGTATGGGTAGATAATTGGGAGAATTGGCAGTACAAGATTTTACTGGGAGAGATGATTAGAGTGAACAAAAAAGAGATGAAGATAGAGATAAAATGAATGTGGGAGTCGAATTAAAAAATGGATAAAAATTGAAGCACTAAAAAAAAGAGAAGAAATGATGGGTAAAAAAATTGCCCTTTAAATATTAAAGTAGCCTATTATAAGCTAGAGAGGCAGAAATAAAATTAGATAGGGGAAATATTAAAATATAAATTGTTTATAGAATGAATAAAAATAATAGATGAGAAGTTTACAGATGTTAAGTATTTTTTTAATGTATATTTAAACAATGCAATGGGATTATATAAATCTGATTAATGTGGTAGAGATAATTAATAATGTTAATGTGAATTGGATCAACGTGAATGATATCTAAATTTGTTCATACTGTTATTGTGAATTGGATTAATATGAAAAAATGGATAAGAATTGAAGTACTGACTTCCGGTTGGAGACTCGTGGTGTCATGGCATTGTGAGAGTGATGCTGCTCTTCAACGCCTTTATTCACCGCGCTTTGGGGACCCTTTGAGGCATAGAAGCCCAGAGAGCTTCGCTGACAATAGTGGAAGTCCGGCAAGTGGAGAAGTGAGGAGCAAGCGCTCTCTGTTAGACCGGACACCTCTGTCAAACCAGTGTGGGTGAGTCTGTCATTCAATGGCAGACCCGAGGCTGTGATAGCCAACAAAGAGATGGGAAGCAAGGAAATTCGAGGAAGCTGGTATTAGAAGAGGACTTATACTCCCTTTCCCTGAACACTGTGGTATCGTAATCAGAGAAGTGGTTCCGGTTGTGTCGGGCGAAAAGGACCTGTAGAAAGTGAATAAGTGGCGATCGGAAGTAAGGGAGCAGATTGAAACGGCGTGGGATCTCAGGCAAGCCGGCTAAGAAGAAGAAAAAGAAGGGGATCGGTGAAGCAGAGAGGCGGCATAGATAGAGGACCGGAGGAACGCTCTTGAAAAAAAATAAACGAGAAAACTTTGGCGGCATACACAGAGACCTGGTTGTTAGCGGAGGAGAGAGAAACCGGAAGTGCAGCCATTAATTGGATTTGATAGCAAGACCGCTGAAGTGTGGTGACCAATGGAGGAAGGCGTACTGAAATCAGACACAAGTTAATTGGACTCTGGAACTAGAAAGATTTTGAAACCATCGGAAATTAGACTGCAAGAACTTTTCTGAACTTCTTTTTTTTTTAAATAAAATTTTATTATAAATTAGAAACATAAAACAAAATAAAGACTAAAACGAAACACAATCACATACATACGACTGAGGTTGATTCAACCCCCATATATATACAGTTTCTAAATAACATTACATTATCATCATACTACAGCCTCAGTTTGATTTATCATACTGCATCTTGCATTTGTTAATCTTATAGCTAATATTCCCTTATTTATATTTAGCTTACTATTTACATTTCTATGCTACATGCTTACCTAACATCTACCTCATAACATTTTTATTTCTATCCACTGGTACCATTTATCCCAGCTTTGATTGAAAATTGATTCTTGTCTATCTTTAAGTATATATGTTAATCTATCACATTCTGCACACCACAAAATTTTGTTGATAATCATCTGATCTGATGGTACTTCCTTCCCTTTCCAAAGTTGCGCATATGCAGTTCTAGCCGCAGTGGTAATATGTATGAAAAGGTACCAGTCTGCTTTCCTTATGCCCCCAGGGTTTATTCCTAGCAAGTAGACCTCTGGTCTCAGTTGAAAACTGACTCCTGTAATCTCCATGAGCCAAACTTTTATCTTACTCCAATAGTTTTGGGCTTGTAGATATGTCCACCATTGGTGATAAAATGTACCCCTGGCTGACCCACATTTCCAACATTCTGCTGAGGTTCCAGGGAACATCTTTGCAATTCTTGCTGGTGGTATATGCCATCTATATAACATTTTAAATATATTTTCTTTAAAAGACACTGCCATCGTCATTTTCGCATTTCTATTCCATATTTGTTGCCATTTTTCCAGATCTAATGAATATCCGAAATTCCTCCCCCAGGCTATCATCGAGTCTTTAACTATTTCCTCAGCTACAAATCGGGACAGGAGGAGGTTATATACCTTAGTGATACATTTCTTATCACCTTCCAGGAGGGCCTTATCTTGTGGTGAACTGAACCCCCCCCCATTGGCTTTATCTTTTTGATATCTCGCTTGAATTTGTGCATATGCCCACCAGTCCAAATTGATTCCCCGTATTTGTAGTTCCGCTTTAGATCTAAGATTTCCCCCACTGTCCAACAATTCCCTGTATATCACATGTTTATCCAAGTTGTATAGAGGTGGGTATATAGTCGCTTCAAGGGTCACAAACCAATATGGAATCTTACTATACATCATTCCTTTGATCTTATTCCATACCTAAATCAGACATCCCCTTACATAGTGATTTGTAAAATATTTATGCTGTCCTGCTTTGATTGGCCAGAGAAAATAATGCCACCTCTGCTGTAGATTATACCCTTCAATTTTTAATATACGCTTCCTCTTCAGTATTATCCAATCTTTTACCCAAACCAGGCAAGAAGCTTGATAGTACCGCTCCCAGTTGGGGAGTCCCAAACCTCCCCTTGTTTTATGCTCCTGCATCATTTTCCTTTTAATATGTGGCTTTTTCCCTTGCCATATGAATTTTCCAATTATCTGATCCATTTTTCTAAAGAAACTTTTCTCTAATCTTGCCGGGGCCGTTTGGAAAAGATGTATCCATTTTGGCAGCACATGTGCCTTTATCACTGCCACTCTTCCTAACAGGGATAGCTGGACTTTCCTCCACCAATCTAAATCCTGTTCCATTTGCAAGATGAGTTTATCATAATTATTCTTTTTTATTGAGGAGCATTTTGGGGTCAGCCATATGCCCAAGTATTTTACCTTTTTAACTATTTGTATTCCCATCATATTCTCTATCTCCAATTTCCATGTCCCCTTAAGATTTTTAACAAGTAATTTGGTTTTGTCCCTGTTAATTTGTAGACCTGCGCTGAATTCCTCAATACTTCTTAACAAATTTGGCCCCAAGGTCATTGGCTCCTCCAATATAAAGACGAGGTCGTCTGCAAACGCTTGTATTTTAAACTCCTCTTTCCTAACATTAAGTCCTTTTATTTCTTTGTTTTGTCTAATTTGATTTAGTAAAGGTTCCAGAGTCAAAATAAATAATAGCGGGGATAGTGGGCATCCTTGCCTAGTTCCCCTATGTATTTGTATCTCCTCTGTTGTTTCACCTTCAATTAACACTCTTGCGTATTGCGCCATATAAAGTGCCCGGATAGCTTGTGTAAAGCTAGATCCAAAATCCATCTCCTCAATTTGTAATAAAATAAAGTCCCAATTAACTCTATCAAACGCCTTTTGCGCATCGAGGAACATTATAATCATTTCTTTGTCCGTATGTGTTTCATAATATTCTAGTGTATCCATGATGGTTCTAACGTTGTCTCATAGGTATCTATATGGCAAAAAGCTGTTTTGATCTTGGTGGATGTATTCGTTTAAAAAAACCTTTACTCTTTCCGCTAATATTGATGTAAATATTTTGTAGTCCGAATTTAGTAGGGAGATGGGTCTATAGTTTTTAATCTGTGTTTGATCAGAATCAGGTTTCGGAAGCAACGTGATGTAAGCTTCCATCCATGACCTGGGAACTATACCTTTAGTTAGAACTTCATTAAATAAGTCTTTCATATTTGGCAATAGTATGTCATATATCTCTTTATATAATTCAACTGGCAATCCATCCGGTCCCGGTGATTTGCCACATTTCTGCTTCCTAATAACAGTTTCAATTTCTTCTTCCCTAATCTCTGAATTAAGAATATCCTTCATATTTTGTGGGGTTTTAGCTAATTTTAAGTTTTCAAGGTATGCCCTTACTTGCATCTCCTGTATTCCCTCTTTTTGATATAATTTCTCAAAAAATTTTGTAATCACCCTCTTTTTCCCTTCCACATTCCCCACATGATTTCCCTCACCATCTTGAAAGGCATCAATTCTCTTTGCTTCTGTTTCTTTTCTTAACCTACATGAGAGCCATTTACCTGCTTTATTAGCATGTTCAAAAAAATGTTCCCTCCCCCGCTTAAGTATGTTTGCCAATTCCTCTTGATCCAGTAATGATAATTTATGTTTAAGCTCTTTTCTCTCTTTTCTCTTCTCATTTCTCAGATCTACTTGTAATGCCCTCTCTTCCTTTTCCAATTCTTCTAAAATTTTGCCCCTCTTCTCTCTTTCTAATTTCCATTTATGCGCCAAAATTTTTATCGAATATCCTCTTATAACCGCTTTCATAGTATCCCAGGTATTTTGTAGCGAGGTATCCTCTCGTCTATTTTCCTCGTAAAAAAGCTTTAGTTCTTTTTTCAATCCCGTGACAAAGTCCTCCTTCCTTACCAGATCTGTCCTCATTGTCCATCTTCCCCTACACTTTCTTTCATTCCAACTTACTGTCACCAGATTGTGGTCCACCCATTCGTTTGGTCCAATTTCTATTTCTACAGCCAATCTTAATATTTCTGGAGTAGCCCAAATCATATCTATTCTGGACCATGTCTTATGTCTAGGGGAGAAATACGTGAATTGGGCCTCTCTTGGATGTGCAACTCTCCAAACATCTTCCAGTCCTAATTCATCCTGAATTTGGTCACATATCAATGGCAGTGTTTTCCTTACCCCTTTCCTATTCCCCATATCCACCCCCTTGGGATAATCTTTAGTGGCATCTATAACTGCATTAAAGTCGCCCGTTAAGCAAATATGTTCATACTCCAATTCATTTAGTTTGTTATAAATCATGTTATAAAAAATTTTCTGGTTACAGTTAGGGGCATACATATTTCCTAGTAAAACCTTCCTTTGGCATATTTTAATTTCCACTAGCAAAAATCTTCCCTCTTCATCAGCAAAGATTTTTTTGGGTTCCAAATGTTTCTGTATATATATCGCAACTCCTCTTTTTTTTTGGTCAGCCAAGGATACAAATAAATCACCTAATTTGGGACATAAGAGTAAATTCTGGTAACCTTTTTTGATATGGACCCCCTGCAAGCTTATTATTTGATATCTCCCCCGCTGTAACTTCATTTGTATTTTCTTCCTTTTTTTCGGCAGGTTTAATCCATTAATATTAATTGATATTAACCTAAGTCCATCTCCTGCCAGTTTGTTTATTTGGTTCTTTCGATCTGCTTCTTTTTCTGTCTCGTCACCATCTGGGATCCCAAGCCCCCAGTAAATTGGTCTTCTTCTTGTTCTCTTAAATCCTTCTGCTCCTTTATCGCTTCTGTTTCAAGCATCTCTTCTTGACTTTCACTTTCTACCTCTTCCCCGCTCTCTTGCTTATCAGCTTTAAAGTGCACGTCAAAACATTCCTGCGCATCTCTTAGATCTTCTATACGTATCCGCTTATCTTGCCATCTTATAATCAGCCCATCCGGTAATAGCCATTTATAATGAATCCCAGTCTTCTGAAGCCTCCTTGTAAGAAATTCATAGTTTTTCCTTATTTCTCTTACCCTTTGGTAATTGACGTAATATAAATATTTCTCATGCTTTCTACGTTATTTTTTGATCTCTCGCTTTTTGTGGTACTTCATCACATAAAGTCTTCTTGGTGCATCGTACATGGACTTCTTTCAGTAAATTATGACGTCTAGCATAACTGCTATATACTCGGAAAGTTTCATCTATATATCAATATACTTCTTCTCTGTCTCTCCCTGTAATCTCTGCCACCATATCAGTCATAATTTGGTCCAAGTTCTCATCTTTGTCCTCCGAGATATTCTGAAACCGTATATAGAAGGCTGCCTTATCCATTTCCATAAATATTAATTCGTCTTCCAACTTCCTATTTACTCTAGATTGTCTTGTTTCCAATCGCATCACCTTCTCCTCCACTTTCCCCACTTTAGTCTCCATTTCCACAATCCACTCTCCATGTGACACTATTGTTGAGTTCATCTCTTCCATTTTGACATTCATTTGCCTTAACTCCCTCACCACTGTTACATCTGATTTCAATTCATCTATTCCTTTAGTCATTGATTCTTGGTTTTTTACCATTGTCGTCATTGTATCTTGTAGTGTTTTGAGAATGTCATGGAGATTTGAGGGTATTCCAGTTGTACTTGTAGCTTTCCCTACTGATGCCATTGATGTCATATCTTCCAATGATTTATGTGCCTTTGGGGAAGTCGTAACTGGAGATGATATTGATGGTACTGTGAGTGTCTTCTTCTTGGTAGTAATTGTGGTTGTAGCCATCTTTGTTGGACAAAAAAGGTTGCTCCACTCTAACATACAATGTATACCTTTACCCTAATCTTATTCTAATTAGAGGGGTTCAACAAGATAAACAAATAATCAACCAATCTTAGTTATGTATAAATATATCAATCAACCACCAACTGATTAATTTAGAACACTTGATGAATCTAGAGGCTTTGATTCAATATCAATTAGGCTATTTAGCAAAAAACCAATTTAAGTAATTTATAGCTAATAATCTTGAAACTTATTCAACTTCAATCTTTAAAGCTTGAGAAAGGAAACAGGTTGGGAGGGAGAGGAAGAGTCTCAAAAAAAAGGAGGGGAAAAAAAGCAGTCAAAGTGCAGTTCCAGTATCAGCCACAAGATGGTGTTCAAGTCTTTTATATATTACGACTCCACTAGGAATACTCAGTCTATCAACTTCCTCTTCCCTTTTCCCTCCCGATTACTCTAATGGAGACTTAGATCATATAGCTGAATCATCGTAGTCCTCTTCCACCACTCAACTCAGCTCAGTCTGGGACAATTTGAATAAGCAAGTAGCAAATAAAAAATCCAATAAATCCAACAGCAGCTCCACGATCACCTTCAGACTGTCTTGCTCCAGCAGCAATCTCGTCCGAACCGGCAGCCCTTGGCGATCATTGGTTAGTTTTTCTGCTTTTGTCTTCAGCCTCCTCCTTCCTGCCGCTTCCCCAATCTTGATACGTCAAATGTCCATTCCGATATAGATAGAAGTAATACAATAAAGTTTGATCTTCAATATTAGATACTAGCCGCTTTTTGGTTATAGTATGATGATAATAGACTTCAGATAGCGGCAGACTCACAGCTTAGGGGCACCGTAATGGATGCCTTCTTTCAGCATCGGCACCTCAGGGGAGAAATTTCAGGGTTTCCTGAGGGGTCCGCCCCACCCCGTGGTCGCCCTGTGATCCCCTCTTCTTTTGCCGATCTAAACACGAATGGCAATGGCCAAATTAAGCCGCCATACGCTAAAAAGGGAACGGGTATCTAGGAGGGCTCCTTACCCTGTTCCTTATTGCTATGATGTCAGTACCGGAACTTCTCTGAACTTCTATGAACTAATAACAGGAAGAGAACTTTCAATCCACACAGGAACTCACGTATCCTTTGAAACCTCTATGTCAGGTTTCGATGCTATCTCAAAATAAATGAGATTTAATCTTTAATCTTTAAGGAAATTTTCTCTTTATTCAAGCACAGCAACCGGATCCTGGCTCTTCGTGGTCAATACTGACCTTTGCCCCCCAATCCCTCCCTTTCCAATCCCCAATTCTCTGCTTCTCATTGGCTATCTTCCAAGTCACTCTCCTGATTCCTTTTCCCGTCAGTTCACAGGAATGTTTCCCCCCTCCTCATCTCCAAGGAGACCAAATCTTCAAAGGGATTTAGCAGGCAAAAGTTCAGGCTTCATCCTCTCTTTTCTATGTCAGCGCTGAGACGCTGACATCCGGCCCCTCTCCCTTCACTCTCCCAGTGAGGCCTGCGCAAGACAAACAAGTTTAGTACCTTACCCCGTCCGAGGGTGTGTCCCACCCCGCCCCCAGGTTGTCCGGGTGATCTGCATGGAATTTAGCTATAAGGCGGTCAGCTTGAATGTTTGTGCTCTTCACCCAGGAAGCTTCTGACAAGGGGTAACCCTTCCACTTAATTAAGTATTGGAGGCGCCCTCTGTGCCACCTCGAATCAAGAATTCGCTGTACTTCATAGTGGGTTTGGCCTCCAACAATCAAGGGCCCTGGGGGATCATGTGGCACCGGCCTTAAAGTTGACCCTACCACAGGCTTCAGGAGGCTACTGTAAAAAACGGGGTGTATCCTCCCTAGTAACCGGGGCAACTGCAATTGTACTGTGACCGGGTTGATTATTTTTACTATCGGAAATGGTCCTATGAATTTCGGCCCCAGTTTTCTGGTCGGGAGTCTGAGTCTTAAATACTTGGTGGAGAGGTAGACCTTCTCCCCTACTTGGAATGGCCTCTGGGGGGCTCGGTGCTTATCTGCTTGTTTCTTATAAGACCGTGCCACCTTGTCTAATGCCTTCTTAACGTTCTCCCAGGTTTCTCTCAGAATTGCCATCCATTCGGTCAAGCTAACTGAGGAAGGAGGCTCCCTCGGGTACTCTGGCATGGGGACGAAATCCATGCCACTCACTATCTTAAATGGGGTTAGTCCTGTACTACTGTGGACAGCATTGTTATATGCGACCTCCGCAAACGATAAGAGGTCCGCCCAGTTCGATTGTTGGTAGTCAACGTAGCACCTCAGGTACTGCTCTATCATGGCATTCAATCTCTCCGCCCTCCCCCATTGGTGCTCAGGTGAAACGCTGAGCTGAGGCCTTGGGATGATCCTATGGATCGAAGGAATTCCCTCCAGAACTTCGCTGTAAACTGGACACCTCGATCGGAGATGATTCTTCTGGGTACTCTGTGCATGCGGTAGATGTGTTTGACAAACAGTTTGGCCAATTGGCGGGCTGAGGGTAGTCCGCTGCAGGGTATGAAATGTGCCTGTTTGGAGAATAAGTCTATTACAGTCTAGATCACTGTGTTTCCGCTGCTCCTCGGCAGTTCGACTATGAAGTCCATAGCAATCTCCTCCCATGGCCTTGATGGTTCAGCTACTGGCTGCAACAGCCCCGGGGGCCTTCCTGGTCAGGTTTTCATCGTGGCACAGATAGTACAACTTTTTACATAGCTGTCTACGTCTTTTCTCATGTGGGGCCACCAAAACTGTCTCCGTGCTAAATGCAGAGTCTTTAGGAAACCAAAATGTCCCGCTGGTTTGACATCGTGACTCCTCTTGAGGACCAAGGTGCGTAAGGTCTCTGGGACATAAAGTTTCATCCCTCTGCATGCTAGACCATCTCTCTTTGTCAAGAGATGTTGATTGTCTCAGAACCAGGGGTCCGCCAACGTTTCTGCCTTGAGCCTTGTCATCAGGTCACTTGCTGGTTGCCCCTGCTGGTCTCGATGCTGCCGTCTGGTGGTTACCTGGCCCAATCCTTGGGCAGAGGGGATGATGGCATTCACTACCTGCTCACGTTCACTGTTGTATTGAGGCATTCGGGAGAGGGCATCAGCCAGAAAGTTCTTCCCCCCTGGGATGTGCTTCAGCTCGAAGTTGAAACGTTTGAAGTATTGGGCCCACTGGACTTGCCTGGGCGATAACTTCCGTGGGGTCTTGAGGGCCTGTAGGTTTTTATGGTCAGTCCAAACCTCGAACGGTGTCTGGCCTCCTTCTAGCAGGTGTCGCCAGGTTAACAGCACCCACCTCAGTGCGAATGCTTCTTTTTCCCACGCCGCCCATCGTCTCTCTGTGTCAGTGAGTTTGTGGGATGTGTAGGCACAAGGTTGCAGGTCCCCCTGGCTGTTCTTTTGGAGTAGGACTGCCCCTACTGCCACATTGCTGGCATCTGCTTGGATGATGAAGGGTTGTTCAGGGTCAGGATGCTTCAAGACCGGTTCTTTTGCAAACATTTGTTTTAGTGTCTCGAATGCCTGTTGTCAGGCCGGGTCCCACTGTAGAGGTTGTCCCGGGCGGGGTTTTATTGTCAGACTCCCTGTCTTTAGGAGGTCCGTCAGAGGTTTGGCATTTCTTGCAAAGGAGGGGATGAATTGCCTGTAGAAATTTGCGAACCCCAGGAAGCTTTGTAGTTGTTTGCGGGTGCAAGGGGGTCGTCAGTCTAGGACTGATTGTACTTTAGCCGGGTCAATCTCTATTCCCTCGTTTGACACTCGGTAACCTAAATAGTCTAGCCGCGATTGGTGAAACTCGCATTTTGACAGTTTGACATAGAGGTTCACTTTCAGCAGTTTTTCCAGCACTTTGCGGACGAGGGGTATGTGTTCATCTATGGTCTCCGTGTAAATGAGAATGTCATCTAGGTAGACAAGGACCCCCTTATATAAGTGGTCATGTAGAACTTCATTTATCAATTGCATGAACACCGCTGGGGCTCCCTGTAGCCCAAATGGCATCACCTTGAATTGGAGGTGCCTTTGGGGGCAGTTGAACGCCGTCTTCCACTCATCTTCTTCCCTGATGCGTATACAGTAGTAGGCTTCGGGAGGTCTAGTTTGGTGAAAATCTTCCCCTTGGCCAGGTGGGCTAGCATGTCTTTCATGAGGGGGAGGGGATATAAATTGTGTACGCAGACCACATTGATATCTCGAAAGTCAACTACAAGACGCATAGAGCCGTCTTTCTTCTCTTTGAAAAGGACCGGTGCTGCGACCCGCAGTTTGACTGGCTCAATGAAACCCCTTCGTAGGTTCTTGTCTATGTAGTTTTGCATTTCTTGCATTTCACGGGGCTTCATGGCATAAAATTTAGGTTTAGGTAGTTTTGCCCCAGGGATGATTTCGATGGTGCAGTCGGCATCACAGTGGGGAGGTAGGATGTCACACTCGGTCTCGCTAAATACCTCTTCTAGGTCTTGGTACTCTTTTGGGATCTGTTCTGCTTCATGGGAGCTACTGGATGTGGCCCCCAGCTGCTTCGCAGTGCCCTTCGGGAGGGGCCCTTGTGTCAGTGCCATCTTCTTTTGTTCAGGTGGGAGAAGTTGGGGCTCGAGTGTGGGGGGTGTCTGTCCTGGTTGGAGCGGCAGAGGTTGGCGCCCCTTTGCTATCCTCAATCTGCGGGTCCCCTCTTGCCACCAGATGATTGGACCCCACTTGTCTAGCCAGGAAAGTCCCACTATGACTGGATCGGCCATCTTGGGGGCTATTATGAACTGAATCGTCTCCCAGTGATCCCCTAGTTCTAGTTTCACTGGCTCGGTCAGGTGTGTGGTGTAAGCTCCACCTACTAGGGTCCCATCAACTTGCTCAAATCGAATTGGGTGGTTGAGCTTCTTAGCTTGGATCCCCAATTTTAGGACTGTGGGTAGATTAATCAGGCACCTAGTGCAACCTGAATCTATCAGGGCTTGGAAAGTCTCTTGGGTTCCTGTTTTTGGGGCTGTTAGGCGTATGGGGAAAAGGAAAGGGTGGATGGGTCCACTCACCATTGGGTCATCTTCACCATCGTCCTTGCTGTCATACGAGTCAGGGGATTGGTATCCATCATCCGGGACTCCCCTTGTTTCGGTCAGGTGGGCGAAGACCTCTGTGCCTGGGGGGAGATTTTGTGGCACATTGGTGGCTCGCTTGGGGCCCCCTTCCCGTCGTGCCTTTGGCTGAGGGTTTGGCCTCGGGCCCGGGGTTCCACATGCTGCTGCTAAATGGCCCATTCCTTCACATCTGTAGCACCTCATTGGGCTCCGCGGAAATAAAGGCCTTTGGGTAGGCCGTAGTGCCGTGGTTCCTCGTCTGGTATGTGGTCTCAGGTCCGATTGGTATCTTTCCCTGGCCTCTGGTTGCTTTAGCATGTTGTTGGCGCGCAGCCCCCTTTCAACTTGCATCGCCACGTGGAACCATTCGGAGAGTCGGTTTGGGATGTCCCGATAAGCGGTCACTTGGGCGATCCGCTTATCTAGGCTTGTTCTGAAGAAATACACTAGTAGTCGCTCTGGTAGGGGAGGTAAGGTGCCAACGACTCTTCTGAACTCACGAATGTGCTCCTTGATAGGCTTCCCTCTCTGCATTAGGTTTCTGAGTTTGTCTTCCACATAAGGGTTCTCCCCGGCTTCCTCGAACCTCGCCCATAGTAGTTGCAAGAAACCATCTGCGTCTTGCAGTTAGGGGGCTCTATTCTTGTAGAGGGCTGATGACCAAGTCTTTGCTTCTCCCTCCAGCCCTTCTGAAATGGCATTGACTAGGGCTCTGGGGAATGGATAAAGGTACCCATAGTGCTCGATATAGATCTCAGCTGCGTTGAGGAACTGCGCTACCTGGTCTGGATCCCCATCGAACTTCCCTCTGAACCGGGGTGGCTCCACCCTCGGTGGCCCCTCCTCCCATAGTGGGGTTCTGTGAGCCTGTCTAGGGTGTCATTGGGTTTCTTCCTCATCTCTCATTCGGGGGCAGGGGGGCGATGCCCTGCTTAGGCTGGTATGCTTGCTGGGCAGAGGAGGAACCCATGGATGTACACTGGGATTTTCTTTCCTTCTGGTGTGGGAGGGGGGGCACTGCGCTCCCATCTATGGTGACTTAGTTCAACAGGGTCAGCTGGCCTCCTTCTATCTTTGGGCCTGCAGGATGGACCCTCTTCCAGTCTGACGGCACGTTCAAAATCTTGCTTTAATTCCTCCATGGGGCTTTTGAGTGGCAGCTTTGAAGTTTTCTGCTGTCTGGCCTGCTGCCAGTCCCATAACCAGTCCACCCTTCCCAATTCACTCAGAGGCTTCCCCTTACCTTTAGCGTCTAGAAAGGGGAACTCAGCTTCTGCAGATTTTGGCAAAGCCCACCAAGATTCATCATTTTTTCTTCTCTTGGACTGGAGCACGATCATCTGTCCTTGGTAATTCTGTGGCAGTGGTGGGGGAGGGGTGGTTGCAGCTTTGCTGGGGGAGGGGGTGGCCCTGTTGCATCCAAGCTGGCTGGAGTAGGGAGAGGGGGCTGGTTCACAGCCAGTTGAAGTAAGCTTTCAGTAGTAAGCTTTTGGAACCTTGGCGCCACTCCGTCCAAACATCTGGCAGGGAGCTGGAGGGCTGGAGGTTTGCCAGTTTGGCTTGGAAAGTTGTGAGTATTGACCGTCTGTCAGGTTTTGATGCTATCTCAAAATAAATGAACTTCCAAACTGCCAATCCCCCCCTCCTCATCTCCAAGGAGACCAAATCTTCAAAGGGATTTAGCAGGCAAAAGTTCAGGCTTCATCCTCCCTTTTCTATGTCAGCGCTGAGACACTGACACTCTATACTTTAATATATTAACATCTTGGTATATATATATTTATATCCACAACTTTAAATATCCCTATATATATTTGCATATCTCTATATACTTTATATACATTTATATATCTGAATAATTATATAGATTTAGTTCTAATTGGTGATATTTTTCTTTATTAATCCTCTCTATTAATTTGATGGTTAGGTATTTATTATAGTTAGCATTTCATAATTGTGATATTAACTGATAATACAGTACTAATTAATTAATTAATAATAATTTGAGAATCTGATAATTAACGTGTATTTGGAAAAATAGAATGAAGTATTTCTGAACAAAATTGAATTAACTGTGAATTAAATAACCTTTTGATTTAGGTCTTGATTGCATGAGATAGATTGATAAGCACTGCAGTCTTAGTCCTGAGCTAAAAAAAAAAAATTCTGGATACGAATAACAAATATATCTAGTACCTTTAGTAACACAAGAAATAAGATAACTTCGGATAAAGAAGAAAAGATTATAAAGATATAAAAGATAAAGAAGAAAAGATTATCATCAGTGGATGATAATCTGGAGGAATATTGAAAAAATTGTGAGAGACCAGAAAAAGGTCTTGAAGGAAATGACAAGTCTTTCATCTACAGTGCTAAAAACAGGAAAGAAGACTACTTCAAATCCTACGATAACAATGACTTCACCAGCAACACAGAGGTCAACTGAAGGGCTGACAAAAACAGAAAAATCGGTGGTGATACTGACCATTCAAGCCATGCAATCGACATTGACAGTAATTCAAGATACTATGCTGAAGATGCAAGAGAAGGTGTCAAATAATCATGAAGAGTTGAAGACAGATATTCGAGCCATAGATCAAAAAATGAATGAGATACAAGAATTGATACACAATAACAAACAAAAGATAAAAAAGGTGGAAACCAGAATGGAGCAAAATGAAAGAAACTTAGATGCAATAGATCAGAAGCTGATGGCACAAAACAGGGAGCTGGAAGATTCAATAATCCTGTTAGAGATGGATAAAGCCTCTTTTTACCTATGCTTCCAAAATATAGCGGAAGATAAGGAGGAAGACCTGGGAAAAGTGATGGCGGAATTGATAGCGGATATACTACAACAAGATAAACAAGATATAATAAAAGAGCTAGATGAGGTGTACAGAGTACAGAGCAATTAT
Source organism: Pantherophis guttatus (assembly GCF_059756535.1). Taxonomy (NCBI): domain Eukaryota; kingdom Metazoa; phylum Chordata; class Lepidosauria; order Squamata; family Colubridae; genus Pantherophis; species Pantherophis guttatus. The sequence continues at coordinate 75,466,883 of NC_142067.1, forward strand.
GTCAGAAGAAATAAATTACCCAGAGAAGTGCACGTTAGATTTGCAAGGAAAAAAGTCAAAGACATATTTTACAGTATGGCAAGAGAAGAACCTGTGACATATAAGGGGAAAGAGGTGATAATCCTAAAGCAAGTCCCCAGGAGAGTGAGGGAATTAAGAAGGGATTACAGATTTTTAGCCATACAGTTAAATAAGAGAAACATCCTCTTCAGATGGATATTGCCAGAAGGCATTTTGATCACTTGGCAGGGGAAAAAAATTAAAATTGACAGCCTCATAACAGTGCAAGACTTCCAAGACCAGTTGAGACGGACAGAGAAGGATCAAAGTAGCAAGGAAGAATTGGAAGCAATAGTACAAGAAGAAGAAATTCCCCATCAACAGAGATCTAAAGAAGGAACCTCGGAGGAGAAGGAGAGAGAAGACAAGGAAAGCAAAGAGACAAAAGGGAAGAGACAAAGACCGCAAAGAACCACACATGCAAACAAAAACCAAGACAGTACAAAAGAATTAGAAATGGAGGGTTGGAAGTTGATATCAATCAACGTCAATGGATTAAATGACAATAAAAAGAGGAAACAACTATTCATAAAACTAGCCAAACAGAATGCTGACATAATATGCCTTCAGGAGGTCCACATAAAGAAAGAAGATGGGAAATGCTTAGAGTATAATAAATTTGGGAAAACTTTTACCTCCCTAGCAGAGAAAAAAAAGAGGGGCGTAGCGTTATATGTTAAAAAAGGGATTGTTGCGGAATTAAAATATAATAACACTAAGGGTAGAATGTTAGTGGTTGAGATTAAGAGAGGGAACCTTCAAATACTGTTGATAGCCCTCTATGCCCTGAACAAAAACTTGAGGGAATACTATAAAAAATTAGGAGAGAAAATAAGTAAAATGGACTATAGTAACATTTGTATAATTGGCGATTTCAATGGGATAGTAGATTTGGACAAAGACCACATGAGTAGTAAAGATAAAAAGAAAAAAAGGGCTACATTACCAAGAACTTTCTTTGACCTAGCGGATGAATTAAACCTTGTAGATATTTGGCGGACCTTGCATCCAAACAAGAAACAATATACTTTCTATTCAAATCCCCAAAAATCATGGTCAAGAATTGACATGATGTGGGTCAGTAGGAGTCTGGGGATGGATATTGAATCCGCAGAAATAACACCGAATATATGGGTGGATCATAACCCTTTAGAAATAAGATGGAAAAATTTATACAGGAAAAAGCATAAGAGATGGAGATTAAACACACAATTTTTGAGGGATAAGGAATATATTGGAAAAATAAAGGAAGAACTAAAACTATTCTTCGAAGAAAACGAAAAGCAAGCAACATCTCGAGTAACAATATGGGACACAATGAAGGCATATTTAAGAGAGTTGGCAATATCACACAGCATATACAAAAATAAAGAAAAAAGGAAGATGCAGAAGGAGCTTCTAGAGAGATTGCTAGAAGCAGAAAAGAACTTGCAGCAAAACCCAGGAGATAAGGCAGCAAAAGATAACTGGATGATATTAAGACACAGATTGAATATTCTAGATCAGGAAGAATTGGCCTACAAGATAAAACGATCCAAACAATATTACTTTGAAAATGCAAATAAACCGGGCAGATGGCTGTCTTACAAACTAAAAAAGGAGAATGAGAAAGGGACCAATTACCAATTGGAAGATATAGAGGGACGTATAGTGAATAAAGAAGAGGATAAGCTCGAAATTGCTCAAGAATATTATGCTGCACTATACAAGGAGGAAGAAATTCCAAGAAAAAAAATTGAACAATATCTGACAGAGGAAAAACTCCCATTGATAGGAGAGGAAGAGAGGGAAATGCTGAATAGGGAAATCACAATAACAAAATTAAAGACAGCAATATCCAAACTTAAAAACAATAAATCACCAGGCCCAGATGGATTCCCAGGAGAATTGTATAAAAATTTGGATTTGGAGGAAATACTTTTACCAAAACTATTGGAAATTTGTAATGAGGTCCTGATAAGATCTAAAATTCCAGATTTGTGGAGGGAGGCATACATCACGTTATTGCAAAAAGAAGGTGCTGATTCAAAACAGATAAAAAAATTACAGGCCAATTTCCCTTTTAAATACAGATTACAAAATTTTTATGAGTGTAATAGCAGAAAGAGTAAAGAAGATACTAAATAATTTGATACATACCGACCAAAATGGATTTCTCCCTGGAAGGCAGATAAGGAACAGTACAAGAGTAGTGATTGATATCCTAGAATACTATGAAGCTCACCCGGACAAGCAAATGGCACTTGTTTTCTTAGACGCCCAGAAAGCGTTTGACAATTTGAATTGGGAGTTCATGGTTCAGCAAATTAAAAGGATGAAATTTGGAGTAAATTTCGAGAATATGATAACAATATATGACAAACAAAGAGTGAACATTTTATTAAATGGGGATATGACAAAAACCTTTCAAATTAGAAAGGGGGTAAGACAAGGATGCCCGTTGTCACCATTATTATTTATATTGGCCCTAGAAGCCCTATTAAGAAGAATTAGGAATAATAATGAAATTAAAGGATTGAAAATTAGGAAAGACGTATACAAGGTGCAGGCATTTGCCGACGATGTAACCTTAATTATGGAGGAACCATTAGAAATGGGTCAAAAAAATTTGGAGGAATTGGGAAAGTATGGAGAAGTGTCTGGATTTAAATTAAATAAAACCAAAACTAAAATGCTGACCAAAAACTTGTCGGAAGAGCAAAAGAAAGTACTAGAAGAATCCCTGGGTCTGCAAATAGTTAAGAAAATAAAATATCTGGGAGTATGGATAATGGCAAGATGTTCAGCCCTAAAGGAAGATAATTATGAACCCCTGATTAAAAGCATTAAACAAGATTTGGAAAGATGGGGGAAATTACAGATATCATTTTTAGGCAGGATAGCATCAATAAAGATGAGTGTCCTGCCTAAGCTGTTATATCTGTTCCAAACTATACCAGTTAACCTAGATAAAAAATTCTTAGAATTGAACACCATCATCAGGAAATTCATCTGGGGAGGGAAAAAATCTCGAATCGCGATCCAAACACTACAGGATAAAAGGAATAGGAGTGGATTTGGACTCCCAACATGGGAATTGTACTATAAAGCAGCCAATTTGGTGTGGCTAAGGGAATGGGCTACCTTGAAAAACAAAAGAATTTTGGCTTTGGAAGGGCATGACCTGCAGAAGAGCTGGCATGCCTACCTATGGGACACAGGCAAAAGGACAAGGACATATTTTCACAGGCATAAAATAAGAGATACACTAATGCAGACTTGGAGGGAAATAAGGCAAAAGCAGTATACAAAAGTCCTGAAATGGCTCTCCACAATAGAGGCCATAATATATCCCAATGCCTTGGAAATTGGGAAAATGCTCAAATATAAGGATATTTTAGATGGTGGTGGGAACCTTAAAATGAATGAGGTGTTAAAAGAACAAGGCATCCATATTGATTGGTGGCCGTATGTACAAATAAAGTCCCGATACCAAAAGGACAAGGAGGAGTTTGATATAGAAACAAGAGCCAATGAATTTGACAAGATATGGATGGGAACCGAAAATAAATTATTAGCCAAATTATATAACTATTTGCTCGAATATGATAGGGTAGAAGAGTAGTCAAAGACCAAATGATTGCATGGGCTAAAAATATTGGACACAGTATAAACTTAAATGAATGGGAAACAATTTGGAACAGCATCTTAAATTGACAAGGGCAGTAGCGTATAAAGAAAACCAATATAAGACGCTATACAGGTGGCATTTTGCCCCTACTAGGATAGCAAAAATTTACCCTAACATGAGCCCAAACTGTTGGAAATGCAGTCACCATCAAGGCACCTTCTACCATATGTGGTGGACATGTCCCGAAGTGACAAAATTTTGGAAAATGATTCGAAGGTGGATTCAAGAAATAATAGGGGAGAATATAGATTTGGAACCTGAAACTTTTCTCCTGGGAATACTGAAAAGGGCATATGAGAAGAAAAAAAGGTACCTAATTATACATGTCATAACAGCTGCCAGAATAATATACGCACAGTATTGGAAAGAGAAAGGGCTACCACTGGAAGAACATGTAATTAGAAAAATACTAGAATGTGCCGAGATGAATAAGTTAACATATGTGATAAACGAAAAAGAGAATTCGGAATATTATACAGTGTGGGAAATGTGGTATTAGTGGATGGAAGAAAAAAGTAAAAGGTAGAATAAGAGAGGGTGCAATTATCAATAATAATCAAGTAATTATGGAACACCATGAATATAATCTGTATATATTTATGAACACCGCTAAACCGAAAATTGTTAAATTGTATTCTTATATATTTCAATAAAAATTCAATAAAAAAAAAGAATTGAAGTACTAAAGAGGAGATGTATAAATAATATAATGAGGATTATATAAATTTGATAAATGGGATAGAGATTCTTAACAATGTTAGTGTGAATTGGATCAATATTTTATTTATTTATGTAATTTATGTAATTTATGTAATTATGTAATATAAATGAAACTTAGTTAAATTTGTTCATATATAATAGAGAAATGTTTAGCTAGAACAAGAAAGATATAGATGAAGGTAGAGATAAAGATGAGGAGTTAGGCATTTTTTGAATATGTATGCTTGAACAATATAATGAGGATTACTTAAATTTGAGAAATGTGATAGAGATCACTAATATTGTTATTGTGAATTGGATTAATATGAATGATACCCAAGTAATAGACTTATTGGAATATCTTGATAAGAATAAACAGATTTCTGCAGTGCTGGTCTTTTTGGATGCGGAGAAGGCCTTTGATAGAGTGGATTGGAATTTTCTACTAAAGACTTTAAAAAAGATGGGCTTTGGGGACCAGTTTACACAGGCAATCTCAGCAATTTATCAAGAGCAAAAAGCACAGATTATTATTAATGGAAGTTTGACGACAGAGTTTAAAATTGAAAAAGGAACAAGACAGGGATGTCCGTTGTCCCCACTTTTATTTATTTTAACATTGGAAGTCTTGCTAAATACAATACGGGACTCAAAAATTTTGAAAGGCATAATGATAAGGCAAGAGGATTATAGAGTAAAGGCATTTGCAGATGATCTGGTGGTTACCCTATCACAACCAATGGAATCAACAATCTTGATGAACGACATTATACAAGACTATGGTAGAGTTTCAGGTTTCAGAGTGAACTCAAAAAAGACTAAAATGATAGTCAAAAATATGACACAAGATCGTAAATATGAGTTTGAAAGGAGGGCAGGTTTTGAAATTGTACCTAAGGTAAAATATCTTGGAGTTCAGGTTGCAGAATCAAACATGAAATTGTTTCAAAATAACTATGAGGTGTTGTGGCGAGAGGCTCAGAAAGACATGGAGACTTGGAAAAAGCTGCAACTGTCTTTACTTGGAAGAATAGCAGCAGTTAAGATGAACATTTTGCCAAGATTTCTGTTTTTGTTTCAAACGATTCCGGTGCTTAAAAGTGATAAACAACTGAAAGTTTGGCAAACTGGACTTAATAAGTTTGTCTGGAACGAGAAAAAGCCGAGAGTGAAATTGAAAATTATGCAAGATGTTCCAGAAAGAGGAGGCCTTAAACTTCCAAACCTACAGTTATATTATGATGCAGCAGCTTTAACTTTAACAAGTGACTGGTTTGGAAGTAAAAAGGCTGGAATATTGAATGCAGAAAGTTTTGATCTTGAATTTGGATGGCATGCTTACCTATTTTATGAGGACAAAGTTGATAAAGTATTTAAAAGTCATATACTTAGAGACTCTTTGATGAGAGTTTGGAAGAAGCACCGACTCAAATGGGATTATAAAATACCGCTATGGCTGGATCTTGGTCATACCTTGTGGAATACAAATATAATGTCACTCGGGGGGTTTTTATACAAAGAGGTTCTTTTTACAGATGCGGGCAGATGGCAGTTGAAGACATTGCAGACACTGTTGGACGAAGGGATTAATTTAACCTGGTTACAATATAATCAATTACAACTGAGATGGAAAGAGGACCAAAAAACTGGTATTATGTTGCATGAGGAAGAATTGGTTAGACATATAAGAGAGAAAGGTCCAATGCATATTAAAAGGCTTTACAATGTTTTGCTAGAAAGGGATTCAGAAACGGAATTAGTTAAAGATTGTATGATTAAGTGGGCACAAAATTTTGAAGAACCAGTGATGTTGGAAACATGGGAAAAAATTTGGGTTCAGAATGTTAAATTTACACAGTCGCAGAATTTGAGGGAAAATTTCTATAAAATGTTTTATAGATGGCATCTAGATCCTAAAAAGTTGTCATGTATGTACCCTAATGTTCAGCCAAAATGTTGGAGATGTGAATGTTTGGATGCTACGTATTATCATGTTTGGTGGACCTGTAGGAAAGTTAAGGCTTTTTGGATAAAAATATGGTGGGTCATGCAGAATGTTTTGAAGAAAAAAATTCAATTTTCTCCACAATTGTTTTTATTGGGCATAGTTAAGGGTTTTACACGGGATGAAACAAAATTAATATTGTATATGATAACAGCAGCAAGATTGTTGATAGGTAAATATTGGAAGAATGAAGCTTTGCCTACTATCGAGGAATGGACTTCGAAGATGGCCAGTTTTGCAGAGATGGCGAAGATTTCAGCATATTTAAAAGATTGTTCACAAGAGACTTATGAATGGGAATGGAAAAGGTGGATAGAATATGTTCAGAACAAATACCAAATTAGAAAGTATCAAATAGCTTTTATTTGAAAACAATGTATTAGAAATATTTTAATATAAAGAGACAAAGAGGGAAAATTATGTAGGGGGAGGGATGGGTTCAGGTATATATATCAGTGTTATTAGTTATGAGTACATAATAGGGAAGTCTGGGGGGGGGAGGGTTAGGGAGGGTTAGGGAGGACGGGAAGTTTGGGGAGGGAGGTGGGGGGGTGAAAAAAAAAGGGGTGAAAATGTAATTGTAAAACTTTTGCAATAAAAAAAAAAAAAAAAAAAAATATGAATGATACCCAGAACCAACTCTGTTCACACACAATATAAATGTATAATTAAAAATAATAATAAAAATATTATTAAAATATTATTAACATTAGAAAGGCATGACATCCAACTAGCCTGGCAATCTTTCTTATGGTATAGGAAGAATAAGATACACAGTTATTTTCAGAGACATTATGTTAGGAATGCATTGTTATCAGTCTAGTTTAAAATAAAAGAACAAAACTATTTGAAAATACCAATCTGGCTTTCCTCTATGGTACATCCTAATGTTATTAATATGGAAAAAATTGTATGATATAAAGATATGATGAATGACAAAGGGGAACTAAAAACTAAACAGGAACTTGGTAGCATGGTGGCCACATATGCAGATACAATCCCATTACAAGAAAGATGCTAAAATATATGGTTTTAATAAATAGTTAACAGAACTAGACCAGATATTAACTGGAACAGATGATAAACTGATAAAGAAATTATATTGTTATTTATTAAGTATTAAATTTGAAAGTGAGCAGGTAAAGGAGACAATGATCACCTGGGCTAAAAACTTTGGATATACAATAGAATTAGAAAAATGGCAGAAACTATGGGATAGAAATATTAAACTGACTATGTCCACTGCATATAAAGAAAATCTGTATAAAATATTTTATAGATGGCATTTTGCATTGGCAAGACTGGCAAAAATGTATAAAGATAGATCTGCTAAATGTTGGAAGTGCAATCAATCATCTGGTTCATACTACCACATGTGGTGGACATGTCCAAAAGCTAAAAACTACTGGACAAAAATACATACTTGGCTGGAAAAAATGACAAAGCAACATATAGACTTGAAACCAGAGACATTCTTGTTGGGCATTCTACCAGAAAAATATGATATAAAAGTTACATATCTGGTCTTGCATATATTAATCACAACTAGAATTGTATCTGCACAGCAATGAAAAAATGATGAGATTCGGTCTGAGGGGAATGTAATTATGAAAATATTAGAATGTGCAGAAATGGATAGATTAATGCTCACTATTAAGGATAAAGAAGAAATTGAATATTTTTTGATATGGGACATATTCTATCAATGGCTAGACCAGTGATGGCTAACCTTTTTGCCGTCGCGTGCCAAAAGCGGGGGGAGCGTGGGACGTCGCGGGTGCGTGTGCCCACATCCATAATTCAATGCGTCCTGCCATCTGTGCATGCGCATGTGACCCCCCCACAATTCCCCCTGCTTTTGGCACACAATGGCACGGTGGGCCCAGTAGGCCCGTTTTTCCCCTTCCCCAGGCTCCAGAGTCTTTTTAGGAGCCTGGGGAGGGCAAAAACAGCCTTCCCCATCCCCCCAGAGGCATTCCTGGAGGCCAGAAACAGCCAGTGTCCCGACTTCCGGTGGGACCGGAAGGCCTGAAAATCAGTTGGCTGGTGCGCGCATGCACGCTGGAGCTCAGCTAGGGCAACACTCACGTGCCCACCAATATGGCTCTGCGTGCCACCTGTGGCACCCATGCCATAGGTTCGCCATCCCGGGGCTAGAAAATAGAAACAGAAGTTAGAAAGGAGGAGATATAAAAAGAGGAAATGTTAATGTGGAGAATTGTTAAAGAAGATGATGTTAAGTATTATTGTTATTATTATATTATTACATGATTAATATTATTGTGATGAATACTAAAACAAATATGTGGATTATGATTGTTTAAAAATAACTGTATCCAGATCATACATTGTTTGATGGAAATTGAATGTTATATAAATAAAATAAATAAAATATGAAAAAAAACATTTTGGGGTTCAGGAAATTCTTGACTCTAGGAAATTTCACAGGACTACTCAGTACCTGGTGGCTTGGAAACACCTCCCCTTCTCACACAATGAATGGGTTCACAAAAAACATGTGCATGCCCCTAAATTAGTACATATATTTCATCAATTGTACCCTGACAAACCTCAATGATTTTTTCTTTCGTTTGCCTCCAATTCTCTCTTTTGTTTTCTTTCAGGTGAACTTCCCATTTTTCTTTCTTTCTTTTTTTTTTGTTATATGTGTTATATGTGTTTTATATTTGTGTTAATAAAGTTTATAAATTTAAAAAAAATAATAAAAAAAAGCAGGTGAACTTCAATCTGTCTTTTAACTTCCACTTTCATGAAAATCCTCTGGATGGATCCAGTTCCACAAAGCCTCCCATTTTCCTCAGTGTGATCCACCTTCCTGAGTGGAGAAGGTCCCCTCCGGACATGGAACGCAGTCATAGCAGCAAACTGGCTCTCCTCGAGCCCTCTTGACAAATCCAGGATGACAACTTTCCACACATTTGGACTGAGGCAGGGACTTCCTCTGTTCCTTTTCTTCTGGGTCTCCAGTGGGGCTTTCTGGGTGCATCTTCTGCGGCCTTTGACAGAAAAAAAGGTCTTTGAAAGAGAACAGTGGAAATAAGGATCTTGAAACTTTTCTTCCACAGAGAAATGGAGTTCAAAGGCAGAATCCATTGGCCTTTCTTTTTTCAGATAACCAAAGTTCCAAATACTATGGATATATTTGAGAAGTCTACGCTTGTTCATCCTATACCCTACAAAACTTGTGAGGATCCAGACTTTCCCTTCAATGGGTCCTGGCAGACGCATAAATGTTAAATGGAAAGGAAGAATTCTGTCCCAAATGGAATCAGATTCTATGAAGTGAACAAAAACGTTGACTTGTCTCCACTTAGAGAGGGAATCCCTGAGGGCTGTTGTGTATCCAGTTGGTTTTTTTTTTTAAAGTTTTATAAGAAATACAAACAATTTTCTCCCCCCCACCCTTCCCCTTCCCCACATAAATTATACATTTCTTATACATAAGAAATCCTCCATATACATGTTTCCCTTAAAGAAAGCATTAAAATAAAACATTTTAATTATATTCGGAGATGCTCTTCTCCTTCTTCCCTCATTCCACAACAAACCTTCTTCTCCTCCTCCTTTCTTTCCCGTCCCTCCCTCCTCTTCCCTCCTACCTCTTCTCCCACCTCATCCTACTTCCTTTCCCTTTCCCCCACTTCTCTCTTCTTTTCCCCCTTCTCGCCTTCACTCCTACTCCTGTCCCCTTCCCTTCCCTTCCTCCTCTCCTTTCTTCCATTCCTCTCCCTCCCTCTCCTCTTCCTACCCCCTCCTCCTCTCTCCTTTCTAACTTCTTTGCTGTGAAATATTTTCCTCCTTTAGTATCTGAGCAACTCCTATATTCTAGAATACATTTTCTTCTGCTAAAACATTTCTCTATTCATCACTTCCCCCCCTCCCTTATCCCCCCTCCCCACCCCACCCCTGACTTCCCAGAGCAAAAACAGGGTATAGCATCTAACAAACATATGCTAAAATAAACTAACAAATTATAAAGTTCAAAGCTCCCACATGTTCTTTAACTCCCTTTGCTCCAATTCAACAACCTCCCTTTTATAAATTCTCAATACCAATTAAATTAAATTCATTCTTCCTACTTATATAGAAAAAAAAAACCTTTTTCTTAATGCATAATCTGATACTTTAGCAGTCTCACAAACAGTAAAAATCATGAATAAATTCCATTTCTATACCAGAAAAAAAATTTTCATCTTAAAATCTTGCACATTTTATCTTATATATCTTTTAAAATAATATAGTCTAATGTTAAGCATTTTAAAAATCTCTTAATACCTTTAAAACACTTATTTACCAAATATAAATTTCAGAATCTATAGGAGGGTATCTTTCAATTTTTCAATTAACCGTCTTAATACCTCTAACTTTTTAAAAGAACAACCCTTAACTATCCAAAACTAATTATCAGTTTACAATAAAATTCTGAGTTTAACATTAATCCTCTTTGCTTCAAAGGGTTAGACATCCTAAAAGCTTATAGATTTTATCTCATATATCTTGTAGAATAATATAACCTTATGTTAAACATTTTAAAAATCTTTTAATACCATTAAAACACATATTTGCCCGTTGCCAATTTCAAAATCCACAGGAGAATATCTTTCTTAATCTTCTGTTCTTCACTTCTTTTTGTATTTTTTCCAATCCTTTTTTTTTATAAATTCTTTCAACAATCCCCCCAGTTTTATTTTGGAAACTTTTAAAATAGTGATTTGAGGTTGATGTTTCTGAAATACTCGCTCTCTTCTTGAAGTCAGATTTTCTAACTTAAAATCCTCATCTCGTCTCTTCTGGTTTGTATAATCATTCAATCCATTTCTTTGTCCATATAGCCAAAATTTGTTGCCATAAAGTTTGTCAGCTTGCAATAAAGAAACCATTTGTTGCTTTTCTGTCATTGGAATGGAAACGTCCACCAAAACCTTTGTTTCAGCTGTACCAGCCAATCTCTTAATCCTGTCCATTTCCTGATCTTCCAAAAACAAATTCTTCTGAATAATTTCCTGCTTATAATTTCCCAAGCTATTTTTTGAAAAAGCCCTTTCGATTGTATTCAGCAGGGCTGAGGTAAAAAAGTCTAGAAGTTCTTGAAAAGCCTGGACAGTCACAGCTTGGGAATTTGCTGATTCACCAGCCCTGTTGTCAGCCATATTTCAGCTACTTTGTATTCATCCAGCTATCAGGACAACAATTCAACTTTTTTCCACACAGTATAAAAACCAGATTTTAGTTAAAATCAGAACCAAATTCTTTTCCTCGATACCAAATTCTTTTCCTGGCCGCTTCCATTTAAAACTTTCTCTTAGGGTGTAATCCAGTAGCTGTAAAGTGTTAACAAGCCTTAACGAGCACTTCCCCTGGTAGTTTCCTCCTCCCGCCCTCAGGCGCCATTTTCTGCATATTAAAGCGGAGTTAAAGTGTTACTTGCAAATTTCCTTTTGTTTTCTCCTGATTTGCTCCGTCTGCGATCGAAGTAAAGATGTTAAAAATCCCCCGTTGATTTTTCTGCAGATTCTGGTCGCAGCTTCTAGCTCCGCTTCAGCGGAGTCGTTTCTGGTCCAGAGTGGCTTGACAGGCTTCAATAGGGAGCCCACACCCTTTGCGCCCCAGGATTTCTCCTAGCGCACTTGGGGGGGCTCTACCCCCGCCTGTCGACTCTTCTCTCTCCCCTTTGCCTGGGGAGAGGGTTCCAAGCCTCCAGACAGCAGTTTTTCGGCTGTTCTGGGGCTTTTACGGAACCAGAGAACGGGCGCTCCAAAAAGAGTGTCTTCAAAGCTGCAGAGCCAGGCAGGAAGTCCCACTACATGCAACTTCCCATTTTTCTAGGGGGGCAGCATGTTAGGTCTGAGATACTTCTACAGGGACACTGGCATTTTGGTGGGAGGAAGGGCGGAGGAATGGAGTGATCTGTATATGAGTCTTTTTCAGTGCTCCTTGACATCATGCTGGCCACATGACTTTGAAAATGTCTTCGGATAGCATTGGCTCAATGGTCTTGAAATGGAGATTAGTGCCATCCCCTATAGTTGGCAACGACTAGTGGAGTAAAATCCACAGGAACTCCTTTACCTTTTACTGAGTCCTTTGCAGAGCTGTGTTCTTATGCCCATGAAAAGAGCTGTACCTGTCTTGGATTGTTTCTCTTGAGGTTCTTTTTTTTTTTAAGTACTTTTCTTTGGTTATAATAAGGTAAAGGAGGACTTCCGGGTTGCTGTTTGTCGCTGCCAGACGTTCCTTTGGGATCGTCAGCTTCCATCGCCTGTTAGAGCCGCCTTCACAATGGAATGGCGGCTCGAAAAAACTCCGTTTCCATGAGGAAACGGAGATAGAGCCGGCAGGGGTGGGTAGAACTCTCTGCGGAGTCCCAAAAGTTTTTTTTTTACTTTTGGGACGGAGTGGATGAGATGCCCCGTATCCCCAGCCGCCGCTCCGGGCTTTGGGAGACCTCTGCTGATGCAGAGCCAGGCGTCAAAAGCAAGCCTGCAAATTTAACAGACTACTCAAAGAAAATGTGAGCTGGACCTGTAATATTGAACCGCAAGTATTTTACTGATTTTTTTAAAAAAAATTACTTAAGAGAGAGGAGGAAAAGAAAGAGGAAAAAAAAAGCCTTTTAAAATGGCGTTGGCTGGAGGAGAGGCTGAAAGGGAAAGTCCTTCCGTTTTCTATTACTACAATGTAGTGGAATAAATACCACTGGCTACATTTGTAGACAAAACTTCGCTCCTGTGTCTTTTTCTCTTTTTTTTCCCTTGGAGACCTGATATTGTTGTTGATTGGAAAGAAGTCCCTTTTTTTTTTCTTTCTTGCTTTTTTTTTAACAAAGCCTGCCTGGGCGGAAACATGGCACTGAGACTCATAAAGTCAGATAAACAAGAAGGGGGGGGATCCCCCCACCAACAACTTAAAGGAACAAGTCTTAATTCTTCAGTCTCAGAAACCTGATTTTAATATAATAGAATTTTTTATAGAGGAGATTGAAAGAAGGGAGGAGATTGTGAATCAGCAATTTGAAAAATTTAAGCAGGAAATTAAAGAATTGGTGAAATCTAAGTTTGATTTTTTGGAGAAAAAATTCTCAAAAGTGGTTAATGGTTTTACAGGATTTATGATACAGTTGGACACAAATACTAATGTACTAGAGTCTAAAATGGAAGAAATTCAAGATAAATTGGACAATAGAATTCAAAAAATTGAAAATGATTTGACAAACACTCAGGATAATAGCTTAGAAGAAAAACCTAAAACGGATGCTGATCAAAAGTATGGTAATGCAGAAAATCTGCAACAGAAGATTGAAAAAGAGATTTTAATGGTACAATATAATTTCACAGAATATGCGATAAGATTAAGAGGTTTGCAGGAAAATAATAGAGATGATTTAAGGAAAATATCTTCTGAATTTCTAGCTGGGATTCTAAAGGTTCAACCTGACGAAGTGTTTTGTAGGATCGACAGAGTTTATCGAATCAACTCTTGGATTGCTAAGCAAAGGCAATTGCCTACAGATGTGGTGATTTATTTTACAGATAAGGAAATTAGGAATAATATCGTTCAAAATTCCTTCAATTCTAATTTGCAATTGTATGGAAGAAAGATTTGGATTTACAAGGAACTCCCACCTAAGATATTGATGGAAAGGAAGAAATTTGGTTTTCTGGTGAATGAGTTAAAAAAGAGAAATATCTCCTACAGGTGGGACGCCCCAGTTGGTATTATATTTAGATACCAAGGAGAAAGATATCAGCTAAATACTGTTGAAAGAGCGGAAGAATTTTATCAAAATAGGTTGAAAATGAACTTAATATCTCCAGGTATAATACAGGATAAGCAGAAGGAGCCGGAAATAAAGGTAAAATATCGAATTACAGAGACTGTACCAGATGAATTGCCTTTGGATTTATTGGATACCCCAGCTGGACTATCTACAAATTTGAGAGAAGAGGCATCTAATCTTAATGTGATGACTTATCAAGGCAAGGATAAACATGGAAACCAATTAGGGGATATACAAGGGATAAAAAAGAAATATGAGATACAAAAGCAAAACCAACAAGACCAATCTACAAAGCAGAATAAAAACCGACCAGATGATACACATTTTGTAGAAAGGGAACCAGGATGGAAACCAAACCCACAAAAAGAAAAGAAAAAAAGAAATAGGTGGCATAAAAATAGAAATTTCTAAATCAGGCAACAGTGAAGCCAGTGATTTTAAAATATGAAGGATTATGTGTAAACACAGAAGAGGCGACGTATTGGTTAATATCATCCTGAGGTTTGTGGCAGATCTCTGCATGGCCGTAATCTGGGGACGTGAAACGAGCCTTAAACTGATGGATTTGAATTATCCATTTTGGAATTTCTTTTTGTGTTGATAAACATATTATATTATCTTGAATCACAAGGCAAGAGAATTATGCTGGGGCATGCAGAAGATCGGGTTGTTACCCACTACGATGATGGGAATTAATAATCCTGATGAAACCCACAATTATTACTATATGGAATATAATTATAATGTCACTCGGGTGGTTGTTTTTACTTTTATACATATAAGAAGATATTTACTACTGATGGGGGCAGATATGATTGAAGATCCTGAATAAACTGTTGCACCAGTAAGCTATGTTACCCGATTATGGATGTTGGTTCTACCAATCCAGTGGAAAGACCTCAAAGAAGATACTATATGGATTATAAATTTAAAGTCATTGTCTTTTCTTTTTTTTAATTTAGATATAATGGAAAATATAGACATATATTTTTAAGTAGTGTGGGCAGTGAATCAAAGATGTTAAGAAATGTTGTGTATGGCAATTTTGCATGATAGTGGGTGAATAAGCTAGTTAGTAGATTGATTAGTCTAAGAAAAGGGATTTTTAAGTGTTATATTTAGGGGAGTGGAGGAAATGGATAGAGTGGAATAAATGTTAAACTAGATTTTATGGGGAAGGCCGCTTTGGAATGTTATAGTAATATATATAAAAGATTAAATGTTAAAGTAGGACTTATCGTATAGTTTTAAAGTGGAGAAGTTATTCTATAATGTTATAGTATAATGTCTTTTTTTCCCCTTTCTTTTCTCTTTTTTGATATGTATGGATAAAGGGGGATGTTATAATATTAATAATATTTTTAGTAAGTAAAGGTCAATATCTAGAGGAGGGAGTAAGTAATCTGTTATGAATTAGGTTTTTTTTTGTTATGAAGAAGTCACAGGGGGGGATGGGTGGGGAGGGGGGGTTAGGGAGGGGGAGGGAGAGGGGAAAAAAAGGGGGGGAAATTTGTATTTGAAAACTTTTTCAATAAAAAAAAAATAATAAGGTAAAGGAAATGTCATATAGCAATAGCACTTAGACTTACATGCTTTACAGCCCTCTCTAAGCGGTTTTACAGAGTTAGCATATTGCCCCCAACAATCTGGGTCCTCATTTTACTGATCTTGAAAGGATGGAAGGCTGAGTCAACCTTGAGCCAGTGAGATTTGAACTGCCAAATGCAGGCAGCCGGCAGTCAGCAGAAGTAGCTTGCAGTATTGCATTCTAACCACTGCACCACCACGGCTCTATATGGTGCTTTGTGGTTTCATAATTGTTAGTACTGCATCATCTGCATAAGATTTCATCTTGGGCAGGGGTGGGTTCTACTTACCTTTTGTTGTGGCCCGCCGTGGATTGTTGCTGATCCCGACGATGAGGAGGCTGGTGTGGTGCTGTGTCAGCAGCTTGTGCAGCCAGTGCTCAAGTTAGACAGCGAGGAGGCTGAAGAAGATGCGGTGCCAGAGGCAGGGATTCAGTCAGGACCTTCAGAACCTCCAGAGGCTCCTTTAAGTGAAGAGGAGGAAGAGGAGGAACCTCTTCTCAATGCACGGGCACGCAGAGCTGCCAAAAGGCAGGAGTGGTTTCTCAGGAGGAGGTCTCCTCGAGAGTAAGGCTTGGGGCTAATTGGCCACTCCCTTAGCCTATTTAAGAAAGTACGCAGCTTGCAACAAGCTGCAGGAAACAACTTTAGTTCACTAATCATCGTGTTGGGATTTCTCTGCAACCTTGCTTTTGGGCTTTCTGCCAACTCCAGTAAGACTCTGACTATCTTATCTGTGGAATTCTGGCAGGCTGTTAAGAACACTTATTAACAGCCGGCATTTGCTAAAACTGCATTATTTGAGTAAACTAAGTTTTGTTCAGAGTTTGTGTGTGCTGTGTTCTTTGAGATCCGTAGCTGGGGCAGAACACCTTTACTACCGGTTCGCAACGGGGCTGTGCTTCGTGCACGCGTGCGTACACTTTTCTGCACATGCACAGAAGCATTTTCATTAGGTCAGGGTCAGTGGGCGGGGCCTCCCGCCAGTTTTACTACCGGTTTTATAAAACCAGTGCGAACCGGGAGCAACCCACCACTGATCTTGGGATCCTCTCAATGAATATAAATGGACTAAATTCCACCTCCAAAAGAAGAAAAATCTTTACACAATTATGAAAATTAGAAACAGAAATAATTTGCCTGCAAGAAACACATATATAGAAACAACACTATAAACTCCTAGAATGCCCAAAAATTGGGAAACTATATTTCACATCAACACAACAAAAGAAAGCAAAGCAGAGTAGCCTTATATATTAAAGAATCAATGAGCTCCAAACAGGTGTATTCAGATGAAGAAGGAAGAATCTTGATGGTGGAAACAATGATTAACCAAAAAAAGACATTGATAATAGTAATATACAGTATATACCAAACAACAAGCAAGAAATTTTTCATCAAGCACTATGTCAACTAGCAAAGCATCCCTGGTCTGCTCTCAATTTGCTATAGGCAAGGGGGATGGGAAACCAACGAAGCAGTCGGCAGCCAAAGACAGGAGTGCATTCCAGACATATCTTTCTCAATGCTATCTCCCAGGGTTACCCACAGCAGTTGGAGGGGAGTGGTTTCTACAACCCATGAAATTGCTCCATTGGCAAATGTGATTGATGACACACCCTGGGGGGAGAGGGAAAACAGGGTCATGATTAGGGCCGTAAATTATGTGGGGGTCAGAGTTGGCTTCATTTGGGAACATGCCAACATGGAGCTCCTAATAAATAACTGGATTTCTTTTGAAGCTTGGCTCGAGGCTCATGATTTAATTAGGACATCCATTGGAACCATGACAGCAAGCCAACTCTCTCAAAACTAATCACAATTACTGGGACTCTTGGGCCCCGGGCTCTCCAGTCGCTCCCCAACATCTGAGGTGCGTGGAGAGAAACTCAGGCAACCGTGGCAGAGGATGGACTATCCGAAGAGAGCCTGCTCCAGGCAACCCAGAGAGAGGTAGAACTTGCCTCCCACCAGGGACTTCCAGGATCCAGCAGCCTAATCACAACCAGAATGCAGCCCTCCCTCACCATCAAAGCCGAGACGCCTGCCCCAGCAACCGAAGCAAAAAGGGATGAGTATTGGTGGAAAAAAATCCCTAAAGCAGCTGAGCCCACTCTAATGTCCAGAAGTGGGGAAGGCCCCTGAGCTAGCTGGGAAGAGTGGATTGGATGTAGGACTGGGCACAGGGTAGGCTCCCAAAGCCCCTGATGGAACCCCTGGGGAGATCCATAGAGCAGCTGAGGGAGGAATTTGACCAGGCCATCCTTTGTGATGAGGGGCCATCATGCCGCCCAAAAGAGAGGGAAGTTGCAGCTGAGCCATTTGAAGTGAGGAGAAGCAGACGGGAATGCAGCCCCCCTTCTCCACCCACCAGAAGGAGAAGGAGCCTGAGGCTGCAGCCAGTGCCTCCTCCACACAACAGGCAAGCTGCCCAGGGCAGACAGTCTACCCTCTCTACAAAGGAGGGAGGAGCAGTGCTGAATGAATTGCCCTACTTCAGGAGGAAATTTGATGGAGATTCAGATCAGCTAGCTCTATTCCTTGACTTGGCTGACTATGGACACCTCTACCCATCCCTAAGAGCCCCGATGAATACCATTGCTAAGGGGCTAAAGGGAGAAGCAAGGGAATGGCTAGCAGCCCTCCACAAGAGGAGAGCCCCTCAACTGGCCAGATTTGAGGAGGCAGAGGAGGATCCGCATGCTTCCGCAGAAGAGCAGATGAGCGCAGAAGCCTAAAGCAGAGGGAGAGACCCATTAAGGAATACATCTATGAGTTCAGGAGAGTTATGTGAAAGCTACCCCCTTTGCCAGAGCGGCTGTTAGTTCATTTTTTCAGAACAAGCTTAGACAAGCAAATTGCCCAATTGCCTATTGGGACATCCCGAACTAACTCTCTGTTGTGACTCTGACCCCCGAGCCCATCTTATCGGAGGGAGAAGGCTCCGAAAGTGAAGGAGAGGAGTTGGCCAGGCTTCCCTCTCCAGGACCCTCCTCTCTGGCAATGCCTCAGGTGTCTCCCGAAGGAGAAGAGATTGGCCAGGAGCCAGGTATCGCTGAGCAGTCACAGTCGGACAGTGACGGAGATAAATCTTGGCTGGATCCATGCCAGTGTCGGAGAGACAAGCGCATGCAGCAGATAAGGAGGCATGCCAGAGATTAAGCTGAGTCACTGGACCACACCCCACAGGAGATAAAAGGGGATGTGGTGGCCATTCAAGCTTTGTGACGGACAAAACTAAACAACTAGCAAGTTGCATTGTATCTCTGAAACTACGTTATCTGCCTGCCTTGGATTTAATATGGACTGGACTTGACAATTCTGTGGCTTTGTGTATTTGTTTTGGTTCTCTGTGAGTAAAGTTCTTGGCAAGCAGCTACTGGGTTGCTGCCAATCCTGTTATCGAAGGAATTTATTGTCTGCAAGTTTTATTTAACTCCTGGTTGACTGTTTGTGTGCGTGTGTGAGATGGGAACAGAACATCTTGTCCGTCACCTGAAATTTAACCCATCTTTTAACCAAGATGGACCAACAGCTGCAGCAGCAGCTACAGCAGCTGCAAGATGCTAATCAGCTCCTGCAGCAACAAGTATCTCAGTTAACCACCCAACTTGCTTTGGGGAATGCTTCTGCAGCTCTCCCTCTTCCTCCTCCTCCCCATCGGAAATGCCCAGTGAACGTGCCAGATAGGTTTTCTGGGCAGCTGGAGATGTTCCCGGCCTTCATGGGACAATGCCAATTATTCATGACCATGAGACCAGAGGATTTTCCGGATGACCGGGCTCGGGTGGCATTCGTGATTAGCTTCCTCTCTGGCTCTGCCGCCTGATGGGCCACGCCCCTCTTGCTTCAAAATAGCCCATTGCTCTTGGACTATCAGGGCTTTTTGCAACACCTGCACGTTATGTATGAGGACCCCCTTCAGATTCAGATGTCAGCTAGGCGCATTAAGGACCTCCGTGAAGGGAAGCACCCCCTGCAGGACTATATCGCTGAATTCCGACTTTTAGGCCAGGACTCTGCTTGGAATGAGGCGGTGCTGATGGACGCCTTCCAGGATGGCCTCTCAGATGAGCTGCAGGACAAACTGGTTCGGGTGGAGGTGCCTCAGACCCTCGACGCTCTGGTGACCCAATGCCTGCATATCGATGCCCACCTCCAATGGCGACGGCCTCGTTGGCCCCTTCAGGAACCACCAACAGCTTCTGCACTCCCGTGTCCTGCACCAACAGCGTCCCGGGCCACCCCACGTTTTGTGGTGACGGCTGAGGAGCCCATGGAGCTAGGAGCAGCCAGACCTCACCTGATGGCCCAGGAGTGGATGCGGAGACGCCAAGGGGGATTGTGCCTCTATTGCGGAGAGGCTGGACATTTTGCCGCCTCGTGTCCCAGGAAGCGAAGTGGGGTGCTCAAGCCTGTTCCTGAATCTTGGCGTGACCAGCTGGGAAATGGGGCAGGCCCGGTCTAGGGAAAACCCTAGGCCAGGCACGTGTCAATGCCCCGCTAAACTTAGCGGATATGGACTGTGAGCCCCCTCGGCACCTGATTCTGGACACCCGGGTTTTGTTGGCCAACCAGTCGGAGGGGCTTCAGGCGCATGCGCTGATGGACTTGGGGGCCATGACGAATTTCATGGACCAGGCCTTTGTGGCCCATTTTAAGGTCCCCTTGGTTCCGGTTGACCCTCTGTTGAGGGTCGAGACTATCGATGGGCGGGAACTCATGGCGGGGCCCATTAAATTCACTACCCAGCCTTTGCGCTTCGCCATTGGGACACACGAGGAGGCGATCCAGTTCTACGTTACAGCAGACCTTCATTTCCCATTGGTCCTGTGGATGGCCTGACTTCGGGCCCCTCGATCCTCAGATGGCATGGTCGAGAACCGCCATCTCTTTCCCGAGTCTGCAGTACGTCGACCACCTCTGCCACACCTGTGCCGGCCAGGCTGTCTCCATCCCTGCTGTCTCCTTGCCTCCTGAACTGATGCCCTTCGCCGACGTGTTCAGCGAAAAGGAGGCGGACCGATTACCCCCGCACCGACCCTATAACTGCCCGGTGGATCTGCTGCCCAACGCACAACTGCCCGCGGGACGCCTGTATTCCATGTCGGAGCCTGAGTTGGCCGCCCTATGGGACTTCTTGGACAAGAATCTGGCCCGAGGGTTCATCCGGCCTTTGTCCTCCCCTCTCTCGGCCCCGGTCCTCTTTGTGAAGAAGAAGACAGGGGACTTACATCTGTGCTGTGATTACCACCGATTGAATGCTATCACGGTGCGGAATCGCTACCCCCGGCCGCTCATTCCGGAGCTGATGGAGAGGTTGCGGGAGGCCTCGATCTTCACCAAGCTCAATCTCCGAGGGGCCTACAGCCTGGTGCGCATGCGAGAGGAGGACGAGTGGAAGATGGCGTTTGGCACCTGATACTGCCATTTTAAGTACACTGTCATGCCGTTCGGTTGACCAACGCCTCCGCAGTTTTCCAGCACCTGATGAATGACGTTTTCCGGGACATGTTGGACCGGTTTGTGGTGATCTACCTGGGTGATATCTTGATTTATTCCCGGTCCCAGGAAAGCCACCTCCAGCATGTCCACCAGGTCCTGCAGTGCCTGTGGGAGCACCAACTCTATGTGAAGTTGGAGAAATGCCTCTTCTTCCAGACTTCCATAGAGTTCCTTTTTTTTTTAAATTTGATTTATATGCCGCCCTTCTCCGAAGACTCAGGGCGGCTTACAATGTGCTCAGCAATAGCCTTCATCCTTTTGTATATTTTATACAAAGTCAGCTTATTGCCCCCACAACTGGGTCCTCAATTTACCTACCTTAGAAAGGATGGAAGGCTGAGTCAACCTTGAGCCTTGGCGAGATTCGAACCCTGCAGTAATTGCAGGCAGCTGGTCTTAATAACCAGCTTAATAACAGGGTGCCTTAAACCCCTTGGGCACATCATCTCCCCCGAAGGCATCGCTATGGACCCGCGCAAGGTAGAGGCCTTGTGTAGTTTGGAACCCCCTCATCGGGTGAAGGACGTCCAGCGTCTGCTGGGGTTCGCCAACTACTACTGGACATTCATCCCGGGCTTCGCCACCCTGACCTTGCCCCTGACCCAACTCCTTCGGAAGAAGGTCCCATTCCAGTGGGGTCCCCCGCAGCAGCAGGCATTCGAGGTCCTCAAGCAAGCTTTTGTCACGGAACCTGTCCTGAGGCACCCCAATCCACTTCGTCCATTCGTGGTAGAGATGGATGCGTCCAATGTGGTGATTGGGGTGGTGCTGCTACAGGCCCCGGTGGATGGCAGCTCTCTTTTTCCCTGCGCTTATTACTCATGGAAACTCAATCCTTCCGAGCGCAACTGCACCATCTGGGAAAAGGAGGTGCTGGCTATCAAGGCCGCATTTGAGGCTTGGCGGCATCACCTTGACGGGGCCTGACACCAGGTGGAGGTGCGAACGGACCATCGGAACGTGGAGCATCTCACGACCACCAGGAAGTTGAACCAGCGGCAGATCCGGTGGTCGTTGTTTTTCACCTGGTTCAACTTCCACGTCACCTACATCCCGAGTGGCCACAACCAGAGAGCGGATGCTCTATCCCGCAAGCCAGAGTACTTTTGCCCTAAGGACTCTCTTCCCCCACGGATGGTGCTGCCAGCGGAATCCTTGGCCGTGGTCCAGGAACCGACGGACTTGCGGGCTCAGGTGCTGGAAGCGCAGTGCCAGGATGACTGGTTGCAGCAGTGGAAAGCAGGGTTCGAATCTCGCCAAGGCTCAAGGTTGACTCAGCCTTCCATCCTTTCTAAGGTAGGTGAAATGAGGACCCAGTTTGTGGGGGCAATAAGCTGACTTTGTATAAATATACAAAAGGATGAAGGCTATTGCTGAGCACATTGTAAGCCGCCCTGAGTCTTCGGAGAAGGGCGGCATATAAATCAAATAAAAAAAAAAAAAAGCGGAAGTCAGCCCCGTGTTCCCATGGACTTTGGAGGAGGGCTTGCTGAAGCACCGGGGCCGGTTGTATATGCCCATGAGTCCACTCCGAGCCCTCGTCATGAACCAGTGCCATGACAACCCCGCGGTGGGACACTTTGGCTTCTTCAAAACTCTAAACCTGGTGATGCGGACTTTTTGGTGGCCTCGGGTACGGCACGACGTGCACGCGTACGTGACGTCCTGTGTGACATGCCGACAGGTCAACGCCGCATCCGGCCCACCTCCTGGACTCCTCCAGCTGCTGCCGACACTGGAGAGACCATGGGGAGCCATCTCCATGGACTTCCTGACGGATCTGCCACCGTCCGCTACGTTTACGACCATCCTCGTGGTGGTGGATATGCTCACGAAAATGGCACATTATATCCCGTGCCGTGGACTGCCATCGGCCCGCACCGCAGCCCGTCTGTTCCTGCAACACATCTTCCACCTCCATGGCCTGCCGGACAGGGTGGTTTTGGACCGCGGGGCCCAATTCACGGCCCGCTTCTGGAAAAGCCTGATGGCCATGTTGGAGGTGCAGGTGAGCCTGTCATTGGCGCATCATCCGGAGACTGATGGAGGAACGGAGAAGGTCATCGGCATCCTAGAACAGTACCTCCGTTGTTTCGTAAACCAGCAGCAGGACAACTGGGCCGAATACCTTCCCCTGGCGGAGTTCGCCTTTAAGAACTCCCAACACACCTCCACCCAGATGACCCCGTTCCATGCCAACATAGGATACCATCCACGGCTTTTCCCTTTGTCGATCTCAGATTCCCCTGTTCCCGAGACCCAGGACTTCCTCTCGGAACTGCAGGCAGTGCAGCAACTGGTGCATCGGCAGCTGATCCAGGTGAAAGAGGACTATAAATGGGTCGCCGACCACTCTTGACAGGCAACACCACCGCTGGAAGTTGGAGATTGGGTGTGGCTGTCCACGAAACACCTCCCCACGGACCGGCCGGTGAAGAAACTGGACCACCGCTTTATCGGTCCCTTCCCTGTAGAGGCGGTCATCAGACTGGTGGCCTACCAGTTGACTCTACCATGCTCCATGCAGCTCCACCCTGTTTTCCATCGGTCCCTCCTGGTCCCTGAGGCCCCATCGTGCCATCTCCGACGCCCGACGATGCCTGCCCCCCCAACCACAGTCGATGAGGATGACTCCATGACATATGAGGTGGACAGCATCTGGGACTCCTGTTGGCTGAAGGGGCGTTTTCAATATCTCATCGCTTGGAAGGGATATGGGCCTGAGGATTTCTCCTGGGTGGATGCTTCTTCCGTTCAGGCCCCTGACCTGGTACGGGCCTTTCATGACCAGTTCCCATCCCAACCACATCCCGACCGTCAGACTCGGGGGAAGGGCCCTGCGGTGGGGGATAGTGTTGTGACTTTGACCCCCGAGCCCATCTTATCGGAGGGAGAAGGCTCCGAAAGTGAAGGAGAGGAGTTGGCCAGGCCTCCCTCTCCAGGACCCTCCTCTCTGGCAATGCCTCAGGTGTCTCCAGAAGGAGAAGAGATTGGCCAGGAGCCAGGTATCGCCAAGCAGTCGCAGTCAGACAGTGATGGAGATAAGTCTTGGCTGGATCCACACCAGCGTCGGAGAGACAAGCACACGCAGCAGAAAAGGAGGCGTGCCAGAGATTAAGCTGAGTCACTGGACCACACCCCACAGGGGATAAAAGGGGATGTGGTGGCCATTCAGGCTCTGTGACAGACAAAACTAAACAACTAGCAAGTCGCATTGTATCTCTGAAACTATGTTATCTGCCTGCCTTGGATTTAATATGGACTGGACTTGACAATTCTGTGGCTTTGTGTATTTGTTTTGGTTCTCTGTGAGTAAAGTTCTTGGCAAGCAGCTACTGGGTTGCTGCCAATTCTGTTATCGAAGGAATTTATTGTCTGCAAGTTTTATTTAACTCCTGGCTGACTGTTTGTGTGCGTGTGTGAGACGGGGACAGAACACTCTCTGAGTGGTTCTGAGTAGCCATAAAAGTTGATGGCAGATTGCACTCCAATGACTTGAGAAAGAAACTGGACACCAAAGAGAGAGGTCAACCAGACCAGGGACCACCCAGCCAATGGGCAGACATAGTACCACAGCTGGCCCCAAAACCAACCCTCCCACAAAATTCGCTGAAATGCTACAAATATGAGGGGATAGGCCAGAAGGCATCAGCATGCGTAACCCCAAAGCCACCCCTGAAACCAAAGCCAGAGCCACCATCCAGGGCATGACCAGAACGAGGCCCCAGGTGTGCCACCAACCTGTCCTGAAAAGCCCTCCAGGCTGCAGAGGTCCCTACCCACCCATCTGAAGGGGGTGGAACCCCAGCCAATGATGACCAGTCACCAGATTCCTATGACAGCGAGGATGAGAGCAAAAACAACCCAATGGTGAGTGAATCAGTCCACCCTTTCGTTTTCCATATTTTCCAAATATGCCTCACAGTCCCAAAAATAGGAATCTAGGGGACTTTTCAAGCCCTAATAGACTCAGGTTGCACTAGATGCTTGATCAAGCTAACTACAGTCCTGAAACTGGGGATTAGAGCGAAAAAGCTGGCCCACCCAATCGATGGGTCCCTATTGGGGGGAGCCTATGCCATCCACTTGACCGAACCAGTGAAGCTAGAGCTGGGAAGCAATTCAATTTGTAATAGCCCCAAAAATGACAGACGCAGTCATACTGGGACTCTCCTGGTTAGACAAGTGGGGCCCAACCATCTGGTGGCAAGGGGGCAGCTGGCTGAGGATAGCAAGGGGGCCCCAACCCCATCCAGACCAGCAAATAGAAGCACTGCCCACGCAGGGAGCCCACCAGAACAACTGGCAGCCACCTCTGACAAAACCCCAGAGGCTGAACAGATCCCAAGAGAATATCAGAACCTCATGGAAGTATTAAGCGAGGCTGAGTGCGATGTCCTACCTCCCCACCATGACCTAGCAAGGGGGTTCATTGAGCCAGTCAAGCCGCGAATCACAGCCCCAGTTCTATTCAAAGAAAAAAAAGATGCAACTATGAGATTGTGTGTGGATTTTAGATCAATAAACTGCATATGTGTACACAACCTATACCCCCTCCCTCTCATGAAGGACATGCTATCTCACGTAGTCAAGAGAAAAGTTTATACCAAATTAGAACTCAGAGAAGCATACTACTGAGTATGCATCAGGGAGGGAGATGAATGGAAAACAGCATTCAACTGCCCCCTAGGGAGTTTCCAATTCAAAGTGATGCCTTTTGGACTGCAGGGGGCCTTAGAGGTGTTCATGAAGTTAATAAATGAGGTGCTGCATGAGCACCTCTATAAGGGAGTCCTCATCTATCTAATCGATATCCTTATCTACACTGAGACCATGAATGACCACATATCCTGACCCACATTCCAGCCAGGTACTGGAAAAACATCTGGCAGCCAAGCTGTATGTCAAGCTATCAAAATGTGAATTTCACCATGCACGGCTAGACTACCTGGGTTATCAAATGTCAAATGAGGGCATAGAGTTGGACCCAGCCAAAGTACAAACTGTTCCTAAGCTGCAACCCTCTTGCACCCGAAAACAGCTACAAAGCTTACTAGGGTTTGCAAATTTCTACAAGCAATTCATCCCCTTCTTCATGAAGATTGCCAAACCCATGATGGACCGCCTAAAGACAGGGGGCCCAGGGATGAAACCCCGCCTGGGACAACCCCTACAGTGGGACCTAACCTGCATTTGAAACACTGAAAAAACTGTTTGCAAAGGAACTGGTGCTGAAGCATCCTGACCCCAAACAACCCTTCATTATCCAAACAGACACCAGTGACATAGCAGTGGGAGCAGTACTACTCCAAAGAAATAGCCAAAGAAACCTACAGCCCTGCACCTACACCTCCCAAAAGCTCACAGACACAGAGAGGCGATGGGCCACATGGGAAAATAGGCCTTTGTGGTGAGATGGGCACTGCTAACCTGGTGCCATCTGCTGGAAGGGGGGCAGAGACCATTCAAAATCTGGACTGACCACAAAAATCTGGAGGCCCTTAGGTCCCCATGAAAACTATCGCCTAAACAAGCCTGCTGGGCTCAATACTTCAAGCGGTTTGACTTTGTGCTAAAGCACATCCTAGGGGGGAGGAACTTTCTAGCTGATGCCGTCTCCTGCATGCCCCAGTACAAATGCAAATGAGAGGAGGTAGTAGACACCATCATCCCCCCTAGCCAGTCAAGTGACCACCAGACAACAATGCTGTGACCAGTAAGACCAACCCGCAAGCGATCTAACCACGAAACTCAAAACTGAATTGCTAGCAGACCCTGGTTCCAAGACAACCAACACATCTTGACAAAAAGAGATGACCTAGCATGGAAGGGGATGAAACTCTATGTCCCAGAATCCCTACATACCCTAATCCTCTAGAGGAGCCACAACATCAAACCGGCAGGCCACTTCGGGTTCCTAAAGACTTTACAGTTATGTGAAAATTTGCACCATCTGCACCACAATAAAAAAATGACCAGGAACACACAAACACCCCGGACTGCAGCAGAACCAACAAGGCCATGGGAGGAAATCACAATGGACTTTATAGTGGAGTTGCCAAATAGCAGGGGGAACATGGTGATCTGGACTATAATAGACCTGTTCTCCAAGCAGGCATACTTCATACCCTGCAGTGGACTACCCTTGGCCAAAGTGTTCCTGAAGCACATCTACCGCCTGCATGGAGTGCCACAGACAATTATCTCAGACAGAGGGGTCCAGTTCATGGATAAGTTCTGGAGGGAGTTCCTGCACCCATTGAGTTAGCTCAGCTTTTCATCTGAGTACCGGGGGGGGGCAGAGAGACTGAATGCCATGGTAGAACAGTACCTGAGGTGTTACATGAACTATCAGCAGTCCAATTGGGCAGACCGCCTGCCTTTCACTGAGGTCACGTACAATAATGCTGTTCACAGTAGCACAGTACTAACTCCATTCAAAGTAGTGAGGGGCATAGACTTTGTTCCAATGCCTGCATATACAAGGGATCCCCCCTCCTCAATCATCTTGACTGACTGGATATAAATGCTGAAAGTAATCTGGGAGAATGTCAAGAAAGCGCTAGCTAAAGTGGCACAAACCTATAGGAAACAGGCAGACAAACACTGAGCCCCACAACGGCCATTCCAGTTGGGAGAGAAGGTCTATCTCTCCACAAAATTCTTGAGGTTAAAACTCCTCAGCAAGAAACTGGGGCCAAAGTTTATGGGACCATTCCCCATAGTAAAGATAATCAACCCGGTGCAATTAAAATTGCCCCGACTGCTAGGTAAGATACACCCAGTATTCCATAGTAGCCTCTTAAAACCCGTGGTCGGATCGACCCTGAGGCCACTACCCCATGAGACCCTGGACCCTGGGTCATAGGGGGCCAAACCCATTATGAAGCATTCTTGACTCCAGGTGGCACAGGAGACAACTTCAATACTTAATTAAGTGGAAGGGCTACCCCTTATCTGAGGCATCTTGGGTAAACAGTAGGAAGATACACCCGGTATTCCATAGTAGCCTCTTAAAATCCATGGTTGGATTGACCTTGAGGCCACTACCCCATGAGCCCCCGGAACCCGTGGTCATAGGGGGACAAACCCAGTATGAGGTGCAGCAAATCCTTGAGTTGAGGTGGCACAGGAGACAACTTCAATACTTAATCAAGTGGAAGGGCTACCCCTTATCTGAGGCATCTTGGGTAAAGAGTTGGAACATCCAGGCTGACCGCCTCATAGCAAAATTCCATGCAGACAACTGAAACAAACCGGGGGGCAGGGGGTTGCAACACTAAAATCTATACCTGTACTCAAATTGTTTTTGCTTTGTACAGATCGCCTTCAGGAAGTGAGGACAGCCAAATGTCAACTCACAAAGCATCCCTGGCCTGCTCTTGAGTTGCCAAAGAGGGGGATGGGAAACTGACAAAGCAGCTGGCAGTCAAAGATAGAAGTGCATTCCAGACATATCTTTCTCAAGGCTGCCTCCCAGGGTTATCCACAGTGGTCGGAGGCAGTGGTGGGAATCTGGGGGTTCTAGGGGGTTCGGCCGAACCCTTTGTTAAATTGCTGGCTCGCCCCGCCCCTTGCCCCGCCCCTCCGCACTACTATTTATTGCCAATAAATGGGGCGAGCGAGCCAGCAATTTAACAAATGGTTCGGTGTTTTTTTGTAATTTATTGGCCCCGCAGCACACCGAACCGTTTGTTAAATTGCTGGCTCACCCGCCCCTCGCCTCCCACCCGTGTGGCGCCAGCCTACCATAGCCAGGGGTAGGCAATTGTGGCTCTTTTACAACCTGTGGACTTCAACTTCCAGAATTCCTGAGACAGCTTGGCTGTCTCAGGAATTCTGGGAGTTGAAGGCCACAGGTTGTAAAAGAGCCACAATTGCCCACCCCTTCCCTAGCCTGAGTTCCGCTGCCTGGGATCCACGTGGTTCCCCACCGGCTCCGGACGCAAGAGAGCAGGATGGAGAAAGCAGCTTCCACGCCTTTACTCACCCTCACTCTCTGGTCTGTTGGATCGCTGGCCGTTCGCTTACCCCGCCCACTCCCAATCTATTGCTACCTCCGGAGTCCCAGCTGATGGCTAGAGGAAAAAAAATTGTTCAAATTCTTGCCGCGGGGCTTCAAAGGGCTGCCCTAGAGCCAGTGGTGCAGCCCAACCGTTTGTTAAATTGCTGGCTTGCCCCGCCCCTCCGCACCACTATTTATTGCCAATAAATAGTGGTGGGTGAGGGGCAGGCGAGCCAGCAATTTAACAAAGGGTTCTGTGTTTTTTTGTAATTTTATTGGCCCGTGGAGCTTCAGCATAGGCTAATTAGCCCTTGATTAGATCGGCTCCTGACTCTCAGCTGATTTGTCTCAGCTGTTTTGCTCAGGGCTCTGCTGCTTGCTGGAGCAATTTTTTTTCCCCTAGCTATCCTGAAAAACGAAACTGAAACTGCTTTGCTGTTGCTGCAAGGTTGGATAATTAGGCAGGCAGATTTCTTTTCTTTTTCCTCACCAGAAAAGGTAGGTGCAAACAATGGGAAATTTAGGGAAAAAGAGAAGAGTTCAAGATTTTAAAACACAAAAGAAAAAAAGCTCTATTTAACTAGGGAATTGTAATAATTGAGATACTATTAATTGTATATTTCTGAAAGCAGAAATGGTTAGGTTGTGGTTTGGAGGAATATATGGGGGAAATTATTTGGTTTATTATTATTGGTAAATATAATTAATTGATTTGTAAGAAATTGGATTGCATGGAAATAATTGGAATATTCATGTTCATATTTATTAATATACAAAAAAGGTAGTTATATAACTAATTGATTTATATTAAAATGTTGAATTTATATTAAACAACTAATATTACATAATTAACCAATGTGAGGATGGATATAAGAATAGATGACAATGGGAAGGGGTATAATATAGAATAGAAGGGAAAAATTGAATTTGATTAAGATTAGAGATGAGGATGAAGGGTAATATTGGTTTTTTACAAAAATAGATGAGGAATAAATATGGCAAAAAGGAAATATAGAAATTGTAAATTTAATTGAAATGACTAAACACTGTTTAAATTTGTGAACCGGCCAAATACTCTGTTCAAAGAAAATACATTGTATGTTTGTATGTGTGTTTCTAATTATTGTTATTTATTCATATTTGTTCTCTTTTATTCTTTAAAGTTTAACAATTCATTCTTTTATCTTAATATCTTTATATTTGTTTGGGGTTGGCTTTCTTCCCTTTCATCTTTTTTATTGTACAGCAATCTTTCTCCTCAAACCTATCACCTCTCTCTTTTCTTTCCTTCTTACTTTCTCTTCCTCCCCCTCTTCTTCTCCTCCCTACTTCCTCTTCCTTTCTCCTTCTCCTCCTCTCTTCCTCCCTCTCTTACCCTCCCTCCTACTCTAATTTCCCTTCCCTTCCTTCATCCCTCTCTATTGCTGTATCCTTTTATGCATATGGACTACTCAGAGGGCTGAAAAAGTTATTTCTGACTGGTCCTCGCACTTTTGACCAGTCCTCGAACTTACGTCTGTCCTCACATTTTACGTTTTTGCCCTATCTTGTCACCATGGTGAAGAGAAGCAGTTGTGAAATGAGTGACATGGTTTATTTATTTATTTATTTATTTATTTTATTTGTTTCCATTTCTATACCACCTTTCTCCAAACAGGACTCAGGGCGGTGAACAGCCAAAGTAAAAAA
Source organism: Pantherophis guttatus (assembly GCF_059756535.1). Classification (NCBI taxonomy): domain Eukaryota; kingdom Metazoa; phylum Chordata; class Lepidosauria; order Squamata; family Colubridae; genus Pantherophis; species Pantherophis guttatus. The sequence continues at coordinate 75,497,900 of NC_142067.1, forward strand.
CAGAACATACAAAATTTAAAAACAGTTTAAAATAATTAAATATTTTGGCCGTAAATTAAAACAACCCAATTTAAAATCAATTTAAAATTTAACTCAAGACAGCCCAGCTAGTTGAAATAAATAGGTTTTCAGGGCCCGACGAAAAATCCGGAGGTCTGTTATTGTACGTATCTCTGGGGGGAGGTTGTTCCAGAGGGTGGGCGCCACCACAGAGAAGGCTCTCCCCCTGGGGGTCGCCAGCCGACATTGTCTGGCGGACGGCACCCTGAGGAGGCCCACTCTGTGCAAGTGTACTGGCCGGTGGGAGGCTATTGGTGGCAGAAGGCGGTCTCGTAAGTACCCCGGCCCTAAGCCATGGAACGCTTTAAAGGTGGTCACCAACACCTTGAAGCGCACCCGGAAGACCACCGGGAGCCAGTGCAGCTCGCGCAGGAGAGGTGTCACATGGGAGCGCCTTGTCACCCCCATAATCCCCCGCGCGGCCGCGTTCTGGAACAGCTGGAGCCTCCGGGTGCACCCCAGGGGGAGCCCCATATAGAGAGCGTTGCAGTAGTCCAGGCGGGAAGTGACGAGTGACTGAGTGACTGTGCGTAGGGAGTCCCGATCTAGAAAGGGGCGCAACTGGCATATCAGGCGAACCTGATAAAAAGCCCCCCTGGCCATGGCCGTCAAATGATCTTCTAAAGACAGCCATGCGTCCAGGAGGATGCCCAAGTTATGAGCCCTCTCCATGGGGGCGAGTGATTCGCCCCCCAATAGCCAGCGATGGCGTCAGCTGGCTATATCGGGACGCTGGAAGCTACAGCCACTCGGTCTTGGAGGGGTTGAGTCGGAGCCTGTTTCTCCCCATCCAGGCCCGCAAGGCCTCCAGGCACTGGGACATCACTTCAAGGGCATCGTTGGGGTGGCCTGGGGTGGAGATGTACAGCTGGGTGTCATCAGCGTACTGATGGAACTCCACCCCGAAGCCACGGATGACCTCACCCAGCGGCTTTACATAAATGTTGAACAGAAGGGGCGAGAGGACCGACCCTTGTGGCACCCCACAAGCAAGGTGCCTCGGGGTCAACCGCTGCCCCCCTGTCAACACAGATTGCGACCGGTCAGAGAGGTAGGAGGAGAACCACCGCAGAACGGTGCCCCCCACCCCCAACCCTGCCAACCGGTGCAACATGATACCATGGTCAATGGTATCAAAAGTCGCTGAGAGGTCTAACAGGACCAGGATAGAGGAGCAACCCCTATCCCGAGCCCTCCAGAGATCATCCACCAACGCGACCAATGCCGTTTCCGTGCTGTGCCCAGGCCGGAAGCCGGACTGGAGCGGGTCTAGATAGACAGCTTCATCCAGGTACCGGGGAAGCTGTTGCGCTACCACACTCTCAACAACCTTCGCAATGAAGCGAAGGTTGGAGACTAGATGATAGTTAGCCAAAACAGCCGGATCCAGAGAGGGCTTCTTGAGGAGGGGCCTCACAACCGCTTCTTTCAAAGCAGCCGGCAGGACCCCCTCACTCAAAGAAGCGTTAACAATCTTCTGGATTGTTGTTAAGGTTGTTAAGAATGCTACAATGGGCATAAATGATGACCAGTCATAAGTACGAAGACCGGTCAAAAGTGCGAGGACCTGTCAGAAATCACTTTTTTCAGCCCTCTGGGTAGTCCTTTTGTGCACATGGACTACTCAGAGGGCTGAAAAAGTTATTTTTGACTGATCCTCGCACTTTTGACCAGTCCTCGAACTTACGACTGTCCTCACATTTTACATTTTTGTCCTATCTTGTCACCATGGTGAAGAGAAGCAGTTGTGAAATGAGTGACATGGTTGTTAAGAAAGCTGCACGGGCATAAATGTGAGGATGGTCATAAGTGTGAGGACCGGTCAAAAGTGCGAGGCCCACTCAGAAATGACTTTTTTTCAGCCCTCTGAGTAGTCCCTATGCACATAGCCACGCCCACCCGGTCACATGACCAGCTAGCCACGCCTACACACTCACATGACCAGCTAGCCATGCCTACACAGTCACGTGACCAGCTAGCCATGCCCACCCAGTCACATGATTGCCAAGCCACACCCCCAACTAAGCCACACCCACAGAACCTATTGTTAAAAAAATTGAATCCCACCACTTGTCAGAGGGGAATGGTCTCTACAACCCACGAAATTGCTCCATTGGTGAATGTGATTGATGACACACCCTGGGGGGAGGGGGGGACAGGGTCATGATTAGGGCCGTAAATTACTTGGGGTCAGAGTTGGCTTCATTTGGGAATGTGCCGACATGGAGCTCCTAATAAATAACTGGATTTCTTTTGAAGCTTGGCTCGAGGCTCATGATTTAATTAGGGCATCCATTGGAACCCTGACACACTACACAAGAAAACATTGTAAATGGAATATCAAAATATTTGTCTCATAGGAGACTTTAATGCAATTGTGGATGAAAAACTAGACTATAAAAGCACTAAAATGAGAGCAAAAGGGAAGAAAGAGACTACCTAAGAGGTCTTTTAAAATGACAGAACCAATTTGTATTCAGGATGTCTGGAGAGAAATAAACTTGAAAAAGATTCAGTACACATTTTATTTCAACAGACACAAATCATGGTGCAGAACTGATATGATATGGATATTCCCTGAATTAAAAAGTAATATACTTGAGGTGGAGATAGAACCTAGCCTTTGGGCTGATCATAACCCAGTAAAATTGACTTGGAGAAGAGTAAAGAAAAATTTCAGGTGGACATTGAACCAATCCATATTAAAAGACAAAGAATTTACAGAATCTACAACAAAGGAAATGGAATTTTTCTTTAAAGAAAAGAAAACAAAAGAAAAGATACCTCACTCCAGAATGTATGGGACACAGCCAAAGCATATTTCAGAGGATTAGCTATAACCTATATGGCTAAAAAGAATAAAGAGAAAACATCATATCCTATTGTTTTTTCATGTTTTCTCTTAACAAAGAGAAGAGTTTAAGAAATTGGAGTCAGAACTTCAAAGAGACCCACAAGAGAAAATGCTTAAAAATAAAATGGAGAGAGTTAAACACAAATTGAATTTAATAGTCTCAGAAGAAATGGCCCAACAAATTAAAAGGGCAAAACAGAAGATGGTTGGCATATAAACTGAAAAAAGAAAGAGAGGAAAAGATGATAAATAAACTGCAAGATGAGCAGGGATGCAAACAATTCCAAAATGAGATAATAATAAAAAATAATTAAAGAATATTATGAAAAGTTATACGATATAGAAAAAAAAAAATCCATGAAAAAATAACACAATATATGGAAGAAGCCAACTTACCCAAAATTCCAGAAAATTACAAAAATATACTAAATGAAAAAGTAATATTGAGGAAACTGGCAGAAGTGATAAAAAGATAGAAAAATGATAAAACCCCAGGACTAGAAGGGCTACCTGCAGAATTCTATAAATGTTTTTCAAGATGTCCACTATCACCTTTACTATTTATATTGACTTTGGAAGTCTTGAACAGGAACATCAGACAAGATCCAGAAATCAAAGGAATGGAGATAAGAGAGGAAAGATATAAACTACAAGCATTTGCAGACAATTTGGTATTCATTACAGAAGAACCATTGGAGACAATTCCTAAACTATTAAAAAAGATAGAGGAGTTTGAGAAGTAGCAGGGCTGAAGACAAACAAAGAAAAAACTAAAGTTATAGTCAAAAACCTCACCCGGAAACAAAAAGAACAATTGGCAGAAAAAGTGGACTTTCAAATAGTTAAGACAGTTAAATATCTGGGAATATATTTAATAGCAAAATGCGTAATGATAAAAGAAGATAATTATATAAAATTATTCAACCAAATTAAATTAGATTTGGAAAAATTGAAAAATCTACATCTATCAATGTTGGGAAGGGACTTCCGGGTTGCTGTTTGCCGCTGCCAGACGTTCCTTTGGGATCGTCAGCTTCCATCACCTGTTAGAGCCACCTTCACAACGGAATGGCGGCTCGAAAAAACTCCGTTTCCATGAGGAAACGGAGATAGAGCCGGCAGGGGTGGGTAGAACTCTCTGCGGAGTCCCAAAAGTTTTTCCTTTACTTTTGGGATGGAGCGGATGAGATGCCCCGTATCCCCAGCCGCCGCTCCGGGCTTTGGGAGACCTCTGCTGATGCAGAGCCAGGCGTCAAAAGCAAGCCTGCAAATTTAACAGACTACTCAAAGAAAATGTGAGCTGGACCTGTAATATTGAACTGCAAGTATTTTACTGATTTTTTTTTAAAAAAAATTACTTAAGAGAGAGGAGGAAAAGAAAGAGGAAAAAAAGAAGCCTTTTAAAATGGCGTTGGCTGGAGGAGAGGCTGAAAGGGAAGTCTTTCCGTTTTCTATTACTACAATGTAGCGGAATAAATACCACTGGCTACATTTGTAGACAAAACTTTGCTCCTGTGTCTTTTTCTCTTTTTTTTTCCCTTGGAGACCTGATATTGTCGTTGATTGGAAAAAAGTCCCTTATTTTTTTTTCTTGCTTGCTTTTTTTTTAACAAAGCCTGCCTGGGCGGAAACATGGCACTGAGACTCATAAAGTCAGATAAACAAGAAGGGGGGGGGATCCCCCCACCAACAACTTAAAGGAACAAGTCTTAATTCTTCAGTCTCAGAAACCTGACTTTAATATAATAGAATTTTTTATAGAGGAGATTGAAAGAAGGGAGGAGATTGTGAATCAGCAATTTGAAAAATTTAAGCAGGAAATTAAAGAATTGGTGAAATCTAAGTTTGATTTTTTGGAGAAAAAATTCTCAAAAGTGGTTAATGGTTTTACAGGATTTATGATACAGTTGGACACAAATACTAATGTACTAGAGTCTAAAATGGAAGAAATTCAAGATAAATTGGACAATAGAATTCAAAAAATTGAAAATGATTTGACAAACACTCAGGATAATAGCTTAGAAGAAAAACCTAAAACGGATGCTGATCAAAAGTATGGTAATGCAGAAAATCTGCAACAGAAGATTGAAAAAGAGATTTTAATGGTACAATATAATTTCACAGAATATGCGATAAGATTAAGAGGTTTGCAGGAAAATAATAGAGATGATTTAAGGAAAATATCTTCTGAATTTCTAGCTGGGATTCTAAAGGTTCAACCTGACGAAGTGTTTTGTAGGATCGACAGAGTTTATCAAATCAACTCTTGGATTGCTAAGCAAAGGCAATGGCCTAGAGATGTGGTGATTTATTTTACAGATAAGGAAATTAGGAATAATATCGTTCAAAATTCCTTCAATTCTAATTTGCAATTGTATGGAAGAAAGATTTGGATTTACAAGGAACTCCCACCTAAGATATTGATGGAAAGGAAGAAATTTGGTTTTCTGGTGAATGAGTTAAAAAAGAGAAATATCTCCTACAGGTGGGACGCCCCAGTTGGTATTATATTTAGATACCAAGGAGAAAGATATCAGCTAAATACTGTTGAAAGAGCGGAAGAATTTTATCAAAATAGGTTGAAAATGAACTTAATATCTCCAGGTATAATACAGGATAAGCAGAAGGAGCCGGAAATAAAGGTAAAATATCGAATTACAGAGACTGTACCAGATGAATTGCCTTTGGATTTATTGGATACCCCAGCTGGACTATCTACAAATTTGAGAGAAGAGGCATCTAATCTTAATGTGATGACTTATCAAGGCAAGGATAAACATGGAAACCAATTAGGGGATATACAAGGGATAAAAAAGAAATATGAGATACAAAAGCAAAACCAACAAGACCAATCTACAAAGCAGAATAAAAACCGACCAGATGATACACACTTTACAGAAAGGGAACCAGGATGGAAACCAAACCCACAAAAAGAAAAGAAAAAAAAGAAATAGGTGGCATAAAAACAGAAATTTCTAATCAGGCAACAGTGAAGCCAGTGATTTTAAAATATGAAGGATTATGTGTAAACACAGAAGAGGCGACGTATTGGTTAATATCATCCTGAGGTTTGTGGCAGATCTCTGCATGGCCGTAATCTGGGGACGTGAAACGAGCCTTAAACTGATGGATTTGAATTATCCATTTTGGAATTTCTTTTTGTGTTGATAAACATATTATATTATCTTGAATCACAAGGCAAGAGAATTATGCTGGGGCATGCAGAAGATCGGGTTGTTACCCACTACGATGATGGGAATTAATAATCCTGATGAAACCCACAATTATTACTATATGGAATATAATTATAATGTCACTCGGGTGGTTGTTTTTACTTTTATACATATAAGAAGATATTTACTACTGATGGGGGCAGATATGATTGAAGATCCTGAATAAACTGTTGCACCAGTAAGCTATGTTACCCGATTATGGATGTTGGTTCTACCAATCCAGTGGAAAGACCTCAAAGACAATACTATATGGATTATAAATTTAAAGTCATTGTCTTTTCTTTTTTTTAATTTAGATATAATGGAAAATATAGACATATATTTTTAAGAAGTGTGGGCAGTGAATCAAAGATGTTAAGAAATGTTGTCTATGGCAATTTTGTATGATAGTGGGTGAATAAGCTATTTAGTAGATTGATTAGTCTAAGAAAAGGGATTTTTAAGTGTTATATTTAGGGGAGTGGAGGAAATGGATAGAGTGGAATAAATGTTAAACTAGATTTTATGGGGAAGGCCGCTTTGGAATGTTATAGTAATATATATAGAAGATTAAATGTTAAAGTAGGACTTATCGTATAGTTTTAAAGTGGAGAAGTTATTTTATAATGTCATAGTATAATGTCTTTTTTTTTCCCTTTCTTTTCTCTTTTTTGATATGTATGGATAAAGGGGGATGTTATAATATTAATAATATTTTTAGTAAGTAAAGGTCAATATCTAGAGGAGGGAGTAAGTAATCTGTTATGAATTAGGTTTTTTTTTTGTTATGAAGAAGTCACAGGGGGGGATGGGTGGGGAGGGGGGGTTAGGGAGGGGGAGGGAGAGGGGGAAAAAAAAGGGGGGGGAATTTGTATTTGAAAACTTTTTCAATAAAAAAAAAAATGTTGGGAAGGATTGCTACTGTAAAGATGAATAACCTACCAAAACTGCTTTTCCTGTTTCAAACAGTACCTATAAATATTGAAAAGAAAAATTGATACATTGATCTTGAAATTTATTTGGCAAGGGAAAAAAAACTAGAATTAGATTGAAAATCTAAAGAAAATGGAGGATTTGGACTACCAGATTGGCTTTTATATTACCAAGCATGTGTTACAACATGGCTAAAAGAATGGATAGCTCTCAGACACAAAAGACTATTATATTTAGAAGGACATGATTTACAACTGGGATGGCATGCCTTCTTATGGTATGAAAAGAATAAAATAAACAGATACTTTCAAAATCATTACATAAGAAACTCACTATTATCTCTATGGGGGAAAATAAAAGCTAAGATCTATTTGAGAATTCCAGAATGGCTCTCAATGAGGGAAGTGTTTACAAATCCAAATCTGGTGAAGTTTGAAAAAATTGTGACATATGAAGACATTTTGGATACTGAAGGGAAATTAAAATCTAAGCAAGAGCTTGAAGACCAGGGTATTATTTATTTTATTTATTTTAAATTTATATACCGCCCTTCTCCCTGAGGACTCAGGGCGGTGTACAGCCAGAATTAAAAAACATGAAATACAAATATTAAAAACAATTAAAATATATATAAATCTGGCCCAAAATTAAAAATTAAGTTGGCCTTATTTGCAAATACAAGCTAGATATGATAAAGACATGAAAATATACAGCTTTTATAAAGGGCAGACAGCTTTTGATCAGATACTGTTGAATTCTGATGAAAAGCTAATTAAGAAAATATATAATTTTTTACTAAATTGGAAAATGGAGGATGAACAAGTAAAAGACACAATGATACAGTGGGCGAAAAACTTTAGATATAATATAGAATTAGAGAAATGGCAAAACTTATGGGAAAGAAACTATAAATTAACAATTAAAAATTAACTTCTTATAAAGAAAACTTACATAAAATGTTTTATAGATGGCACTTACCACCTGCTAGGGTAGCTAAAATGTTTAAAAATATGTCTAGGAAATGTTGAAAATGTAACCAAAAAATGGGCACATATTACCATATGTGGTGGACTTGTGTTAAAGCAAAAAGGTTTTGGGCAAAAATACATAAGTGGTTAGAAAAGATGATAGGAAAACATGTAGATTTTAAACCTGATTTTTTTCTATTAGGTATAGCACCAGAAAAAAAAATTAATATTGCATGTATTAACAGCAGTGAGGATTATATTTGCACAATATTGGAAAAATGAAGAAATATGACGAAACGAAGAGATAATTAGGAAGATATTGGATTGTGCAGAAATGGACAGACTCACACTGAAGATTAAACAGAAAGAAGATACAGAATATTAGCAAACATGGAATTTATTCTACCAGTGTTTGGAAAAAAGGGGTGGAGATTAAGAATGCAGTCTCTACTGCTAAGCAAATAAAATAACCCAGACAACATGATGTTTATTAAGCACTAACAAAATATAAACAATAGAAAATTAATAAAACTTTATTAAAAAAATTTTTTTATCTTGTATGTACCTGAATTATCTGTTCATTTTTTTGGATGTTGTTAGCCAAGAATTATAAAAGATGCATATTATTATTTTTCTTTTAATTAAATACTTCAAATCATAATGAAATGAATAAATTCAGGAAGTTTATATGTATGAATTGTATAAAACTATCTGCTCCAGATATTAATTATATGTATATATAAGAAGTGTGACTTCATTGATAAAATTTGAATCTACATTTTATGCTGATATACACTAAACCGTTATACTGCCCACTGAAAATTTTGCTGCCTCACTTTTCTCATACAGGAGGGAAAACTTTTCATTCTGATCTCTTGCTTGCTTGCTTCTCCCTGATGCAGTGGCAGCTGTCATGTTTGTTATTTATGTTGATTTATGTTGGTAGTTATGGCTATGCAGGTAAGGTCTGGTGTTCTATGACCAGATTCCGTATCTATCCTGACTGAAAGAGAATTTTTTAAAAAAGAAACCGTATCCATATCTGTATTATTTAAATTTTTCAAATGGAGATGGCACCGACTGAATCTGGTTCTTTGTATATGCAAAGCATGTGCTTATCTCAGGTAAACTCTCCTTCTTTCAGTCCTTGTGTTTTAGATATTTATCTCATTTCATCTACCATAAGATAAGGTTACGCCAAGACATAATGACTGGCACAAGATCATTCAGTGTAATTCTTATTAGAGGGAGGAGGATTAAATTTGGGGGTCTAAGCCCAACAAGCATTTCTCATCTTGACATTGTCCTGATATATGGAGATTATACCTGAAGATTTCTGAAGAACTTCTGGAATTGAAAGTCTTCACACATTGGAGTGCATCAAGTTATAGAAGTCTGTTCTAAACAATATTCTCACTTTGGCTCTATGATTCATTTTGGTATCCCAACTAAATTAAAAATTATAAATTAAAATTGGCCTCCATTATTGCCATAATAATATAATAGGTTAATATTTCAGGAAGCAACAAATGTGCTCTGTGAGACTGCCTTATATTCACTGTTTCATCACATGTACTGGTTATCCTATCAATTGTGTACACACATATCTGAATATTATTAAGAGAGAACTCTGTCCTGGTAAGTAGTACTGGTTATTATCTGGATGGTTTCTTTTGATTTCAGGTTTGCTTGAGGATTGACAGACAGTTGCCAAAGATATATTTGTGATGACACCCATCCTATGAAAAGATGTTAATCTTGATTTTAGATATTTTACTAGAAACCATATGTGAAACTTTTCTATTCTCATCATGAGTATTGCTTTCAGGTGTTGTTTTTTGAAACAAGTTTCTGGATTGCTTTAATATTCTTGAATTTATATGTATGTATATTTAAATTCCAAAATCCTCAAATTACCGATGTTATTTAATTTTTAATTTTAAAAAATTAAACAAATTTAATAAAATTAGAAATTTTTCAGCCAGTTTGAGTGAAGCTTTGCTTCTTGAGGCCTGATTATTTAAAACATTCTGGGAGTATCCTAGAATTTGCAATATAGGTATATGCATGTGAAAAAATTTCTCAAGAGATAATTAACCATAGATTTAACTTAATCACACAAGAACAAATAGCGCAAAAAATTAGAGTGACCAAACAAAACTACTTTGAAAATGCGAACAAACTGGGGAGATGGTTGGCCTATAAATTTAAAAAAGAAAAAGAAAAGAAACTAATACAACAACTAGAAGATGAAAAAGGAACAGCACACCATCAAAAGGAAGAAAAAGAAAATATAGCAGTAAGATATTACCAAAATTTATATAGTTGGGGGAACATAGAGTAGGATGACATTAAAAGATATCTACAGCAGAGAAACCTCCCAACCATACCAGAAACCGCAAAAGAAACATTAAATAGAAAAATAACGATGTTAGAATTACAAAGGGCAATTCAAAAACAAAAAAGAAATAAAACACCGGGTCCAGATGGAATTCCAGTGGAATTTTACAAAGAATTACAAAAACCACTGGAGAATTTACTATTACAAACATATAACGAAGTACTAGAGCGAGGAATGATACCAAAATCTTGGATGGAGGCACTGATAACCTTAATTCCCAAAGATAATGGCAAAGTGGTAGGGCTTAAAATAAATAAAGAGAAAACTAAAATAATAACCAAAAATCTAACTAAAAGACAAAACGAAGAATTAGAAGAGAAAATAGGAATTTTAAGAGGAAAAAAAATTAAATATCTGGGAATATGACTATCGGCAAAATGTAGTATGATAAAAGAGGATAATTATAATGCACTGATAAAACAAATACAACAAGATTTGGAAAACTGGAATAAATTACAGATATCACTAATAGGCAGAATTTCAACAATCAAAATGAACATATTACCCAAATTGCTATACCTTTTTCAAATTATACCAGTAAAATTAAAGAAGAAATTTTTCAAACAAATAAATAAAATAACATCCAAATTTATATGGGTAGGTAAAAACCCCCGCATCAATCTTAAATTGTTACAAGACAGTAGGAATCAGGGGTGGGGAGGGTTGGCCTCCCGGATTGGGAGCTCTACTACCAGGCAGCAGCCCTGACATGGTTAAGAGATTGGATTCAACTTAAAAACAAAAGAATATTAGCATTAGAAGGACACAATCTCCAAATAGGTTGGCACGGGTTTCTATGGGAAGGTAAAAATAAAGCACATTCATATTTTCAGAGGCATATAATAAGAAATTCCCTATACAACATCTGGGTAAAGATAAAAAAAATATCACTATACGAAAATTCCAAACGTTATCGACAATGGAGGCAATGACAAACCCAAATAGTCTGCTGGTGACTCAGCAGACTAATTAACATCCACTTACATTTGCTGCCTGCAATTACTGCAAGTTCAAATCTCACCGGGACAAGGTTGACTCAGCCTTCCATCCTTTCTAAGGTAGGTAAAATGAGGACCCAGATTATGGGGGCAATAAGATGAATTTGTATAAATATACAAGAGTATGAAGGCTATTGCTTAACGCATTGTAAGCCGCCCTGAGTCTCCGGAGAAGAGCGGCATATAAATCAAATTTTTTAAAAAATACAATAGACCTCATGATATTTGGTATTTGGGAAAATGGTAAAATACTCAGAAATTTTAGATGAGAAAGGAGAATTAAAATCAGTGCAAACGTTGAAAACACAAGGAATAAACATAAAATGGTGACCCTACTTACAAATCAAAACAAGACTAAAAAAGGATCAAGAACAATTCAGCATTTATGAGAAACAATTGGAGTTGGACAAAATTTTACTAGGAACGGAAGGAAAAATGATTACAAAATTATATAATTTTTTACTAAGATATAAAATGGAGGATGAAGTTGTAAAAGAAACGATGATTATCTGGGCTAGGAATTTTGGCCACAGCATAGAATTAGAACAGTGGGACAAACTATGGGAAAGGAATTACAAACACACAACAGCAGTTGCCTACAAAGAAAACCTTTATAAAATGTTTTATAGATGGCATTTGCCACCAGCGAGATTGGCCAAGATGTACTCAAATTTATCACCCAATTGTTGGAGATGTAACCATAAATCTGGAACATTCTATCATATGTAGTGGACATGCCCCATTACAAGGAAGTATTGGTGTAAAATTCAAAAATGGCTGGAAGAAATTACAAACCAAAAAATAGATTTGAAACCTGAACTGCTTTTATTAGGAATACTGGACCCGAAAATGAACAAAAACCTTCAATACATTACACTACACATACTCACTGCAGCAAGAATTACATTCACAAAAAGTTGGAAACAAAACAGTGTACCCTCAAACAAAACAGTAATTAGGAAAATTCTAGAATGCACTGAGATGGATAAAATGACTATGGAGTTGAAAGAGAGAGAGGATTTGGACTAATATGAAATATGGAATAAAATGTACAGTTTGCTCGAAAATAGAAATCAGAACAAAAAAAGTTTAACTTAATACTGATGAAACTCAAATTGGAATAACTGAATAACATTAAATAAGGAGATGTAAATATAAATGAATATAAATGTGTAGATAAGAACAATGAATATTATAATGTTTGTATATATATACATTGGAGTAAAGTAATTATTCTACTACTGAGAAGTAAATAGAAATGATAGAATAGAGAACTACAAAAGCAAAATATGTATGTTGATACGAAATGCTGTAAAATTACAATTGACGGTATGTAATGTTCAATACGTTATGTCTTGACATGTTTTGTTTTTATATATGTGTGATTGTTTTTTGTGTTGTTTTTAAAGACAAACTGTTTAATAAAAATTATTTAAAAAAAAAAGAAAAGAAAAAATTTCTCATCCATATTAAGGTGTAGGGTAAATCTATGGGAGCTTTCCTGGGGTCAATTCAGTCTGTGTTAAGAATATAGCTACAGATGAATTAAGACCATTTAATGCTTTTAGAAATTTCATCTATTGATCTTATACCTATATTAATGAGCACAAAAACTTTTGATTTCAGTGTTCTAAACTATCATAATTCAGTATGTAGATGTTTATATTACTGTTACTATGGAAGACAGAAGAGGTGGATGGAAAGATTCCTTTACAAATTAAATGAGGAAGGAGGAGCTAATGAATTTTATGATCTATTTTATTACTTTGCAAAAGTAGTCTTGCTATGGAAGCAGATCTAGTCTAAGAAGGAATAATAGCAATAAACTTAACACTTTTGAAAATCTCAGAAGGACTTTTAAACAAGATTTCCATGTGAAACATTCATTTCCTTGCAATATTTGATTAACCAGTTGCCATCTTGCAGCCTGAAAATAGAATAGAATAGAATAGAATAGAATAGAATAGAATAGAATAGAATAGAATAGAATAGAATAGAATAGAATAGAATAGAATAGAATTTTTTATTGGCCAAGTGTGATTGGACACACAAGGAACTTGTCTTGGTGCATATGCTCTAAGTGTACATAAAAGAAAAGATCGTTCATCAAGAATCATAAGGTACAACACTTAATGATAGTCATAGGGTACAAATAAGCAATCAGGAAACAATATCAATATAAATCGTAAGGATACAAGCAACAAAATTACAGTCATATAGTCATTTGTCACTTGGCGACTCCTCAGATGCGGCTCAGGAGTTCATGGCTTCCATGACAACCATGGACCTGACCCAAGTTGTTCAGGGTCCGACTCATAGGGGGGACACACACTTGACCTGGTGTTTCTCTCGGGGGAGTGGAAATATGATCTGGAATTAAGGGGTATAGATGCTTCTCCCTTGTCGTGGTCAGATAATTTCCTGCTGAGGTTAGATTTCAGGGCACTACTCCTCCATCGCAGGGAGGCGGAGCCAATTAAGTGGTTTCGCCCCAGGCGCCTAATGGACCCTGAAAGGTTCCAGAAGGAGCTTGGGGAGATACCTGACTCCCTTGTCCACAGTCTGGCTGAGTTGTTTGAGGATCGCCTCCGGGTGCAGACGGCAGCGAGGCGCATCAAGGACCTCCGCCAAGGCAAGCGCCCCCTGCAGGACTATATTGCAGAGTTCTGACTGCTAGGCCAGGATTCGGCTTGGAATGAGGTGGCACTGATGGACGCCTTCCAGGACGGCCTTTCCGATGAGATGCAGGACGAGCTGGTTCATGTGGAGGCGCCACCGACCCTCGACGCACTGGTGACCCAATGCCTGCGCATCGACGCCCGCCTGCAACGGCGACAGCCCCGTCGGGCTCTTCCGGAACCATTGACAGCATCGGCACCCCCGCGTTTCGCACCGACAGCGCTCCGGACCGCACAGCGTTTTGTGGCGACGGCTGAGGAGCCCATGGAGCTCAGAGCAGCCAGACCTCAACTGACGGCCCAGGAGCGGATGCGGAGACGTCAAGGGGGGTTGTGCCTCTATTGCAGCGAGGCGGGACATTTTGCCGCCTCGTGTCCCCGGAAGCAGAGTGGACCGCTCAAGCCTGTTCCGGAGTCTCGGCGTGACCAGCCGGGAAATGGGCCAGGCCTGGCCTAGGGGAAACTCTGGGTCAGGCACGTGACCATGCCCCGCCTGAGTCGGCGGCTGTGGACTGTGAGCCCCCTCGGCACCTGATTTTGAACACCCGGGTGTTGTTGGCTAACCGGTCGGAGGGGCTCCAGGCACACGCGCTGGTGGACTCGGGGGCCACCACGAACTTTATGGACCAGGCCTTTGTGGCCCATTATAAAGTCCCCTTGGTTCCAGTGGACCCTCCGTTGAGGGTCGAAACTATAGATGGGCGGGAACTCGTGGCGGGGCCCATCAAAACCGCTACCCAGCCCTTGCGCCTCGCCATTGGGAACCACGAGGAGGCGATCCAGTTTTACGTAACGGCGGATCTGCACTTTCCCTTGGTCCTGGGGATGGCCTGGCTTCGGGCGCACGACCCTCAGGTGGCGTGGTCGAGAAACGCCATCTCGTTCCCGAGCCTGCAGTGTGTCGACCACCTTCGCCACACCTGCGCCGGCCAGGACGTCTCTGCCCCAAACGTCTCCTTGCCTCCGGAGCTGACGCCCTTCGCCGACGTGTTCAGCGAGAAGGAGGCGGACCGCTTGCCCCCGCACTGACCCTACGACTGTGCGGTGGACCTAATGCCCAACGCACCCCTGCCCTCAGGACGCCTGTACTCCATGTCGGAGCCCGAGCTGGCCGCCTTACGGGACTTTCTGGAAAAGAACCTGGCCCGTGGGTTCATCCGGCCTTCGACCTCCCCGCTCTCGGCCCCGGTCCTCTTCATTAAAAAGAAGACAGGGGACTTGCGCCTGTGTTGCGACTACCGGCGCTTGAACGCCATCACAGTGCGAAATCGCTACCCCCTGCCGCTGATCCCGGAGCTGATGGAGAGGTTGCGGGAGGCCTCGATCTTCACTAAGCTCGATCTCCGAGGGGCCTACAACCTGGTGCACGTGAGAGAGGGGGACGAGTAGAAGACGGCGTTCGGCACTTGGTACGGACACTTTGAGTATACCGTCATGCCGTTCGGATTGACCAACGCCCCTGCGGTCTTCCAGCACTTGATGAACGATGTGTTCCGGGACATGCTGGATCGGTTCATGGTGATCTACTTGGATGACATTTTGATCTATTCCCGGACCCCGGAAAGTCACCTCCAGCATGTCCGCCAGGTCCTGCAGCGCCTGCGGGAGCACCAGCTCTATGCGAAGTTGGAGAAATGCTACTTCTTCCAGACTTCCATAGAGTTCCTCGGGCACATCATCACCCCCGAGGGCATCGCGATGGACCCGCGCAAGGTGGAGGCCTTGCGCAGTTGGGAACCCCCGCGTCGGGTGAAGGACGTCCAGCGTCTGTTGGGATTCGCCAACAGACCTTCATCCTGGGCTTCGCCACCCTGACCTTGCCGTTGACCCAGCTCCTTCGGAAGAAGATCCCGTTCCAGTGGGGGCCCCCGCAGCAGCAGGCCTTCGAGGTCCTCAAGCAGGCCTTCCTCACGGAGCCAGTCCTGAGGCACCCCAATCCACACCGTCCGTTCGTGGTGGAAACGGACACGTCCAACGTGGCGATTGGGGCGGTGCTGCTACAGGCTCCGGTGGATGGCGGCACTCTTTTTCCCTGCGCATACTACTCCCGGAAACTCAACCCTTCCGAGCGCAACTACACCATCTGGGAAAAGGAGTTGCTGGCCATCAAGGCCGCATTCGAGGCTTGGCGACATCACCTCGAGGGGGCCCGACACCAGGTGGAGGTGCGGACGGACCATCGGAACCTGGAGCACCTCACCACGGCCCGGAAGTTGAACCAGCGGCAGATCCGGTGGTCGTTGTTTTTCGCCCGGTTCAACTTCCACGTCACCTACATTCCGAGCAACCTCAACCAGAGGGCGGACGTGCTATCCCGTAAGCCGGAATACTTTTGCCCCAAGGACTCCCTTCCCCCCCCGGACGGTGCTGCCAGCGGACTCCTTGGCCACGGTCCAGGAACTGGTGGACCTGCGGGCTCAGGTGCTGGAAGCGCAGCGACAGGACGACTGGTCGCAGCAGCGGAGAGCGGACGTCGGCCCCGCGTCCCCATGGACCGTGGAGGAGGGCTTGCTCAGACACCAGGGTCGGCTGTACGTGCCCACGAGTCCGCTCTGAGCCCTCATCATGAACCAGTGCCATGACAACCCCGCGGCGGGGCACTTCGGCTTCTTTAAGACTTTGAACTTGGTGACGCGGACTTTTTGGTGGCCTCGGGTACGGCATGACGTGCACGCCTACGTGACGTCCTGTGTGACGTGCTGACAGGCCAAAGCCGCGTCCGGCCCCCCTTCTGGACTCCTCCAGCCACTGCCGACACCGGAGAGACCATGGGGAGCCATCTCCATGGACTTCCTGACAGACCTGCCCCTGTCCGCTACGTACACGACCGTCCTCGTGGTGGTGGATGTGCTCACGAAGATGGAACATTTCATCCCGTGCCGCGGCCTGCCCTTGGCCCACACCATGGCTCGCTTGTTCCTGCAACATATCTTCCGCCTCCACGGCCTGCCGGACCGGGTGGTTTCGGACCGCGGGGCCCAGTTCACGGCCTGCTTCTGGAAAAGCCTGATGGCCGCGCTGGAGGTACAGGTGTGCCTGTCATCGTCGCACCATCCGGAGACTGACGGGGGCACGGAGGTCATCGGCATACTGGAGCAGTACCTCCGCTGTTTTGTCAACCAGCAGCAGGACAACTGGGCCGAGTACCTTCCCCTGGCGGAGTTCGCTTTTAATAACTCCCAACACACCTCCATCCAGATGACCCCGTTCCATGCCAACGTCGGATACCATCCACGGCTTTTCCCGTTGACCATCATGGACTCCCCTGTTCCCGAGACCCGGGACTTCCTCTCAGAGCTGCAGGCGGTGCAGCAACTGGTGCGGCGGCAGCTGATCCGGGCGAAAGAGGATTATAAACGGTTCGCCGATCGCGCCTGCCGGGTGATGCCACCGCTGGAAGTAGGAGATCGGGTGTGGTTGTCCACGAAACACCTCCCCACGGACCGGCCGGTGAGGAAACTGGCCCACCGCTTTATCGGTCCCTTTCCTATCGAGGCGGTCATCAATCCGGTGGCCTACCGATTGACTCTACCCCGCTCCATGCGGCTCCACCCTGTTTTTCATCGGTCCCTCCTGGTCCCTGAGGCCCCCGCGAGCCATCTCCGCCGCCCGCCGACGCCTGCCCCCCCAGCCGCAGCCGACGAGGACAACGCCTCGACGTACGAGGTGGACAGTATCCGGGATTCCCATTGGCTGAAGGGGCGCTTCCAATACCTCATCGCCTGGAAGGGGTACGGGCCCGAGGATTTCACCTGGGTGGACGCGTCTGCCGTTCAGGCCCCTGACCTGGTGCGGGCTTTCCACGAACAGTTCCCGTCCCGACCCCATCCCGACCGTCAGACCTGGGGGAAGGGCCCTGCGGTGGGGGATAGTGTTGTGGCCCCGCCCTCTGAGCCTGTCCCATTGGAGGAAGAAATCTCCGAGCATGAGGAAGAGGAGTCAGCCAGGCCTCCCTCTCCAGGCCCCTCCCCTCTGACATTGTCTCAAGTGCCGGCCGAGGGAGAGGAGACAGCTGATTCGAATCAGAGTGATGAAGAAACATCATTCCTGGACGCACGCCTCCGAAGGCGTGATAAACGTTTGCAGCAGCTTAGGAGGCATGCTAGGGATTAGAACTGAGTCACTGGACCACACCCCAGAGACTATATAATAGAGGGTAGTGGTCAAGGATCCTTGTGACGAACAAAGCAAACCTTAGATAATCACTAAAGCCTCATCCGGAACTGCTGAGAGAAAGATTTAAAATGTCGGACATTTGGACTCTTGAGTATTTATCTTTCTGTTTTACTTTGAAAATAAAGTCACTTGGCAGACGGTGTGTCTATCGCTGCCAAGTGGAAGATAAGACCTGGGTGCGTTCCAAAGTGTTTCCTTAACCCTTGACTGGCTGTGTTTGTGTGTGTGTGGGTACGGGGACAGATCACAGGAGTTTGTGCAGTTTCTGTCAAATAAAGTTGCTCAGATTCGGATGGACCTGGACTCTGATTGGGCAATATCGACCGAGATGACGGGTATTAGTCCTATTGTGTGGGATGAGTTTGAGCCTGTGACTCCTGAGGAAGTGGACAAGGCTGTAGGAGCAATGAGTTCCTCCACTTGTTTGTTGGATCTGTGCCCCTCCTGACTGGTTTTGGCCAGCAGGGAGGTGACACGAGGCTGGCTCCAGGCTTTAGTTAATGCATCCTTGAGGGAAGGGTCCTTCCTGCAACTATTAAAGGAAGTGGTTGTAAGGCCCCTCCTCAAGAAGCCTTCCCAGATCCAGCAGAATTAAAGAACTTTCGTCCAGTCTCCAATCTACCCTTTGTGGGAAAGGTTGTAGAGAAAGTGGTGGCATTTCAGCTCCTGCAATCATTGGATGAAACAGATTATCTAGACCCTTTTCAGTCTGGCTTCAGGCCTGACTACAGCACAGAAACTGCTTTGGTCACGCTGATGGATGATCTCTGGCGAGCCCGAGATGGGGGTCATTCCTCTATCTTGGTGCTACTTGACCTCTCAGCAGCTTTCGATACCTTTGACCATGGTATCCTTCTAGGACGACTAAGGGAGTTGGGAGTGGAAGGCACCGTATTACGGTGGTTCTCCTCCTATCTCTCTGGTCGGTCACAGTCAGTGTTGGCAGGAGGGCAGAGGTTGACCCCTAGGCCCCTCATTTGCGGGGTGCCTCAGGGCTCGGTCCTCTCTCCCCTCCTATTTAACATCTACATGAAGCCACTGGGTGACATCATCCGATGATATGGGGTGAGGTATCAGCAATATACTGATGGTACCCAGCTGTATATCTCTACCCCGTGTCAGTTCAATGAAGCAGTGGATGTGATGTGCTGGTGCCTGGAGGCTGTGAGGGTCTGGATGGGAGTCAACAGGCTCAGACTTAAGCCAGACAAGACTGAGTGGCTGTGGGTATTGCCTCCTAAAGACTATGTCGATTGTCCATCCCTGGTTCTGGGGGGGGGGAGAAATTGTCCCTCTCAGAACAGGTTCACAATTTGGGTGTCCTCCTCGACTCACAGCTAAGATTAGAGCAACATCTAGCAGCTGTGGCTAGGGGGACCTTTGCACAGGTTCACCTGGTGCACCAATTGCGACCCTACTTGGATCGGGAGGCTCTCCTCACGGTCACTCATGCCCTTGTCACCTTACGGTTAGAGTATTGCAACACGCTTTACATGAGGCTATCCTTGAAAAGTGTTTGGAGACTACAGTTGGTCCAGAATGCAGCCACGCAAGCTATCGTGGGTGCACCTAGATGCACCCACATTACACCAATTCTCTGCGAGCTGCACTGGCTCCCTATTGGTCTCCGGTCACAATTCAAGGTGTTGGTTATTACCTTTAAAGCCCTACATGGCTCAGGGCCAGGTTATCTTCGAGACCACCTTCTACCGCATAGCTCCCAGCGACCGGTAAGATCCCACAGAGTTGGTCTCCTCCGGGTCCCGTCAGCTAAACAATGCCGGCTGGCGGGCCCACGGGGGAGGGCCTTCTCTGTGGCTGCCCCAGCTCTCTGGAACCAGTTACCTTCTGAGGTCCGGACTACCCCTACCCTATTGGCCTTCTGGAAAGCGGTGAAGACCTGGCTTTTCCGGCAGGCCTGGGGCTTTTGATCTCGCTGTTCAATCTTGCAAGATCCAGCCATGGATGGTGTGCATGTGTTTTTAATGTTTTTATAATGTTTTTATAATGCTTTTTTTTTTTTAAATTATGTTCATTGTTTCTATTATTTTTGTTGTAAGTCGCCCAGAGTCCCTTGGGAGTTGGGCGGCATAGAAATATGATTAATTAAATTAAATTAAATTAAATTAAATTAGTGGAAGGAGATGGTTGGGGGGAATGATGAGAAGATTAATAGTAGTGCAGACTTAATAACTAGTTTGACAGTGTTGAGGGAATTATTTGTTTAGCAAAGTGATGGCATTCAGGAAAAAACTGTTCTTGTGTCTAGTTGTTCTGGTGTGCAGTGCTCTAAAGTGTCGTTTTGAGGGTAGGAGTTGAAACAGTTTATGTCCAGGATGTGAGGGGTCTGTAAATATTTTCACAGCCCTCTTTTTGATTCGTGCAGTATACAGGTTCTCAATGGAAGGCAAGTTGGTAGTAATTGTTTTTTCTGCAGTTCTAATTATCCTCTGAAGTCTGTGTCTGTCTTGTTGGGTTGCAGAACCAAACCAGACAGTTATAGAGGTGCAGATGACAGACTCAATAATTCCTCTGTAGAACAGTGGTGAAATGTAAAATTTGTTACTACTGGTTCTATGGGCGTGGCTTGGTGGTGGGGGTAATGTGACTGGGTGGGCGTGGCCAACGTTTTTTTTTTTTACTTTTAAAAGCATTTTTTCTACAATCTTAAGAGGTTGCAGAAAAAAATGCTTTTAAAAGCCTCTGACGATCAGGCAACTCAGCTGGAACTGTCAGAGCCTTTTAAAGGCATTTTTTTCCCTACAACCTCTTCGGCTGAAGAGGTTGTAGAAAAAATGCTTTTAAAAGTAAAAAAAAAAAGCCTCTGATGACCGCGTGGCTTAGCTGGGCATGGGGGGGGGCAGGAATTTTTGCTACCAGTTCTCCGAACCACCCGCCACCATCGCTATCGGATCGAGCGATCCGGTCAGAACTGGGAGCATTTCACCCCTGCTGTAGAACTGTATCAGCAGCTCCTTGGGCAGTTTGAGCTTTCTGAGTTGGTGTAGAAAGAACATTCTTTGTTGTGCTTTTTTGATAACACTTTTGATGTTAGCTGTCCATTTTAGATCTTGCGATATGGTAGAACCTAGAAATTTGAGGGTCTCTACTGTTGATACTGTGTTGTCTAGTATTGTGAGAGGTGGAAGTATGGAAGGATTTCTCCTAAAGTCTACCACCATTTCTACAGTTTTGAGTGTGTTCAGTTCCAGATTGTTCTGGTCACAATCTGAGAAGGAAGTTAGATGATATTGCCTACTAAGCATAATTTTTATATTCATCTATAGCAGGGGTGTCAAACTCGATTTCATTGAGGGCCGCATCAGGGTTGTGCTTCACATCAGGGGCCAGGGTGGGCGTTGGCAGGGTGGTGTTGCGGGACCAGCTTGACATCGCTCATGTTGAGGGCTGCCCGTGATGGTCTGGGGGATCCATTGTCTCCATCAGAGGAAGGCGAGACTAGGGTGAGTGCCGAACCCTTGACCTCCAGAGGAACCTCACAGTCCCTCTCAGGCCACGCAAAGGAGCCCTGGACAGCACCGTAGGCTGCCTAGCGCCCTGGGCAGCGGAGGGCAAGTGCCTAGCTTGGCTCTCAAGCTCCCAGGGCACTGGGACCCCACAGCCCAGCCCCATTTCCCTGAGGAGGTGCCCGGCTGCGCTTACCTTCTCCTCAAAGCTGCTGCTGCTGTACTTGCTCTCCTTGGGCATGTTTCTCATGGTGTATGCAGGACGGCAAAGTGTGTGTCATATCCGTGTATCTGCCATTCTTTGTGGAAGAAGGGGGATTTGGATTTGTCACATTTAGTTCTCTTTCCTATGTATTCTAAGTATCATATCTCCTGCCCAGTCCTCTTTGTGTAAACTTTAACCTGATTTATAACGGTTGCCTGGTGCCAGAAATGCCTGGAGAATTCTCACCTTTGGGGAAATGAGAGGGGGGGACATGTGGATTGTAAGATGGCCCTGAGAAGCTCTTCGTATCT
Organism: Pantherophis guttatus; assembly: GCF_059756535.1. Lineage (NCBI taxonomy): Eukaryota > Metazoa > Chordata > Lepidosauria > Squamata > Colubridae > Pantherophis > Pantherophis guttatus. Next base: position 75,520,163 of record NC_142067.1, read on the forward strand.
GCTTCTCAGATATTTATTTATTTATTTATTTATTTATTTATTTATTTATTTATTTATTTATTTATTTATTTATTTATTTATTTATTATATTTCTATACCGCCTTTCTCCCGTAGGACTCAAGGCGGTGTACAGTCAAGAAAAATATAGACACACAAACATCATAAAATTGCTAATTAAAATTATTACTTAGTTTGGTCAATTAAATAAAACCCAGAATTAGATAACATTTAAAAAATCATTCACATGTTTGTATGTTTAACCCCGCCTGTTGGAACATCAGGGTCTTGAGGGCACGGCGGAAAGCACGAAGATCAGGGATATTCCGTATCTCCAGGGGCAGTTCATTCCAAAGGGTTGGAGCCCCCACAGAGAAGGCCCTCACCCTGGGAGTCGCCAGTCGACATAATTTGACTGACGGTACCCTGAGTAGTCCCTCCCTGTGAGAACGAACTGGTCGGCGGGAGGCTATTGGTGGCAAAAGACGGTCTCGTAGGTACCCAGGTCCTAAGCTTTAAAGGTGATAACTAACACCTTGAATCGCACCCGGAAGATCACCGGGAGCCAGTGCAGCTCGCGTAGGAGAGGTGTTACATGGGCGTAACGAGCTGCGCCCATAATCACCCACGCGGCTACGTTCTGAACCAGTTGGAGCCTCCAGGTGCTTTTCAAGGGGAGCCCCATGTAGAGAGCATTACAGTAGTCCATACAGGAGGTAACTAGGGCATGAGTGACCGTGCGCAATGTCAGGGCATTTATTAATCCCATGTTTGGCTCTGGGACTAATTACCCTGGTTTAGATTAGAGGAGATGAATCGAGGCTTATCCTTGTTTGCAATATTCTGAAAAGAAACGCGAGGAAGGGTTTCTAATAAAACTCATTTATTTGTTATAAAGAAAATAAAACACCTCACTAACTAAGAAAAGTAATTGTTACATTTTTGAAGTAATTTGATGGTACCAGCTGACTATACCGGGACGCCGGAAGCCACAGCCACTCGGTCTTGGAGGGATTGAGTCTGAGCTTGTTTCTCCCCATCCAGATCCGCACGGCCTCCAGGCAACGGGACATCACAGCAAGGGCATCATTGGGGTGGTCTGGGGTGGAGATGTATAGCTGTGTGTCATCAGCATACTGATGAACACTCACCCCAAAACCACGGATGATCTCGCCTAGCAGTTTTACATAAATGTTGAACAGAAGGGGTGAGAGGACTGATCCTTGCGGCACCCCACAAATAAGGTGCCTCGAGGTCGACCTCTGCCCCCCTGCCAACATAGACTGCGAACGTTCAGAGAGGAAGGAGGAGAACCACCGAAGCACGGTGCCCCCTATTCCTAACCCCTCCAGCCGGTGCAGTAAGATACCATGGTCGATGGTATCAAAAGCCGCTGAGAGATCTAATAGGACCAGGATAGAGGAGCAACCTCTGTCCTGAGCCCTCCAGAGATCATCCACCAATGCGACCAATGCCGTTTCCATGCTGTATCGTGACCTGAAGCCCGACTGGAACGGATCCAGATAGACAACTTCATCCAGATATCGGGGTAGTTGTCGCGCCACCACACTCTCAACAACCTTCGCAACAAAGCAAAGATTGGAGACTGGACGATAATTTGATAATATAGCCAGGTCCAGGGAAGGCTTCTTGAGGAGGGGCTTCACAACCGCCTCTTTCAAGGCGGCGGGAAAGACACCCTCACTCAGAGAAGCATTTATAATCCCCTGGAGCCAGCCTCGTGTAACCTCCCGGGAGGCCAGTACCAACCAGGAGGGACACGGGTCCAATAAACATGTGGCAGCATTAAGCTTGCCCAGAATCCTGTCCACGTCCTCAGGAGCCACAGAGTCAAACTCTTCCCAGATAACGCTCTCAAGACCTGCCCCCGTCTCCTCCCCTGGATCTACCCAATCGGAGTCCAGGCCTTCCCGAATCTGAGCGACTTTATCATGCAGGAAATGTACAAAATCCTCAGCTCGACCCTTTAAGGGATCTTCCCGTACCCCCACCTGAAGTAGGGAGCGGGTCACCCTAAACAGCGCAGCTGGGTGGTTCTCTGCAGATGCAATAAGAGCGGAGAAGTAGCTAGACTTTGCCGCTCTTATCGCCACTAGGTAGGTCTTAATATAAGATCTCACCTGTGTTCGGTCAGATTCAGATCGGCTTGTCCTCCAATCGCTCTCCAGGCATCTTTTCTGACGCTTCATCTCTCTCAGCTCCTCGGAAAACCAAGGAGCTAGACGAGATCGGCATCGGGTCAGAGGCCGCAAAGGCACAACGCGGTCCAAGGCCCCAGTAGCCGCCCTGTCCCAGGCGACCACCAGGTCCTCAGTCGAGTTGTGAGCCAGAGTCTCAGGAAATGGCCCAAGCTCCATCAGGAACCTTTCGGGGTCCATCAGGCGCCTGGGACGGAACCATTTGGTTGGTTCCGTCTCCCTGCGGTGGGTGGAAGTGACTTGAAAGTCCATGTGAAGGAGAGAATGATCAGACCATGACAAGGGCTTGATGTCTATATCCCCTATTCTTAGATCATTCAGCCACTGATCAGAGACAAAAATCAAGTCCAGAGTGTGATTCCCCAAGTGGGTGGGGCCTTGAACTACCTGGGTCAGGTCCATGGCCGTCATGGAAGCCATGAACTCCATGAAAGCCGTCTCCGACATCTCACCAGCGGATGGCAGGTTAAAATCCCCCATAACAATAAGTCTGGGGGTTTCCACCGCCACCCCGGCTATAATGTTGAGCAGCTCAGGCAGGACCGCTGTTACGTGGCAGGGAGCCAGGTACGCAATCAGTAGGCCCATCTGAATCCCCCGACCCCACTTCACAAGGAGGGACTCACATCCGGCTATCTGAGGAACAGTGGCCTCCCTCGGGCAAAGACTTTCTCTAATGATTGCTGCCACTCCCCCACCCCTTCCCTGAGTCCTTGGCTGATGGAATGCATGGAAACCTGGTGGGCACATTTCCACAAGGGGAACTCCTCCCTCCTGGCCTAACCAGGTCTCCATAATCCCTGCCAGGTCAGCACCCCACTCTGAAATAAGATCATGAATGAGGGGGGCTTTATTTACCACTGACCTGGCATTACATAACATCAGCCGTAGACCCAGAGTCTGAGACTCTGAACAACCCGGGAAACGAGCAGTGCTTTGGGGGTCGGAGTGGGCAATCGCTCGTAAACAACGAGTGCGCACTCCCGAAACATAATATGGCCCCCTGCAGCCGTCATATCTGCCCCTCCCACTTACTATACTAATGCCCATCGCTTCATCCCCCTGCATTCTTGTCAGATTTCTGTCCCCATCCTCCCCACCATGATTATCAGACCCATTACCCCTTTCAGTGGATTTATGGATTCCCCCAGATCCATTCCCACAATCCCTCCCAGAACCCCTTAAAATAGAACTTAAAGATTTATCTAAAAACCCCCAAAGCCGTCGGTTTTTTGCAAACCACCTCTCAGGGTTCCAAAACCCGTCCTCAAGGGCGGCCCTTGATAACTGAGAGGGCCAGACATGCAAGAGGGGGGAATCTCGCAGTGCAAGGAGCTCCGCAGTTGAATACATCAAAGGATAGGAGCGAGTTGAAGGAGATGAAGGATCATTTTCTTCTAAGAGTGTTAGAGATGGTTAAGACAGGTAATTTAAAATAAGGGAGGAAATAGATGTAAAAGGGAGACCAGTATGTTACAAATGTCAATACATCGGAACATCATCGCCCTCTCACGACGATGGGAAGTCTTGTGGTTGTAGTAAGTCCATCCAAAGGAGGTGGGGATAGAGGTCTCAAAGGGACGTCCTCTCACAGCGACCAAACCATTTGAAACAAACAAAGAGAAGGTGGTCTATCTCCCCATAATCCAAGACTCTCGATGTCTGTATCTCCTCCAGTCCTGATACCAGCGATGGCTGAGGATTAGATAAAAAAAGTAAGGCAGAGCCACTGGACAAAGTATTTAGGGTTAAATAATCAGGGTAATCTTGGGGAATAGGTGGTAAATAAAGCTGCAGATCGATCTAAGAATTGCAAGTTAACGCTGAGTGGTTGTAATAGATCTAAATCTGATAAAGGAGAGAGGGACAGTTGAGGGGGAGAGTAAGTCATCATCTCCTGTTTGTAATCCTCAGTCCCTATCCATCACCTTGCTCAGGCTACTTAGTTCAATTAGTTTAATAAGTCCTCAGAGTTTCAAGAAAGAGGAGTGCAACAGATCCCTTGTAGCCGTGTTGCTACATGCAGCGCCTATTAGCCCAGGCATCATTATCAACACCCTATCTGGAGTCGCTGTTGCCACCGTCTCGCCAACCATTTCATCAGCTGTATTAGACTCAGTGGTTGACCCGGTCATGACAGCCAGGCTTTGATGTTGACATTCTCCCCACCGCCCTCCGTCTTTTTACTGACAAAGAGCTGATCTTCGGGCTCAGCTTGGGTTTTATCCTTGGGCTCCATCCACAGCTCTATTGAGCCGAAAATACCTCAGCTTGCTGGGAGGGGGGATGGTTAATTGACCCCCACACTCTTGAAAATGTCGAAACATCTCCCTCCTAGCCTCGGAGTTTCAGCTCTGAGCTGCCATTTTGTTTTGCAACTGTCCAAATATGAAGAGCTGAAGATGATATCGTATCTGAAGATGATACAATATCATCTTCACACCGGCGGATTGGTGGGAATCCACATCAGATGGTGGGGAGGGGTTCCTAATTTCCTTTATCCTGGACTGCATGCCCTGAGGGACTTCAGAGCCTGCTTTGAATCTTGGTTGCTTTCATCCCTTTTCAATAAAAAGGTTCCTTTTGAAATACAAAGTTTTCAAGAATTCGTACTTTCTTGGAAGGGGGAGAGGCTGGTCTTTACATAAAGCAGGCTCTGCAATAGTGGTCAACCCGGAGAGGAAATTCCCCTCCTTAATTTCCACTCTACCGAGGGGACCCTACAACAATGTCTGAATGAAGCAGTGAGCGAGGGGAAGCTGAGTATTGGGGAGAAACCTTGACAACTACCCAGCCAGACCCCGGCTCCACAGGTCCCATCAAGGACATCAAAGTTATCCTCTAAAGTTCCATGAAGCCCCAATGGTTGATTGGCATAGGAAAGATAGACAGCTGGGATGGAAGAGCCAGGGGAGTGATCCTCACCCGTGGCAGCCATAAGCATGGGAGGAAAATGGAGCTGCAGACACTCTCCAATCAGGAAGAGCTGACTGAGGAACCACTGGTGGATGATCGACTGAAGCGGTACATCAACCATATCATGATTGAAGCCCTGGAAAATCTCAATGTTCGAGGTGAACAGGATCACCAACGAAGGACAGTGAGTGGACCAACAGCCAAGGAAGCTCGGGCCATTATCCCTGGCCCAGCCGTGGCTGATCAAGCAGACGACCAAGCTGGCGGAGCAGCAGCTGCACCAGGTATCCAACTTCCTGCCGTCCCAGCCCAGGCAATAGTCCTCGGCCAACCCAGGGGCCCACAGCTAGAAAGGAAGCCCCCCTTGGGGGTAAGATTCAACAAAGACCCCCAAAAGTTGGGTTTTTTCCTGGTTCAAATCCTCACCTACATGTAAGAGTATGGGCGGAATTTCCAAACTCAGGGGGCATGAGTGCAAGTCGTCACCCTAGCCCTAGAAGTGGCAGCTGCCAGGTGGATGGTGAGCCTCCACAATGCTGACACTTCAGAGCTACAAAATTTTGATTGATTCATGATAGCCCTTCACCACCATTTTGAAAAAACCCTCGCTGATCACAAAGCCCGCAACCACATTAGAGTCGCAAAGCAAGGCCGCCATCCTGTAGCTGAATACACCGAAGAATTACATGAGCTGGCCAGCTGAGTCGACTGGCCAGAAGATATCCTAGTCTTCTGGTTCAAAGATGGACTCAATGATGACCTGTACACTGTCTGCCTGGCCCGTGGCACCCTTAACCACCTGCATGAATGATACCTGATGGCAGAGGAGGCAGAGATCGACATGACCTGAAACCAATATTGCACAGGCAGGGCCTTGAAAAGGGAATCATTCAAATCCCAAACTGCCATGGCACTGAGGCTACCAGGTTGCTTTAAATGTGGGAAGGAGGGGCACTGCACAGCAGAATGTTGGTGTCAAGTTTCCGAAAGATGCCCTAATTAATTCATGAGCCATGATCCAAACTTCAAAGGAAATATATTCATTTATTAGGAGCACCATTCCGGCAAAGAGGGTAGCCTCCCAACAACTCTCCTAAATTCGTGGATATGCTCTTTAATGGGATGGCCCCTCTGCTTTAGATAGCTGAGCTCATCCCCTGCATACAGGTCTTCCTCTGCCTCCTCGAATCTGGCCTCTAGCAGTCATAGGAAGTCATCTACATCTTGCAGTTGGGGGGCTCTCCTCTTGTGGAGGGCTGCTAGCCATTCCCTTGCTTCCCCCTCTAGCCCCTCTGCGATGGTATTCACCATAGCTATGGGGGATGGGTAGAGGTGTCCATAACATTCTAGGTGGATCTCAGCTGAGTCAAGGAATAGAACTAGCTGGTCTGAGTCCCCATCAAACTTTCCTCTGAACTGGGGCAGTTCACTCAGCACTGCTCCTCTCTCCCCCTGTTGGCCACTGTAAGCTTGCATTTGATGTAACTGGCCCTCTTCCTCAGCTCTAGTTTGAAGGGAGAGAGGGGTTTGTCTGCCCTGGGCAGCCTGCCTGTTGTGTGGGAAAGACACTGGTTGCGGCTTCTTTCTGATGGGTGAAGAAGGGGGGCTGTGCTCCTGTCTGCTTCTCCTCACTTCAAAGGGATCCACTGCTCCTCCCCTCTCCTTTGGCGGCCCCTCATCGGGAAGGGTGGCTTGGTCAAATTCCTTCCTCGGCTGCTCTCTGGAACTCCCCAGGGGCTTTGGAAGCCTGGCTTGGTTCCAGTCCAACCTCTACTCCACTCTTCCCAGCTCGCTCAGGGGCTTCCCCTTTTTCAGGGCATTGGGGTGGGGAAACTCGACTTCAGCTGCCTTAGAGATTAACTCCCCCAATACTCATCTTTTCTTACTTCCGTCGCTGAAGCAGGCATCTCAGCTTTGATGTCCGAGGGAGGCTGCACTCTGGCTGCAATTAGGCTTTCTTCAGATAGCTCGTCTCTGGCCATGGTTGCCTGATTTTCCCTCCCAGCACCCAAGACATCGGGGAGCTGTTGGAGAGTCCAGGATTCAGGAAACCTGGTAATCTTTACAGATTTTTAAAAGCAGTCCTAACTGTCTGTCAAGTTTCCGAAAGATGCTCTAATTAATTCATGAGCCATGATCCAAACTTCAAAGGAAATATATTCATTTATTAGGAGCACCATTCCGGCAATACTCGGATGCAGTTAGGACTGATCCTACGTAGATTTACGTTCCCCTATGACCCTGTCTCTCCCCTCCTCTCTGGCCATGTCATAAATCACATTCTCCAATTAATCACTTTGGCTGGCTGTGAAACCTAACACCCTCCTTCTGATTGCGGTGAGAAAGAATGTATGGAATTCACTTCAGTTCTCCCTCCCTCCTGCTCATGGCAACTTGAAAGCTTTGCAAGTTGACAGTTGGTCAAAACCCCCTGCCATAAAGCCTGATTGCCTATCAGGGGGGAAGCCTGCAAAAACCACACTCCAAGGAAAAGAAACCATGCTGAGAAGCCGAGAGGCCATGGAGTTCCATTCCCCTCCAAAATCAGAGGAAGAAATTGCGGTGCCCCGAGAGGACCTAAGCCAGTCTGAAAGCGATCCGGAAGATGACCCGCTGGTAAGCAACCCAATCAAATGGAATGGCCACTAACCTTCACAAACATCCCAGAGGGAAAAGAGGAAGGAAAGGAAAACAGGGAAACAGCAATGACCGGCCACCCTGCTGAGCCCACTAGCATCCCCAAAGAATATCAGGATTTGGCTGAGGTATTTAGCGAGGAGGCATCCAATGAACTTCCACCCCATCACGCCATGGACTGTGCCATTGAGATGCTACCAGGAAAATGTACTACATGTCCCCCAGAGAACTAGACAAATTTAGAGTGTTTATCAACAAAAACCTAAAAAGGGGTTTCATTGAACCCACCAGACCAAAAATAGCAGTCCCAATGTTTCCGCGAAAAGAAAGATGGCTCCTTACACCTCTGTGTTGACTACTGTAACCTGAACATGATCAGTGTGGAAAATATGTACCCACTCCCCCTCATGAAGGACATGCTGGCCCACCTCTCAAAAGGAAAATATCTTTTCAAAGCTTGATTTACGAGAGACGTACTACCGCATCAGAATTAGGAAAGGGGATGTGTGGAAGACTGCCTTTAACACCCCGCTGGGGTGCTACCAATTTAAAATACTCCCTTTCGGACTATAAGGGGCCCCTGCCGTGTTTATGCAACTAATTAATGAGGTGCTCTATGAACATTTATACAAAGGGGTCCTGGTTTACCTTAATGACATTCTAATTTACACCAAAACAAAAGCGGAACACATAAAACTAGTCCGAGCAGTTCTTGCTAAACTCCATGCCACCAAACTGTATGCAAAATTCTCTAAATGCGAGTTCCACCAAGAAAGAATTGACTACCTGGGATAAAGAATATCCCACGAGGGAACAGAGATGAATCCACTAAAAGTAAAAGCCATCATTGATTGGGAGCCACCCCAAACCTGTAAACAACTACAAAATTTCCTTGGTTTTGCTAACTTTTACCATCAATTCATTCTAGCCTTTGCAAAAATCATCCTCCCATTACGAACTTGCTAAAGATGAAAGTGGGGGGGGACCAAAACCAAGGCAACCTCTTAACTGGACCATGGAATGCCAAGCGGCATTTGAAAACTCAAACAACTATTCTCAGCCGAACCAATCCTAAAACACCCAGAGCCAGAACAACCATTTGTCATCCAAGCAGACGCCAGTGATGTGGCAGTAGGAGTGGTCCTACTTCAAAACAATGAACAGGGACAATTACAACTATGTGCATACACATCCAAGAAATTGACAGAAACCAAGCAAAGATGGGCCATATGGGAGAAAGAGGCTTATGCAGTACGATGGGCCCTTCTCACATGGAGACAATTCTTAGAAGGGAACAAAATCCCCTTCGTGGTCTGGACTGATAATAAAAACTTAGAAGCTCTGAAGACCCCACAAAAACTCTCCCCAAACAAGTATGTTGGGTGCAATACTTTAAACGTTTTAATTTTACCTTCAAATATCTCCCAGGAGGAAAAAACTTCTTAGTTGATGCTCTTTCCAGAAAACCCCAATACAACAGCAAAAAGACTGAAATTATTAAATCTATACTCCAAACACCCCAGCTAGCTGCCAAAGTAATTACCCGAGCACAAGCCAAAAAAAGAACCACTTGCCGACAATCCAATAGTCTCAAAATTTAAGGAGGCACTACTTAAGGATGACTAGTTCCAAACGCACAAAAACATTTGTTTGCTTAAAGACGACTTAGCCTGGGTTGAAAACAAATTTTATGTCCCTGCTAGCCAATGATTGGAACTCACCCTGGAGAAAGATTTGTATGGATTTATAGTGGAGCTGCCTGAAAGCACAGGAAACACAGTTATTTGGGTTGTAATGGACCTCTTTTCAAAACAGGTCCATTTCATACCTTGCCAGAAGATCCCAACAGCAAAGGCATTAGCAAAAATGTTTTTAGTCCACAGTTATCACCTCAGTGGAGCTCCCCAACAGATTATCTCAGACAGGGGTGTCCAATTCACCTCCAGATTTTGGTGGGCTTTCTTAAATCTATTAGGTTCCGCCCAGGAGCTGTCCTCTTCACACCACCCCCAAATGAGTGGGGGGATGGGGGGCAGGCGGAGAAAGCCAATGGTGTATTGGAACAATATTTAAGATCAGGGGTGAAATGCTCCCGGTTCAGACCGGATCACCCAATCCGATAGCGATGGCAGCGAGTGGTTCGGAGAACCGGCAGCAAAAATCCCTGCACCCCCCCACCCCCACCATGCCCAGCTGAGCTGCACGATCATCAGAGGCTTTTTTTTTTTACTTTTAAAAGTATTTTTTCTACAACTTCTGCCGAAAAAATGCTTTTAAAAGTAAAAAATAAGCCTCTGATGATCGCGCGGCTCAGCTGGGATGTCAGAGGCTTTTCAAAGCATTTTTTTCTGCAACCTCTTCCGGGGAAGAGGTGATTAAAAAAATGCTTTGAAAAGGCTCTGATGATCAGGCAACACAGCTGGGATTGTCAGAGTCTTTTCAAAGCATTTTTTAAACCACCTCTTCCCTGGAAGAGGTTGCAGAAAATAATAATAATAATAACAACAACAACAACAACAACAAAACAATAATAACAATAATAACAATAATAATAATAATTTTATTTCTATACCGCCCTTCTCCCGAAGGACTCAGGGCGGTGTACAGCCTATTTAAAAACAGAATAGACATCAATTTAAAATAATTTAAAAATATTAAATAAATTTGGCTTAATTTAAAACCCTAAAAATTTAAAACATCCAATTTAAAATTATGTTGCTAACCCAGCCTGGTGGAACAATAGGGTCTTGAGTGCGCAGCGAAATACCCGGAGGTCAGAAATCTTACGAATTTCCGGGGGCAGTTCATTCCACAGGGCTGGGGCTCCCACAGAGAAGGCCCTCCCCCTGGGTGTCGCCAGCTGACATGACTTGGCCGATGGCACCCTGAGGAGACCCTCTCTGTGGGAACGGACTGGCCGGTGGGAGGCTATTGGTGGCAGAAGATGGTCTCGAAGATACCTGGGTCCTGTGCCATGGAGCGCTTTAAAGGTGGTGACCAACACCTTGAATCGCACCTGGAAGACCACTGGGAGCCAGTGCAGCTCGCGCAGGAGGGGTGTCACGTGGGCGCAATGGGTTGCACCCATAACCACCCGCGCGGTCGCATTCTGGACCAGTTGGAGCCTCCGAGTGCTCTTCAAGGGGAGCCCCATGTAGAGAGCATTACAATAGTCCAACCGGGAGGTAACAAGGGCATGAATGACCGTGCGCAGGGCGTCCCGGTCCAGAAAGGGCTGCAACTGGCGAATCAGGCGGACCTGATAAAAGGCCCCCCTGGCCACAGCCATCATATGCTCTTCTAAAGACAGCCGTGCGTCCAGGAGGACACCCAGATTGCGAGCCCTCTCTCTGGGGGGCAAAGATTCACCCCCAATAGTCAGCGATGGCACCTGCTGACTATATCGGGACGCCGGAAGCCACAACCACTCGGTCTTGGAAGGGTTGAATCTGAGCCTGTTCCTCCCCATCCAGACCCGCATGGCCTCCAGGCAGCGAGACATCACATCAAGGGCATTGTTGGGGTGGTCTGGGGTGGAGATGTACGGCTGATGCTTTAAAAGCTTTAAAAGTCTCTCTGACGATCCCAGTTGAGTTGCCTGATTGTCAGAAGAGACTTTTCAAAGCATTTTTTAAAACGATCAGGCAACTCAGCTGGGATCATCAGAGAGACTTTTAAAGCATTTTTTTTCTGCAACCTCTTCAGCGAAATAGGTGGTTTAAAAAATGCTTTGAAAAGGCTCTGACGATCCCAGCTTTGTTCCTGATCGGCAGAGGCTTTTCAAAGCATTTTTTTGCATTTACAGAAAAAATGCTTTGAAAAGTTAAAATAAAAAAAAAAAGTTGGCCATGCCCATCCAGTCACATTACCACCACCCCACCAAGCCATGCCCACAGAACCGGTAGTAACAAATTTTACATTTCACCCCTGTTTAAGATGTTTTATTAACTACCAACAGGACAATTGGACTGGCTTACAACAACTCTGTACATAGTAGCACTGGCTTCACCCCATTTCAGGTAGTCACAGGACAAGAATTTAACCCCATACCAGAGCTACCAGCTAAGAAACCTGACATCCCCTCCCTTAAGGAGTGGATAAACAACCTACTAACCACTTGGCCAGTGGTCAGACTAGCTCTACAAGAGGCTAGAGCAGCTTTTAAAATTCAAGCTGGCAAGAAACGCTGTGAACCCAAATCATTTAAGGTTGGGGACTGCATATACTGTATCTATCCACAAAGTTTCTACAATCCTTACAACCATCTAAGAAACTAGGACCAAAATTCATTGGCCCATTCCCCATCACCAGAATCATTAACCCTGTCATGGTAGAACTCCTCCTTCCTAAGACACTTAGGCAGGTTCATCCAGTGTTTCACTGCAGCCTACTCAAGCCAGAAATCACTTCAAAAGTCAGACCCCCTTTGCTCACACCTCCAACCCCCATTATGGTGGAAGGAGAATAACAGTTTGAAATTAAAGATATCCTTGACTCCGCATTCACCATGGTTCCACACAATATTTAGTGGCATGGAAACACCTACCATCCTCTCAGAATGAATGGGTAGCCAAAAATATGTAAAAGCCCCCACACTGTTAAGGAAATTCCACCTGAAATATCCTCACAAACCATCCTAAAACTTGATGTATTATATGTTTTTTATGTCTTTCTAGGTGGATTTTCCATTTTTCTGGGGAAGGCAATATGTCAGAGCTGTGTATCTGCCATTCTTCATGGAAGAAGGGGGGAGGAATTTGGATTCATCACATTTAGTTCTCTTTCCTATGTATCCTTTTTTTAAAAAAAAAGTTTTTTATTTTTATTTCTCATAAACATGTCTTAAATGTACAGTCTTTTGTCTATTGTTAATCATACATATTCTCTTAGTTAGTTAGTTCGTTCTTCATCCTAAACAATTTAAGTATGCTTGGGCTTGCTCTTCTACCATTCCATCTCCCTTATTTTAAAACAATCATTCTTCTCCTTCTCCTCTCTTTCCCTTCCCTCCCTTCTTCTATCTTCTTCTACTTTCTTCTTTCCTCCTCTCCTTCCCCTTCTCTCCTTCCCCTTCCTTTTCCCCATGCCTCCCTTCTTCCTCCCTTCTAACCTTCTCTCCTACTCTTATTTCCCCTCCCTTTCTTCCTCTCCTTTTCCCTTTCTTCTGTTCCTCTCTCTCCTTCCTCTCTTCTCCCCTACTATCTATCCCTCTTCTCCTCTTTCCATTCTCTCTCCATTGTTGTATTCATTTTCAATTCAATATTTTTCAAAATGGTATCCAAGCAACCCTGATTTTCTATTTATATTTACTTTCTTTTCAGTTTCTTTTCTATTTTACTGATTTCACACATATCATTGTAAATGTACATTTATATAATAACATTTTTTCCTTTCCCCCCCTTCCCCCTTTTCCATTTACACAGGTGTCATCTGGGTTTCTATTTCTTTTTTTGTCTTCTCTCTCATATACTTATACCTTATCTAATTTATTAATCTATAATCTTTTATTCATATTTCTTTTCTAGCTATGCATAAAATCATCCCCATGTCTTGAAATACACCGATTCCTCTTTATCTTTTATTCTTTTTTTTTATTGAAAAAGTTTTTCAAATACAGATTTTTCCCCATTTCCCCCCCCTCCACCCTAACCCCCCCTCCCCCTCCCCTCCCCCCATGGCTTCTCCAAAATAAAATCCAAATTAACATCAAATTATATAATACTTTACCATCCTTTTACACCACCCCCATATGCTAACCATTTCTTTCTAACATTATTATTATATCCCCCCTATACTATACTATACATTTCAAAACAACCTTCAGCTATAAAACTATATAATAAATCCTGATTTAGCATTTATTCAACTCATAGTCTACCCATTTCCTCCACCCCCAAACATATATCTCTTAATTCAAATCTTTTGCATATATTTATATCTAAACATAACATCCCTTTTCCTAAACTAAACAATCAATAGCCTATCTCCACCCATTTTCCTACAGGTCTAACATACATAATATTTTTAATATCTTTGTTCTTCTGCCCACACCACACACTAAAAGATATTTCCATATATAAATAAAATCCTCAAATGACTTTAAATTTGTAATCCATATAATATCTTCTGTAATGTCTTTCAATTGGATTATTAATTCCATCACCCATGTTAGGGTAATATCAGGTTCAGCCTCCAACAGTATATTCAGTATCTTCAATTACCATCTGCCCCCATCAATAATAAGTGTTTTCATATATAAAAAACCACCCAAGTGACTTTATATTTATATTCCATGTAGTATCTTCTGTAGCGTCATTTATCTAGATTGTTAATTCCAACCACCACATTGGGGTAACAACCAGATCTTCTGCATGCCCCAATCCCATAGATCTCTTGCCACATAACTCAACATATACGTAATCCATTTTTCAAAGAGTCCAAGATAGAAAGTTCCGATCCACTCAGTCAGAGGCCACCTTCCACATCCCCAAAGCACCAGCACTGCAGAGATCTGTTATTCTTCTCAAAATAGTATAAGTCAATAATTTACCTCAATTAGATTTTTATGTATCAGCCTCCTATAAATCCCGCTTATTATATTTAATCGTCTCTTAAGTAACTGGCATTAGACTGTTGTTTAGTTTAAAATTTTTTAGTTTTGTAGGACCTGCTTCTTCTTTTCTTAGCCTTTTGTGGTTTAGATCTCCATCCTAGTTGCCTTTCTAGAACTTGCATATCAGCTGATTGATTTCCATGCTGGTCTGTAACTTGATAAGACATCACATTAAAATCCAAAGCCGCCTCTCTTGTATTTATAGGTAATCCAACTATAACCTCTGAAGGAGAATCCAAGAGCGGCTCATCCAAAAGGGCCTCTGTAACTTGTTGTTTTTCCATTGCCTCCATCGCCATCTGCTTAGCCTGAGTTTCAATCTCTTGTTCATTTTGCTTTTCTTTATTCCCCTCCAGTATTCCTAACACTGATGGATCCATTTTAAAAACCTTGTAGTAAAATTCTTTCGCTTTTTCAACAGTATTTAGTTGACATCTTTCTCCTTGATATCTCAATATTATACCAACTGGAGCATCCTAAATGGGATGTTTTGTTTCTTTAGCTCAGTCACCAAAAATCCAAAGTCCTTTCTATCTTTTAACATCTTGGACCGCAGCTCTTTATATATCCAAATCTTCCTTCCGTTCCTTTCCAAAGTGGAGTTAAAAGACTTTTGCACAATATCATTTCTTATTACTCTATCAGTAAAGTAAATCACCACATCTCTAGGCAACTGCCTTTGCTTTGCAACCCAAGAATTCACTCTGTAAACCTTATCAATCCTACAGGATACCTCTTCAGGACTAACCTTTAAAATCCCAGCCAGAACTTCAGCAGACATCTTTCTCAAATCATCTCTGTTATTTTCCTGTATTCCCCTCATTCTGACCGCAAATTCCATGGACCTGTATTGCATCATTAAGACTTCTTTTTCAATCCTTTGTTTTATATTGTCTGCATTGTAAATCTTGTGGTCAGCTTCCTTTATTTTAGACTTTGCTTCTGAGCTATTGTCTTGAATATTCAAATCATTTTCAATTCTTTGTATTTTATTGTCCAAATTATAAAACTTATTATCAGCTTTCTTCATTTTAGACTCTAATTCTAGGTTGGTATTGTTATCCATCTTTATAACTATTTCTGAAAAAGTTTTCAAAGCTGTTACAATCTGTTGTTTCAGGTTGGCATATTTTCATTGCACCAACTCTTTAATTTCCTGCCTGAGTTTTTCAAGATTCTGGTTCACAATCTCATCATGTCTTGCCATCTCCTCCAAAACAAATTCCTTTAGGTCTTTAAAGCCATTCTTCTGAATCTGCAAGCTCGAAGCTTGTTCATATGATTTGTAAATGGGGGAGCCCCCCCGCTCCTTGTTTGTCTGGCTTTGTCATTTTTAACGCC